>NC_133527.1:56297730-56633135 GCF_048544455.1 Silene latifolia | reverse complement strand
AAAAAACCACTCTTGATATTGATCGCTTGTAAAATACGACCTTTGTGAATAAGGATTTGCAAATTGCTTTACATTGAGTGGGAGAAATTTTAGGATATGAGAATCGGTTATCGCACATACACTTGTGAGGACAAGTGGGAGTTTGTTGGAGCTTGTGTCCTCCACAAATTAGTGTGATAACATTTGTAAATCTCTTACAGGTTCACAAGGGTATACTTCGTATATTTAATCAGTTGATTAACGTTTACCTAATAACGGTTGGCTTGCTAGAAAGTTTGACATTATTATCATACAGATGGCGGTGATCAACTGGTCCCTAAAGGTCACACCTATAGGATGTGTTTGAGAGATATGGTTATAGAAATATAATCACATTGATGCCTAATATGACTAAACTGTTAGTCAATGTGTTGATGAGACAATTATTTAATGAAGATTAAATAATATTAGTTGAGACGAATTAACTGTAAATTCGTAAATTGAATATAATAAGTTATATTTAATTAAATGTATGTAATGTTAGCTTGGACGAATTAATCTGTTAATTCGTAATTAAATGTAATCGGTTATATTTAATATCAACAAGATGAATGTGTCATAGTGGTAATAGTGAGGGTACACAAACCAAGAGGTCATTGGTTCGATCCTCACTAGATGACAATTTAACAACATTTTATACATTTTTTGGAATAACCAAAATAAGGAAATAATACTCCTTATTTCGGTTATATGGGTCGAAAATAAGGAAGAAAACATCTACCCTATTACTAACCTAATTCACGGTTTAAGTAGGTTAGAGGGAGATGATTTTATGACCTAATTTTTCTTAAGCAATTTTTGTGCCTCCTCTCATCAGTAAAAAACACAAAACAGCATAATTTTACAGAAAATTTTAGATCGATTCTAGCATAATCAATAGGGCATATTTCATATCGTCTTGGGTGCAACTTATAGGCGAATATCTATTTTGATATTGTTCTTAGGCCGTATTTGCTAGGACCGAAGGTTATTTCTGAATCCTTTACTCTTGTTTATGTATTTTATTTTATGACTAGTGATCGTCTTCATTAAATTCGTTATAATCCTTTAATAATAAGGGAAGTATTCAGATTATTTCTCACAGAGCAGGTATCTCAGGCTCACCAGTTTTGGAGCCCGTCCCCAAGCTAAGCTCCAGAGATGGCTTATTCGGGGGAGGAGCCACAAAATTGGGTTCTATCTTCTCCATCAAAGCATCACCAGACTCACGAAGCGAACAAATTACTGAATTATAAGTTTTAGGCCGACTATGACTACGAAAAGCAGAGCCAATCAACCCATTAACCACAAAAGGAGTACAAACAACATCACCTGAATCCGTATACGAAACCACATTCTGGGCACCCACCACTGCTTGATGCAACATCGGACGCCCACGAGCTCTTGCACGAGGTCTAGCCATGAACATAAAATAAAAATTGAAAGAAAATTATAGAAGTATTAGATCAAAGAAGAAGGAAAATAAGGAAATCTAGGGTTTAACGCAGGATCGCAGAATCGTAGAGAGAAGGCGCTCTCTCTCTTCTTGACTTTATTTATTATTATTATTATTATTATTATTATTATTATTATTATTATTATTATTATTATTATTATTATTATTATTATTATTATGATTATGATTATTATTATGATTATTATTATTATTATTATTATTATTATTATTATTATTATTATTTTTTTTTTTTTTTTTTTTTTATTATGGATGCGCGCAGCTTTCATTAAAATAAGAATAAAAGTTTACATGAAATTGGTGGGGAGCCGAGAAACAAGCTGGGCTCCCACACCCTTAGCAACAGCAAAGCTAAGTCTAGTAAAAATGTAAGCGGCCACCCGAGCCCCCGCATCCTGAGATACAGAGAATTTCTGGATCCGCTTGAGCAAGGCAACAGCATCCGACCCCAGCTCCCCAAGTGAAGAGAAGGAGAAAGGAAGGAAACCATAACCCGCTATTGCGCACAAATCCCCATACTTAGCACACTTTCGCTGAGCAAAGATCGGCGACAACCCGCCCCGACACAAAATCGCCAACCTGGGCCCCGAGTCAAAGGTGAAGAACCCGTCGGTCGACGCACACATCACGCCCCCTGTCCCAAGAATAAAGCAATAAATCCGCAGGACGAAGAGAGCCACCATGCCCATCAACCAAACCGATATCAACCTCCTTCCCCAAATAATACCGGATCTATAGCGGATGTCGAAGAGAGTGTCCCGGACAAGGTTATGCCGATGTTTAACGCCCACGATACCGCAGAGACAAGAAACAGCGTGGTCCCCAAAAACATCCCCAGCAAAAACCCGAGAGCAAGCAGGACATGGCCTAGATACCGAGAATAACGGAACACCCAGACGATACCCCAACACACTACGGTAAGTCCTCCCGTTCATAGTCTGCCCCAACCCTGAGATAGGAACCGCACGCAACCAATCAGAGGAGTGAGAACCCTGCTGAGACTGCCATAGAGCGATCTGGCGAGGTGTCAAAGAAAAAACAGACTCTGAGGCAGTAGCAACCGTCGTGAAATAAATATCTGCCAATTTCTTCATAAGTTTGGGGGCAGCAATTTCACTAGGGCGACCTAATATATCGAACCTCGTAGTCGCAGTAAACACCGTGCGGCATCATCAAAAGCGGGCCGGCGGCTACAACACGAGAAGGGCCGAGGAGCTTAGCTCGCAAACCGGAGATCGCAAGCGGGACGCAATAACAGCATAGAACAAAACATCTCCGGCCGCATAAACACCAAGGCCACCCAGATGAAAAGGGAATGTAGCAAGGCGCCACTGCCAATCCCCAAAACCCGGCCCTGACGCGGTGACAATACGTTCCAAGCTAGAACGCAGAGCGGCATCAAAAGGAAGATGGACAGACCCAAAAACACTAGGGGAGCAAGTACGAAGAGAGAAGTAGAGCTTAGATATACCAGTACAAGCTCGAAGAAGAAGCAACTCACACTGCGGGTCCTCAATCCTCGCAACCAAGTCCATCAGCTCAATGGTCTTAGTTACTCTCGTCGCCACAATCTCACTGCTAAAACCAGGACAAATCTTGACAGTCCTCCCAAAGCGTAACACCGTGCAATGGCCGAGAAATAGAAGTGGGGGAAAACCCCGGAAGCCGGCTCCGTGGATCCTCAACGAGGCCAAAAGACCTCCGTCTTGGAGACATTTAGGTGTAAACCAAAACGAGGGCCATCCAACCTAATCAAGTCCAACACCTTCCCCACCTCCAAAGTATCTCCCACAATGGTGCCATCATCTAAGTACCATGCCTGCAAAGTGAGGTCAAAAGTGTCCGGATCTTGCAAACCAAGGGATGCAAAACCAACGCGAAAAGCAAAGGCCCCAACGGATCACCTGCTGAACACCCCGACAAGACCACAAGCGGTGCTCCCCATAAAAAAGGCGGGCCGGGCTGGAATAACAGAACTCCACCCAACGGGAGAGAGCCGGGCACCGAAGGCGGACCTCCTGAAGCATGGTCGAACGGTCAACAAGGTTGAACGCATTGCGGAAATCAACCAAAGCAACATGGAAAGCCCCACTGTTCCCCCGAGCCTCAATGAGCCGGTTCAAGGCATGCAAGATAGCCTCTCCTCCACCGGACACACCCACCCCGAACTGAAGCCCATCAAAATAAGAAGATAAAGACGGGCCAACCATAGAAGCACCAACCTTAGAGACAAGCCGTCTCCAGACCGTACCGACAGCAATAGGACGAACTCCACCACCCGGTTTAACGAGAGGTGTGAGAGGAGCGCTGGCAATGTACTCACCCAGAGGAAGAGGGCACCGACCCTCAAGAAAAAGATTAACCACCCTAGTAATAGAAGTGATCAAATCATCGGAGATAGCCACAGCAGCGCCACTCAAACAGTCCATAAGGTGCTGAGCCCGAAAACCATCCCTCCCACAAGAAGTACCACGAGGGAAGCTCCGAATCATATCCAAGACCACCGCGGAAGAGGCAACCAGAGGATGATGATCCCCAGACAGAGGAGGCAATGAAGGAGGCGGGGCGACAGGATGCTTCTCACGCAGGGCCACAAGAGTGGCATCGGAGTAGGGGGCGACCCCAGAGGAAGAAAGCACCCGCAGACAAAGCAGCGATATAATGACCATCGATATCTTCCGCCGGCATTGGCGGAGGTTAAGGTCACTCAACTCGAGATCCTCATCCACAGAAAAAGAAGAAGGACCCTCATCAAAGCACTCCTGTAATAACCGCAAACCCCCCGGTGTCCCCAAGCAAGAATAGCCCGGCAATACTCTCCTCCTGATGCTGACGCCGAATAGCAGTCCGACACTCATGATTACTCCGAGGAGCGAAAGTCCTGAGCAAACAAAGAGGTAAAGCAAGCAAACGAACCCAGCGGGAGAAACTAACATCTAGTCTATGCACCTAACCACCACTCATTATTATTATTATTATTATTATTATTATTACTACTACTACTATTACTATTACTATTATTAGTAATAATATTATTAGTAGTAGTAGTAGTAGTGGTAGTAGTGGTAGTAGTAATAGTAGTAGTAGTAGTAGTACTAGTACTACTACTACTACTACTACTACTACTACTACTACTATTATTAATAATAATAATATTATTAGTATCATTATTGCTATTACTATTATTACTACTATTAAAATTAGTCGAGTACACTCGGCCCAATACACACGGCCCACATCCATCCCGACTCATTATTTTATTATTTTATTCTGTATCACTACGTACTTACTAATTATAAATATCATTTATGAAATATTTAAATATTATATATAAAACACATTTCATTAAATTGCGGGGTATTACAGTCTTCCCTCCTTAAAAAGAACTTCGTCCCCGAAGTTCACCCAAACTACCCAAAAGACACAATTTAGGTCAAAAGAAATATTAACATTATTAGTTAAGGATATCCAAATGTATTAATGACACATATAAAACTTAAGAGTATCACATTCTACCCTCCTAAAATCAAACTTCGTCCCGAAGTTTTCTAATAGATACTTATTAAAGTGCTATGAGAACCAAAATCCCCAAATAAAAATGAAACTTCCTAAACCATCTAATAACTAGATATTGTTTCCTTCATTCCCTTGCACTGTAGTAGCTGTTGACTTCCCACCATTGTTCTGGTCACCTCCTTTCCCTTGGTCATTGCGATTTTGACTTGCATAGCTGTTATTTAGATGTCTCTGGTCACTCCAACCTCCTGACTTTTGATTTCTCCCATAACTTGACATAGGAGTATAGTAACCTCCATCCCGATTTCCATTGCCATAGGTTCCCCTTCCATTACTAGACTTCGTCGTCGATCTGCATTCCCTTACTTTATGTCCGTATTTGCCACAAGAGTAGCATACCTGAAACATCGAGTTACCACCTCCACGAACAACTCCCACACTCCCATCATATCTAAATCCATTATATGGCCTCTTACTTCCTCCGTCACCCACTGTTTCAGTCTTCCTCTTCTCCCCCATTTCCTTCTTCCATTCCTTCTTCCATTACTTCCCCTTCTTCTCTTCTTTTAACATGTCAGCAATCCTATTTGCGTGCCCAGCTCTCTGATATACGTCATCCATATTACTTGGCTGACCAGCTGCCAACCTCTTCTTGATTGTCGTTGTCAATCCCTTTTCAATCAAAGTGCCAACATCTCACCACTAAAATTCAAATTAGATACATATTCTGACAATTCCATAAACCTGTTATAATAAGTCTCTATTGTCATCTCCTCAGTCATCTTAAAAGAATCAAATTCAGCTCTCATCTTACTCCTAATATGTTCTGGTACAAATATAGCTCTCATATTCTCCTTAAAACCCTTCCAAGTAAAAAAAGATTCATCACTCTCCCTCCAAGCTTCCCTTATGACCTCCTTACTACACTTCAACCACAAACCAGTTTTTCCCCTCAAATAAAAAGCACCTAGATCTACTTGCAACTCCGCAGGACATCCTAGCAACTAAAAAACGTTTTCAAACTCCCTATGCCAATCCCCATGTAAAGATGGTTCACCTAATCCGTCATACTTCGTCGGGTTATGCCTTGCAATATTAGCACTCATCTTTGCTGGATCCCGAACTGAACCCTTAGCCTTCATTGCCGCAGTCAAAGCCTCATTCATAGATATCAAATGGTCAATCTCCTCTTGGGACATGGTATAGGGTGTAGGTGTAGATCTCTTTGGAGGCATGGTTCTATAAAAGTAAAAACAAGGCAACATAAGCTTCTACCCGAGTAAAGATGACTTATCATTTTTTAAACATTTTATACCTACAACCAAAATAAGGTGTAGTCAACTATATCCTATCTTACCCTTCCTTTGATCCCCCTATCGTCACTCCTACCTCTCAACTATCATAGGTTAAGAATTGATAAAGCATTTATATTTAACTTTTGGTAAACTCAGATTTTCAGAAATCAAAGTCACGCTGTAACTTTCAAACATCAACATTAAATAACCATTATATTCTACGTTAAGATTTTATACTTTCAAGAAAATATAAAGAGTTTTCAAAACATTAGAAAAAGAATCGAACGCAATTCTCGAACAACCATTTTATAAATATTTTTACAATCCAGTTGGTCCAAACAGAAACCGATCAGCAATTTGTCAAAAACTTGAGTCAACTTGTAGAAATCACCATTAAATTTCAAAATATTATCCTGAAACGTGGCTTATCAATTTAATAACATATATGAATATTTTAAACAGTGGAGTTGAAATTAAGCAAAAATATTAAGTATGAATTTAATGAGAAATTTCACAAAATTGTTTGTAGAAAACTTAACTGCACAGGAATATTCCGACCACTGTCCACTAAAATATTTATTTCTCCAAAACCTTAAAACTTTTAAACATGAGACAAACGACATTGGAAAGCTAACTAAATGGATTATCACTCATATAAATTTCAACCTTAGACAATAAACTGAGGTCCAACGCCAACTAAATCAAATAGGGGTAAAATCTGACAAACAAGGTTCAGCTTCTATATTCCTTTTTACTAGGTCATAAGCCTTTATTAACACCCTCCTATACTGTTGGAATATGTGTCCTCCGACAATAATGCGATCACAACTGTCGATCATGATGATCACATGGTTAAATCTCATTCTAAGAATACATGTAGGATGTAATTTTATACAGTCAACTGGTCCACACATATCGGTAATGATTGGCTAACTAGAGTTTGACATTACTGTCATGCGACGGTGGTGATCAATTGATCCTCTTAGGTCATACCTATAGGGAAATACTCTTAATTGATTATTTAATTAATCATATGCCAATACGAGTTAATTAAATTGCTTAAAATTGACGGATGATCTTGTGAGTAAAGTTAACGTGTCTTATTGTAATTCGAATAAATTAGATACGGTCTAAGTAATCGAATTGTTTTATTGCCTGGATAAAATTATTGTTTACAAAACGATTGAAATTGAAATTGAATGAATGATTTATTATAAATGCAAGACGTTGTGATTTATAATTGATAAACCATTTTGGTACAAGTAATTACGAATTACTAGTCGATTTTGTATATGACATATTTTATGAGTATGTTGATTTTTAATATGTTAAAAATACATTACAATTTCACATGTCAAGTAACATGTCACATATGTCACAATTGACAAATGATAAAAATAAAATGGACCTCCCATTTTATATATGTGCCGAAAATTGGAGGGAGTTTAAGGTTTATATTGTGTTTTTATTTTAAGTTAAAAACACAATGATTAAACCTTACTTGTAGCCATGCAAACCTAGTTGATCTTGAGAAGAACATAAGCTCATGCATTGGCCCCTTTTTACCCCCTCCCCACCGGTTTCTGGAGGAGAAATATTAAGGGTTTTTCCTCTCCATTATTCATTATCTTTCATAATATAATTTCTAGTGTAAGAAATTATTATTCTCTCTACAATTGTGAAAACTTAGAGAAATAAAAACCTATCAAATCCTTCCTCTCTTGGCCGAAAAAATACAAGAGAACAAAATTAATATTTTGTGTCATATTTTAAGTAAGACTTATATTATTACTAGTTCATAATTATATAAGTTATTAAGGGATTTCCTTGGGTATATGCTTTTGGGAGAGGTTCTAATTTGAACCTTGTTCATCCATTATAAGGAAGCTCAAGAACTAACAAGAAGGAGATCTTGTTGGTGCCCTAATATCCGAAACATATAAGTAAGATTGGCGATTTCTTCTCTTATCTTGTTTTAGTTTGCATGCATAAGATCTTGCATTTATTTTATGACTAAATAAATTAATTCATATATGAATATTTTAACTAATGAGTTTAATGAATCTCAACAAGCGGTATCATGAGCCTTAGGTTTTTTGCATGCAAATCGGTTTATGGTTTTTCCGAGTTATAAGATTAACATACAAAACTAATTAATTTGGATTTATGAAGATAAACCTAAAAATAACTTTGCATGTTAAAAGTTTCTGGTCCTAAGTGATTTTTAGGACATTTTGGTTTATTTATGGATTTTATTTTATTGTTCATTTTTTATATTATTGGCATTAAAATGTGATTTTTATGATAAAAATGTCATTTTTGGACGAAAAATAGCTAAACTTCGAATATTTTAGTGGTTTTTAGATATGTTTTCACATATTTTATCTACTGATGGCCTGTAAATTTTCATGTTAAAATAAGTTGTTTTGCTCGAAATATTAATTTTATGATTTAAAATCGAATTTAAATGGGTAAATAGGTTAATATGAGTTATATTTCGAATCTGGTCATGGAAATTTAGTATGTTGTCACATGCAATTTTACAAGATGTGGGTAAAATATTTGGCTATAATGAAGTCTTTTTGCATGATTTATGAACTTTTGATGAAAAATCACATAAATAGTGACTATAATTAGGAATAATGCTAAAACATACTTCATGACTAAAGGAAAAACTTCACATGTTTCATTTTATCATATATTTCAGATCTAAAAGTAAAAAGCTGATGAAAATAATTTTTCTCATATTTTTATGGTCATAATTGTTAAAACCGATAAACCGCAACATTGTTTTCTTGATAAATTTTCAAAATTTGTAACCTACGTTTTGAATATTATGACTGTCATGGTATTTTTCCAGAATTTGCATGAGTTTAAATTTCAAATTTCGAAATTATTTGAAATTTTTATAATTTAATTTCATGTTTATAGCATAATTTTGTATTTTTGGGTCCATTTATGAACAATATTAAGAAATCAAGTTTAATTATTGTCAAAATGTTAGTGGAGACTAATTTTTGAGTCCTAAGATGGTTAGGGTAATTAACTTGTACATAAATATGAATTTATGTAATTATTGTGGTTTTAACAAGTTATAATCATGCAAATCCATGAAAACCGATAAATATACGATATTGGCTCTTAAAAGGCGATTTAGCATAAAATATAGCATATTTATACATATTATAATGCTGCATTTTATATATGATTGTCATATTTTAATTTTATGTAATTTTTTAATTATGTAATTTTACTTTGTATGGCCTTAGTTTTAATTGGTATTACCCGAAATGTATGGAAATATCGATTCGGTTGTAATTATTGTGATCTCGTATCACCGTTTTGTAATTTAATAGATTTATTTTTAATTACAAATGTATAATAGGAAATTATGTAATTCATTTTGTAATTTAATTATTCCGGAGTTCCTTGAAGACGGTACCATTCGAGAAGGCGATTCATCAAAGAAAGTGTTGCCTTGAAGTGCGTGCCAAGACCGAAGTTCAAGGGACCAAAGGAGTTGGTTTCCGAATTTGTAATAGTTTATTAGATTTACTATTTTAGGAAGGCCATACTAGGATTTTATTTTTATGCTTTGCATTTTATTTATATGTTGTATGCATCGCTAAATCGCCATGACTAAACATGCATTTTAAATCGAGTTTATCGACCGTGTCAATTACAATTATCGTAGTTCACCGCTTTAGTTCACATAAAACGTGATAAATAATAAATTGACATGACCTCTCGCTAAAACAAACAATTGAGACTTAGCTTTACCAAAAAGTAGAAACCTTGAAAACCTATTTCGTGAGGGAGTGCGCTCGGCCACACCGGGGTAAAAACCTTGTTACGTAGGGGAAGTGGGTGATAAATGTCTATCCACCGAATTCATGTTGATAAGGGATGAATCGGCTACACCGTGCCCAAGTTAATGTGAATTTGGATCATGGACACATTTATTCGAAATTTGGGTTGAACTCAACAAAAGTATTCTCGACCATAGCCGGATGTGTTTTGGGCTAAAGATAAATATTAATGTAATTTTATCAACCAAGAGTTCTAAAAGTAGAATCGATTAAAGAGTTAATCCACCGAGTTATATTGATAAGGGATGAATCGGCTACACCGTGCCCAAGTTAATATGAATTTGGGTCTTGGAATCATTTATCAAGTTGGGTGGAGGTCACTAGATAAATGAAATAAAACTTGTTTAAATTAAAATTTACGAGTATTATTATTATTTTGAAAACGACAAGTGTTTTATTCCTTCTATTTTTGTTTTGTAGACTAATTTTATTTCTCATAACAAATGGCCGCACTAAACACCAACGCCGCCACTCTCACTAATGTTTCATGGCTTCGATCCTTCATGGATCGTTGTAAACTTGAAAAGAATGGGTCAAATTTCTCCGATTGGGATGCCCAACTCAAATTAGCCGCTCAAGGTGACGACAAACTTCAAAACCTCATTGAGGCCTCTTCACCCGAACCTAATGCTAGGTCGTGTGCCACCACTAGGGAAGGATATGAGGCTTACCATAAAGAGTCCGCCGATATGAAAAATGTGTTGATTTTTGCTATGGAGGCGGATCTCCAAAGGAGAGCTTTTAAAATGGGCACCGCTTATGAAATCTATTCCAAACTTGTGACAATGTTCTCACAAGCACCGAGGATCGGCCAATATGAGGCGGCCTCGGCATTCTTTGATCTCGATTTCAAGGAGGGCCAAAAGGTTAGCCCTCACGTGCTCAAATTGTTGGAGCTAGTCGAGACATTGAAAATTCAAAAGGTTGAAATCCCCAAGGAGGTCATTGTTGATAGGATTCTTCATTCCTTATCCAAACTCACAGAATATGTACAATTCCGGGTGAATTTCAATATGCAAGACAAGGACGTGTCTCTTGAAGAGTTGCACAAGTTACTTGTGCAAGCCGAAAGAGACATGGGGCTAAATGTTAACCCACCTAAGGATGTGCTTAATATCAGCACTAAGAGCAAGGGGAAGTTCAAGAAGAATGGGAAAAAGGGTAAGAGGCAAGCTCCCATGTCCACTAAGGCTAAGACTTTTGAAGCTAGCACTTCCAAAACCAAGAAGGGTCCTCTTGATAAATGCCATTATTGTAATGGTGTTGGACATTGGAAGAGGAACTGTTCCAAGTTTCTTTGTGACATCAAAGCTGGAAAGATCACTCCAGTAGGTAAATGACTATCCCTTCCTTTATGTTTCTAATTCAACTATGGTATTTTGATACAAAGTTGTGATAATGTATCCCCTTTTTATTGTAAATAGGGCCTCCTCCAAGCAAAGACAAGGGAAAAGAGAAGCAAACTTGAGAAATCATGAAGGAGCTAGGAGTAGCTACCAATGAAGCTTGGCTTTTCTTATTGTCTTTATTTTAATGTTATGAATTTTAGAACTATTTTGATTTCCGTGTTCGACATGGAAATGGTTGATCCTTTTTAAACAATGGTTGTATTTTGGATTATGGTGGCTTGGCTTGCAACCCAAGTCACCCCTTTTATCGTATTTATTTGTTCTAATAATTCGTCTTTACATGCTTGCACATAGAAACATATGATCATCTACTTAAAGTGATCCAATAGACAACATAATGATAGGATTCATTATATGTCCACATGCTTGGGCTTGTGTATGTTCAATTATAAAGTGATGTTGAGTTGATGAACTCTACTAAAGGAATGTCAATTACCAACACTACTACAGATACAGGCTATAACAACGGGTAAAAACCGTTGTAAAAACAAAAAGGGCACGTTGTTAAAACAGCCATTGTAAAAGGTATTTACAACGGTTAGGTTATTTACTTAAACCGTTGTCGAAAGTATTCACCACGGTTAAAAGTCGTTGTTGTTGTGTGTAAGCCGTTGTGGAAAGTGTTTCAAAAATTTGGTGGGAATAATATAACAACGGTTGTGATATGTATAACCGTTGTTGTAACTTTCCCTCCAAAATTGTGAAGACTTTTAACAACGGGTATATGCTACATACCCGTTGTTGAATTTTGTAGTAACAACGATTCTTTGTTTAAAACCCGTTGTTGTAAATTTCCCTCCAAAATTGTGAAGACTTTTAACAACGGTTCTTCGTTTAAAACTTGTTGTTGAATATTATGCGCGGTATTTGTGAAAGGTATTCACAACGGGTTTTTTTTAGTAACCGTTGTGAAAGGTATTCACAACGGTTTTTTTTAAATAACCGTTTTTATTACGAACTCCTAATGTTTTTAAAAATTAAATTTGTTTCATGCCATTCAAAAACCTACATATATCAGCAGCACCATATACCAGCACTAGCATAAATCACAGGTGGGTTCATCAGAACACAATAGATTCAATTCAACCACAACAGCAGCATCATATATATATATGTATATATATATATATGTATATATATATATATATACTTACAAGGAGTTAAATTTACATGAACTAATCATTTCCTAACTTCAACAAAAAATTTACTAATAAGGTGATCTAAGCTCTGAGTATCATGCATTTCTATTTTCTAAGACATATTTGCCCAACATGCCCCTTACCTCGTCTATATCTAAACTTTTGTACTGCTGAATCTCTTGTGATGGTTTGATTACATACTGCGGAAAAAACAAAGACAAGACATTATTGTAACAACATCAAATACTGCATAGCAACATCATGGTATAGCAGCAAGCAAGACAACATCAGCTCTAATTTAAAAAAAGTAATACACATTATTAAATTACTAACCTTTTCTGGAATAAGGATAAATCTTCGCCAAATAATCTCCAACATGAACCGACAAATGTAGTATCCACATTGTATGCTATCCGGCTGGCGAGGGACCTATTATTACATAAAAACAAACAGACGAGAGAAGGCTCACATCAGAATCTTGAACTTTAGATATTGTATTATTATTAAACACAGATTTTTGCACTTAATGTATTTTATTTGAGCACGTACCCCTGTTATCGTAATAAAATTAGGGACATCATCAGAATCTTTCGTGGGTTGATCCTGCTCGTTATCTCTTCTCTTCTAAAAGGTCTTTTTTTTAAAAAAAAAAAAAGGAGGCATAAACTCATTTTTTTAGGGGCAAAAATGAGCTTTTTGATATAAATAAAAATTGAAAATTAATGTTATTATAAATAAATAAGTATTATAAACTTACTTATTAATCAAGCGCTTAAAAGTCTCGCTTGGTTGATTATGTATAGAGTCTAACCAAAAAACTTTCTTCTTTGTCGGCATGATGGCTGCTAGCACCCAATGAGTCCTACATCAAGAGACATCATCATTATTAACAAGTACATATATTAGTTATGAAAATGCAATTGTAGGGGGAAACGTAATATTAATTTGTTTATTACCCTCTTTCATTATAAGGGGGAAAAATCAGCTTCTTGGTTGTCGCCAATTGCTGAGCAATATAATCTACCCGATCTTCGAACGAGTATTCCGAAATAAACAAAGATAAAATATAGGGGCACAGGAATCCGTATTGATCAGATGGAATCTTCTTCTCGGGGATCACTCTCAATTTCAATATCCTACATTATTACGGTATTAATTCCGGTATTTAAAACACTATCTAGTAGTCAGAATATTAGAATATGAAATTATTTATTAAGAAACTTACTTGATCCAAACAAATAGGTGTTGGACATCAATCTGGTCTAGGCCAGCCCAAATGGCTAGCATATGCCATGACATAAGTGCTTCGTGCTCAACCCCTAGAATATCCTCCTCGAGCGGAATAATTATCAATTGCTCGTTGGCTATGCGACGGCAAGCCTCCTCATGCAGTTTTCTCATCGTCACCGTTCTTACTTTTTGCATGTAATCCTTCCCAGAATATTTTGAGGAGTTTAAACTCCTAACTTCTTTCAGTTCGGGGAAATAATGATTCTTTGATTTTGTGCTACTACCACCAGCCAACACATGTAGATAATTAAAATAATAAAAAATCCAAAGGTAACATATCCTAGTTGGAGTAATAAAAATAAAAGAGTACTTAACTAAATACCTCATCAAACTGCTCTTTCAATGATGAGGTAGTAGTAGCAGGTATGACTGGGGACTTAGGCTTATCAGTCTTTTTTGTCCTCTACCCAAAATTACCATGCTTTTTAGAAATACAGACAAAATATAAATAAAGGGAGCGAGGTTTTTAAAAAAATGGAGAAGTTAATTAAATACCTCATCAAGTTGTTGTCTGGACGAGGTAGTTGGCATGTCCGGGGACTTAAGCTTATCCGCCTTAGCCGGCTTTTCTGTTCCCTACATACAAAAAATTTTCATGTTTTTTAGAAATACAGAAACAAAAAAAATTAAAGGGAGGTTTTCATAAAAATGGAGAAGTTAATTAAATACCTCATCAAGTTGTTGTCTCAACGAGGTAGTTGGCATGTCTGTGGACTTAGGCTTATCCGCCAAAGCCGGCTTTTTTGTTCCCTACAAAAAAAATAACATATAAATTTAACATATAAAAACATTCAACAATTAAAAATGTAACATATATATAAAGGTATTTCTTCTAACCCCAACTGCTTTCGGCTGAGGCGGAGACGACTGAGCCAAGTAGATGTGAGATTCAGGCCATTGGATGAAACTTCCAACTGCATCTCCCAGAATAGTAATGTCGTCACGAAATGGGACAGGCAGTTGAAAGTTTTCATGGCCTGGAAAGACTATATTTATCCCTACTTTTCTATGATTCGGCAAACGTTTTTCGCCATGAACTACAGTTTCCGCTGCTGATTTGGTGTGCATTTCTACGAGACCCCGGCCAACACGCACATATGGATTTTCGAATTTAGGGTCAGCAAGAATAACTGGCCTCTTGTTTACGGGCCTGAAGAATATACACATACATTATTATATCCCAAAATTTAATAGAATTCATATAAATTTAACTAATTAAACACTTCATGCATACCTTACAAAAACAAGTGAACCGACTTGAAGGGGATGTATCTTCTTCATTTTCTATCAGCCGTCTTCTCAAGTTGCATCTCCTTTTCAGACCCATTATTTACCTAATAAAATTAACCAATGACACGATGTCAGAAGTTATAACATTAGAGCTGGCAGGGAACACACCCCCTGATCATCTTACCCAAAAAAAAAAAAAAAATAAGGAAGTATTAGGTACCTGATCGTCGTTAGTTGTTACAACTTCAGAAGCATTAGGTACCTGATCTTTCTGAATCTCGTTGACCGATACTTCCTTCTCATGTATTGCCAAGGTAGTAGCGGCCTCTTGACCAATCTGTTGTACCTTATTACCCCATTTATAAATGACATCCTCCATCATCTTCACTTCTTCTTCGGAAAGCTTGCCTCCAGCATTCAACTTTAGTAGTACGGATGCCATTAACTGAAGCTGCGTGCCAAGAATGTAATGTTTCAGCAATTTTTATCCCAACAATAACATGTGAATTGAACTTAAATGATAAATGGTACCATGTCAGCGTTCTCAAACTTAGTCTTCCTTTTCTTCTTTATCGAGGCAGTTGTCCCATAATATTTCGTTACTCCAACCTGTAACGGAACGCGCCTCAATCGACCCGGATGTTCGGGTCGGCCAATCGCTCTAGCAAGAACGTCATTACGACCATTGGGAATGAATTTCCCTTCTTCTACCTCCTTCAATACGTTGTCCTATAATATATTAAAAAACTTCAAATTATATTTGTGACTAAAATAATAAAGTTAGTAATGAACTCGTCTTAATTAAATAATGCTTACTATGTTGGCCAACACTTCCTCATCATATTTGTCACGCGACCGGGATCCTTTAGGCGTGTTCCCTTCTTTATAAGTTACATGCCGATCCAAGTCGGTCACTCCCTTTGCCACCTACACATTAACATGGGAATGCATGCTACTTACGAGGTTCTCTTCTATCTTTCTGTAACCGCCTCGAGAACCATACCATTTCCCCTTCTTGCATAAAATGTTAGCACGATTTCTTCTGCTAACGGCCTTCAAATAATTATATAAAAGTGCAAGTAGATGAGATAATAAAAACATTATATAAAAGACTCATTAATAAAAAAAAATAATAGGTAAATCGTTAAAAGGCGAGGATATTTAACCTGAAACTTCTCAGTAGTTCTCATCTCTTTGAAAAGAACCCATTGTTCCTGACTGATGGTGGGACACTTATTGTCTCCCGGTGGGTTCTTACGCATCTCCCCCGTTGCCTTGTCCACATACAACCAATCCCTAGCAACGTCACACTTTCACTATATTAGGACATCCCCTGCCTTATGCATTGAATACTTATCATGGAATTCATCGGGTATAATAAAGGCTTCCTTTACACGAGCCAAGTATAACTCCGCCAATTTTTGATTCAAATTTCTAATGTCATCTAAATGGATAGGCACAAACTATCTTGTGCAACATCCAATCCAACTGGATAAATAACCCGCATTTGGACCAGTAGGGAAACCCTTCGAGCTCCATGTTATTTTCATCGGGTCTTTAGCGGCTATAGCTGTAAGGGCTTTCTGGCACTTCGTAGCACCCATCTCACCAGGCTTGTTATCTCCAGGCTTATTATTCTTTTGACTTCTTTTCCGTTTTTCACCCATGATAATCCTAAAACCCAAATATGAATGAAATAGGAAATGAACAACTTAACAACGTACATGCAGAGTATTATCTAAAACCCTAAACCCTAATAGGAATGAAAATTTAAAACAACAGATTGAGCTTCTAAAATCCTAAACCCTAATAAGAGGAGTGAAGTAGATGATGCGGGATGATAAAGATAACAAAGAAGACGAAAAACAAACAGATGCATGAAAAAGAAAAAAGATGATCGTCTTAAAACCCTAATGACGAAACACAAAATTAAAGTGAACATACCTGATGATGATGATGATAAAGAGAACAAGCAGGATGATAAGGGAAGGCAACGGAATCTGGGCGTCGGAAACTGGGCGACGGCCGGCAACGAGAATATAGAAAGAGAGGAAGAGAGAAGAATAAACTCAGGATACCAACGATTGAACTGGTGTTGTGTGTGTTTGTGTATGGTATGCTGTATGTGTTTGTAAATTAGTTTTTTATTAAGACAAACTATTGACAATGGGTTCTCAAAGCAAAACCGTTGTTATATGTTAATAACAACGGGTCAATAAAAGTCAACCGTTGTCAAAATTTTATTACAACGGTTAAAATATACCCGTTGTAATATATTTTCACCAAATTTCCGCCAAAATGAAATATGTCAAAAAAATCAATGACAACGGGTAGGGGTACTACAACCGTTGTTGAAAGTAATAACAACGGGTAATGTAACTATAACCGTTGTTGATTGTAATAACAACGGGTAATGTAACTATAACCGTTGTTGAAAGTATTAACAACGGGTAATTTAAATATAACCATTGTTATTGTTGAACCTTTTTTTTAAAAAAAATTTACTGTAATTCCATTACAGTCCAAACCTGTAACAATAATACATACGTAATGTGTTGAAGCACCATATACTTTGCAACATTATTCAGCAATTTCAACACCAGCATCCACATCTAATAATAAGATCAAGAAAATAAGACAACACCATGCATGCATACTATATATCTAAGCTACAGGATTTACCATGCCATGCAAATTTGGGAATTATTTTTATTTAACAATGACCATTATTGATTTACCAATAAATTAAACCATCAAATTATTGCACTGAAAATGACTCAAAATGTTGGTCGTCCATATCACTGTGTCCTGATGAACCATCTCAGGATCGGGGACGTTTCTTGGATGTCATAGTTTCTTCGTTAACCCAAATACCTTCACCATGGTCATCACGCATATAGATGCTTTCAGTGTCCTCATGATCAGTGTCAACATCGTCGAAATAAGATACAGTGGTAGAGTGATCCATTCCCTAAAAAACGACATCCTGATCATCATCACCATTATCGGATGGACTACTCCTTCTACTCCTTATAGACAGTACAACAGACCACTTCTTATCCATAGGATCGGTGACATAGAACACTTGTTTAGCTTGGGATGCCATTATGAAAGGAGCATCCTTATTATTGCCAACCTTACCCAGATTGACCAACGTAAATCCCATCTTATCTTTTCGGACACAATGGAGGTTGTTATCAACCCAGTTACATCAAAACAAAGGCATTGTGAAATCAATGTAATCTAGTACCAATATTTCTTGAATAACACCATAATAAAGGCATTTTCCCTAAATAGGCTTTTTATCTTTTGAAATAGCAAACTTCATGCCCACTAAAAATTCTAGGAGGTTGACGAAGTTCTTGTCTTCCATTGAATGCTTTCTGCATCTTACGGTAACAATGGTCATGATACAAGAACCTCCTATTTCCCATATACACATACTTACGAGAAGACTTCAAGTATTCAGACTCGATATCCTCCCCACACAATGGACAAGCCTCTTTCCCATGAACTGTGTGCCCAGAAAGGTCGCCAAAAGCCGGATAGTCAGATATTGTACACAATAACATCGCTCTCAAATTGAAAGTTTCGTTCTTATATGCATCAAATACTTCTATCCTACTATCCTACAACAATCGCAAATCATCTAGAAGAGGTTCCAAATATACATCTACATCATTTCTAGGTTGTTTAGGGCCGGAAATTAACAACGACAACATCAAATACTTTATTTTCATGCAGACATATGGAGATAAGTTATAAATAGCCAACACTACTGGCCAAGTACTATGTTGGCTACTCATGTTTCCGTGTGGGTTCATTCCATCAGTGGACAACGCTAGACGTAAGTTTCTAGGTTCATTGCCGAACTCGAGATACTTAGCGTCGAACGATTTCCATTGCATACCATCTGCCGGGTGTCTTAGCTTTCTATCATTTATTCTTCCTGTTTTATGCCAAGTTAGTATTTTTGAATCATCGGGATTCGCATAAATCCTTATGACTCTTGGTATCAATGGAAAATACCACAACACCTTAGCCGGGATCCCTTCCTTATCCTTATAACGCCACTCCAAACATTTAGGGCAATTGGTTAAGTTTTGATATAATTTCCGATACAATATGCAATCATTTGGACATGCATGTATTTTCTCATATTTCATACCCACTCCTCTTATTAGTTTTTTCGCCGCATATGTCTTCACAGGTAGAACATTACCATCAGGAAGCAACTCCTTTATCAAGGCTAAAAAACTAGTGAAACACGTGTCACTCACCCCATTTGCCCCCTTGATATTATACAACTTCACCACAGCCGACATTTTTGTGAACTTACAACCAGGATACAGAGGTACTTCAGACTCACACAACTTCTCATACATGTTGTTAAGGTCATTCCAATTACTAGTGTCATCACCTACATCTTCAAAATCAATCCACTCATCATCATTCTCTTCATTATATATAGACCCAACATTCAACTTTTATACTTCCAACTCTTCCAACTCAAAAAACTCGGCAAACTCAGGATCATCAGTTAGCCTTTCGTGTACCTCAACATCGTCTTCTTCAGAGCTATTCTCTTCCTCTAATGATTCCCCATTAAAAATCCAACGTGTATAGGATCGACTAAATCTCCACTTTTCTAGGTGTATTTTAACGTCCGGAAAAGCTATATAGCTAATATTACCACATCTTTCACAAGGACATGCAATACTAGAAGAACCTTTCAAATTGTTCGAAACGACTTCATAAAATTCAGCTAAACCATCCTTATAGTTGCGGTCACTCATATTTGCATCAATCATCCAAGTTCGAGTCATTATTCAGCATTCGTAATAATAGGCAACTAATTCAGAAAATACAATAATAGGCAAACAAATAAACGAAATTCAGGAAAGCAATTAAGCTAAATTATCAACAAATTAGATAATAACCCAAAAAATCCCATATCTATAAGCGTTGCTAAGAAACATATATATACCTGATTGATAAACACGATGAGGGAGAGAAGACGGTGACAACAGTGACGGAGATGAAGACAGAGAGACGATCAGAGAGGTATGGAGGATGATATAGTAGCAGTATTAGCTTGTGTTTGTGTTTTATAGCGTATAGCAGAATAAAGCAATCTGTTGTTCTTAAGATTTTCATAACATTAATAACAACGGTTATTGAGTCTACAACTGTTGTTAAAAAGTATTAAAAACGGGTTCTAATATAACCGTCGTGATTACTTTTCACTAATTTTGCGCCAAATTATTAACAATGGCTTAAAATGTATTACAGATTCAACCGTTGTTATTAGTTTTTATATTAACAACGGTTTTTCAAGTATAACCCGTTGTTAAAACCAATAACAACGGTTAACAACACAGAACCGTTGTAATTAAGTTTGGTAAAATTCGCGGCATCAATTCTACAACGTCTTTTGATGATTTTCGTGAATAACCGTTGTTAAAGGGCCGTTGTAGTTGCCTGTATTTGTAGTAGTGCAAGTACACTCATCAAATCTAAAATCTATTAGTCAATCTATGAGATAATCCTCCTTCTACTTCAAAATCATTATTTGTGTCTCATAAGCTATCTTTGAATATCTAGTGTATTTATTCCAAAGATAGAGTGGGAGAAAAATGAAGACACAAAGAATACAAAGAATAATTTGTATGCTTGAGTAAATGAGATCTACGAAAGAAAAATGATTTGTATACCTAAATAGATAGTACACATGAATAGATCTCATAGATGAGATCTATGGTCTTGAATAGATGAGATCTACATGACAAAAGAGACCAAGTGAAGTAATCAAAAGAATATGTTCTTAAGATAACTACATGAGAAGACCAAAAGAAAGTTTTTGATAGAAAATGACTAAAGAAAAGTCTCAACAAGAGATTTTGCTAGTTTATGACCTAGATATAAATAGAGTTTCAAAATTGATATTTACTTAAGAGCCTAAATGAAACAAAGTTGCATCCTTGAATATAAATGAGATTTATGATTAAAAGTTGCAAAGAAAGATATACCGATATCTATAAAAGCTAAGTTAACTGTTAACCACGCTAGTGTCATTATTTAACCTCATTATGAAAATGGAATGGTTATACCTCCTTCCGAAAAGGGTATTTTGAGAAGGACGTGTATTAAATGAGATTTCACTTTTAAATAATGGCATTGCTACGCATCATTATAAAAATAAATGAGTTAGAGATTAAAATCTCTTTCCATAAGTTTAAGATTGAAACCTTTTCAAAATAGGTATTTTGAAAAGATATGTTGGGCACATATATGATTTTATCTTATCAACTTGGCAAAGCAAAATTGATTTCAATTCTTGAAATGTTTCGAATAAGTAGTCAAATACGAAACATGTGGAATTGAGTGGGAGTTTGAAATTATTATGTGAAGACATGAAATTTAGTGGGAGCAATCATCTTGTAAAATTTATAACTCATTACTCATTGAGAATGACAAGCTAGTACAATCTTTCACAAAGAAGTATTTGAGTTTTCAATTATGGATGAAAATGGACTATGATGAATCCAATCACATCATGGGATGTTGGGTAGGCATTGAGATATGCACATCAGATCAACGAGAAACGTAGGTTATTCATATCGATGAAAAAGGAATTACCATAGGCAGTCATGGTCATTCATTGAACCTAAGAATGGTTAATAACATGGTTAAAGATTACTAATGTTTTCGCTATTTGAATAATCATGCACATGTCCTATAATGAATCATATGCTTAAGAGCATGATGAGTCATTGGTAAGCCATATAAGAATCGTCATGAATTCTCGAGAAGAACTAATGAGCTATTCTAGTGTTTGACAGAATACTCTATTATGTGACAAGAAGTTGCACATATTGAAGTTCAAAAACGCGTAAGGATTTAGGAAAATCCTAAGCTATTTAAGCTAAAAAGAGAAATAAGAAGTTTGAAAAGATACTTGGTTATAGTAAGAAGTTACTCAAAACCAGTATTTTTAAATTTACTAGGACTTATGAGAAGTGCTAGGCTAATCATCTTGACAGTTGTTGCAAGATTTTACAAAACATATACCTGGTACATTATGAGTTGGAAGAACATTTGACTAGTGTGAGTTATGTCATCCACCATAATTCGTTTGTTATGTGATAAACAACAAGAGAGTTCTCTCAAAGTAAAGAACCTGAACCTAGTTTGGGAAACTAGATGTGTACTTGGTGAGATTCATGTTATGTAAGACAAACATGAAAATAAAGGAAAATGCAATTCAAGAGTTTGAACACATGGACACATGGTGTGTTAAACTCATGTTGCAAACGACTAGTGTTTACACACTTACAATATACATCACAAGGTGGTAATATGGTATTGACTACCTGAATGTGATATCCACATTTGTCGTTTGAGTTATTATTAACTCATCTTATACTTTGTTACATCCAAACGGGTTGTAAAGACAATTGAACCCCGTTAAAGTGAACTCGGATTAGGATTGTATTCTCCCATAGTCACTTACATGAGGTGACGTCTCGAAGTGACTAGAGTATGATGCGATTGATGGCAAGTTCAAGTGCCATGGAGTCATGTGAGATGACTAGTCGATCACATAGGCAGACTGTTAGGAACACTTTATCGGGGTAATGACCGCTTATAGAGTTCTGGCAAATTTATATAGCCTGGTCGTGGCGAGAGCTACTATAGTATTATAATGAGTCGATTCTTTTGACTAAAGAGTGTTCGCCTAAGGTGGCACAGTTTCAGATTAACTTTGATTTATGTTACTACGACCTTCGTAAATGGGGTCAAATGGGCATATTTTGGGTTATAATGGCTGTGGGTAGTCGAAGGGGAATAGTGCGATAGGAATTGTCCACCCGTTGTCAGGGTTATAACAATATGTCAGGGCCACTCGAGGAGTATTGAACTGGAAATGCGTGGCCACGCTCGGAAGGTATCTATGGTAGATAATTCCGGTTAATCAGTTATTCTCCAGATCGAGGAAACCACTCTCGATATGATCACTTGCAAGTAAGACCTGAAAGACACCTTGCAATGAGTGGGAGATAGTAATAGGACAAGCGAATTGGTGACGCACACTTGTCGAGGACAAGTGGGAGATTGTTGGAATATGTGTCCTCCAACAATAATGCAATCACAACTGTCGATCATGATGATCACATGTTTAAATCTCATTCTAAGAATACATGTGGGATGTAATTTTTTACAGTCAACTGGTCCACACATATCGATAATGATTGGCTGACTAGAGTTTGACATTACTGTCGTGCGACGGTGGTGATCAGTTGATCCCCTTCGGTCATACCTATAGGGAAATACTCTTAATTGATTATTTAATAAATCGTATGCCGATACGAGTTAATTAAATTGCTTAAAATTGACGGATGATCTTGTGAGTAAAGTTAAGGTGTCTTAATTCGATTAAATTACATACAGTCTAAGTAATCGAATTGTTTTATTACTTGGATAAAATTATTGATTGCGAAACGATTGAAATTGATTGAATGATTTATTATAAATGCAAGACGTTGTGATTTATAATTGATAAACCGTTTTGGTACAAGTAATTACGAATTACTAGTCGATTTTATATATGACATATTTTATGAGTATGTTGATTTTTAATATGTTAAAAATACATTACAATTTCACATGTCAAGTAACATGTCACATATGTCACAATTGATAAATGACAAAAATAAAATGGACCTCCCATTTTATATATGTGCCGAAAATTGGAGGGAGTTTAAGGTTTATATTGTGTTTTTATTTTAAGTGGAAAACACAATGATTAAACCTTACTTGTAGCAATACAAACCTAGTTGATCTTGAGAAGAACACAAGCTCATGCATTGGCCCCTTTTTACCCCCTCCCCACGGAGGGTTTGCTCCTAAAACGAAACAATAAACAGCCTGATTCCAATTGTCAATTTCTTCATTTACATCATCAGATGTGAATTGCAACAAGTCATCCATATCATTGTCATTATTCTCATCACTACTATCTACTGCCTCAACTACTACGGATTGCTTACCTGATTTTTTACCTCTCTTGGTCACCCATTGTATGCTTGCCTCCGGATTCTCCTCATCCTCAAAGGATAACCCAGGGATAGTATTAACTTCATGCATGGGGTAAAAAGGGGCCAATGCATGAGCTTGTGTTCTTCTCAAGATCAACTAGGTTTGCATGGCTACAAGTAAGGTTTAATCATTGTGTTTTCCACTTAAAATAAAAACACAATATAAACCTTAAACTCCCTCCAATTTTCGGCACATATATAAAATGGGAGGTCCATTTTATTTTTGTGATTTATCAATTGTGACATATGTGACATGTTACTTGACATGTGAAATTGTAATGTATTTTTAACATATTAAAAATTAACATACTCCCAAAATATGTCATATACAAAATCAACTAGTAATTCGTAATTACTTGTACCAAAACGGTTTATCAATTATAAATCACAACGTCTTGCATTTATAATAAATCATTCATTCAATTTCAATTACAATCGTTTCGTAAACAATAATTTTATCCAAGTAATAAAACAATTCGATTACTTAAACCGTATCTAATTTAATAGAATTACAATGAGACACGTTAACTTTACTCACAAGATCATCCGTCAATTTTAAGCAATTTAATTAACTCATATCAGCATACGATTAATTAAATAATCAATTAAGAGTATTTCCCTATAGGTATGACCTAAGGGGATCAACTGATCACCAACGTCGCACGACAGTAATGTCAAACTCTAGTCAGCCAATCATTACTGATATATGTGGGCCAGTTGATTGTAAAAAAATACATCCCACATGTATTCTTAGAATGAGATTTAAACATGTGATCATCATGATCGACAGTTGTGATTGCATTATTATCGGAGGATACATATTCCAACAATCTCCCACTTATCCTCGACAAGTGTGCGTCACCAATTCTCTTGTCCTATTACTATCTCCCACTCAATGCAAGGTGTATTTCAGGTCGTACTTGAAAGTGATCATATCGAGAGTGGTTTCCTAGATCCGGAGAATAACTGATTGACCGGAATTATCTACCATAGATACCTTCCGAGCGTGGCCACGCATTTCCAGTTCATTACTCCTTAAGTGGCCCTGCGATATTGTTATAACCCTGACAAGGGGTGGACAGTTCCTATCGCACTATTCCCTTCGACTAGCTACAACCATTATAACCCAAAACATGCCCGTTTGACCCCATTTTCGAAGGTCGTAGTAACATAAATCAAATTTAATCTGAAACTGCGCCACCTTAGGCGAACAGTCTTTAGTCAAAAGAATCCACTCATTAGAATACTATAGTAGCTCTCGCCACGACCAGGCTATATAAATTTGCCAGAACACTATAAGCGGTCATTAGCCCGACAAAGTGTTCCTAACAGTCTGCCTATGTGTTCGACTAGTCATCTCACATGACTCCATGGCACTTGAACTTGCCATCAATTGCATCATACTCTAGTCACTTCGAGACGTCACCTCATGTAAGTGACTATCGGCGAATACAATGCTAATCCGTGTTCACTTTAACGGGGTTCAATTGTCTTTACAACCCGTTTGGATGTAACAAAGTATAAGATGAGTTAATAATAACTCAAACGACAAATGTGGATATCACATTCGGGTAGTCAATACCATATTACCACCTTGTGATGTAAATTATAAGTGTGTAAACACTAGTCGTTTGCAACATGAGTTTAACACACCATGTGTCCATGTGTTCAAACTCTTGAATTACATTTTCCTTTATTTTCATGTTTGTCTTACATAGCATGAATCTCACCAAGGACACAACTAGTTTCCCAAACTAGGTTCAGGTTCTTTACTTGAGAGAACTCTCTTGTTTATCACATAACAAACGAATTATGGTGGATGACATAACTCACACTAGTCAAATGTTCTTCCAACTCATAATGTACCAGGTATATGTTTTGTAGAATCTTGCAACAACTGTCAAGATGATTAGCCTAGCACTGCTCATAAGTCCTAGTAAATTTGAAAATACTAGTTTTGAGTAACTTCTTACTATAACCAAGTATCTTTTCAAATTTCTTATTTCTCCTTTTAGCTTAAATAGCTTAGGATTTTCCTAAATCCTTACGCGTTTTCGAACTTCAATATGTGCAACTTCTTGTCACATAACAGAGTGTTCTATCAAACACTAGAATAGCTCATTAGTTCTTCTCGAGAATTCATGATGATTCTTTCTGTGGCTTACCAATGACTCATCATGCTCTTAAGCATATGATTCATTATAGGACATGTGCATGATTATTCTAATGGCGGAAACATTAGTAATCTTTAACCATGTGATCAACCATTTTTAGGTTCAATGAATGACCATGACTGCTTATGGTAATTCCTTTTTCATCGATATGAATAACCTACGTTTCGTGTTGATCTGATGTGCATATCTCAATGCCTATCCAACATCCCATGATGTGATTGGATTCATCTTAGTCCATTTTCATCCAGAATTGAAAACTCAAATACTTCTTTGTGAAAGATAGTACTAGCTTGTCATTCTCAATGAGTAATGAGTTATAAATTTTACAAGATGATTGCTCCCACTAAATTTCATGTCTTTACATGATAATTTCAAACTCCCACTCAATTCCACATGTTTCGTATTTGACTACTTAATCGAAACATTTCAAGAATTGAAATCAATTTGGCTTTGCTAAGTTATTAAGATAAAACCATATATGTTCCCAACATATCTTTTCTAAATACCTATTTTGAAAAGGTTTCAATCTTAAACTTATGGAAAGAGATTTTAATCTCTAACTCATTCATTTTTATAATGATGCGTAGCAATGTCATTATTTAAAAGTGAAATCTCATTTAATACACGTCCTTCTCAAAATACCCTTTTCGGAAGGAGGTATAACCGTTCCATTTTCATAATGAGGTTAAGTAATGTCACTAGCGTGGTTAACAATTAACTTAGCTTTTGTAGATATCGGCATATCGTTCTTTGCAACTTTTAATCATAAATCTCATTTATATTCAAGGATGCAACTTTGTTTCATTTAGGCTCTTAAGTAAATATCAAGGTTGAAACTCTATTTATATCTAGGTCATAAACGAGCAAAATCTCTTGTTGAGACTTTTCTTTAGTCATTTTCCATCAAAAACTTTCTTTTGGTCTCCTCGTGTAGTTATCTTAAGAACATATTCTTTTGATTACTTCACTTGGTCTCTTTTGTCATGTAGATCTCATATAATCAAGACTATAGATCTCATCTATGAGATCTATTCATGTATACTATCTATTTAGGTATACAAATCATTCTTTCTTTCGTAGATTTCATTTACTCATGCATACAAATTATTCTTTGTATTCTTTGTGTCTTCATTTTTCTCCCACTCTATCTTTAGAATAAATACACTAGGTATTCAAAGATAGCTTATGAGACACAAATAATGATTTTGAAGTAGAAGGAGGATTATCTCATAGATTGACTAATAGATTTTAGATTTGATGAGTGTACTTGGTAATTGACATTCCTTTAGTAGAGTTCATCAACTCAACATCACTTTATAATTTATCATACACAAGCCCAAGCTTGTGGAGATATAATGAATCTTATCATTATGTTGTCTATTGGATCACTTTAAGTAGATGATCATATGTTTCTATGTGCAAGCATGTAAAGACGAATTATTAGAACAAATAAATACGATAAAAGGGGTGACTTGGGTTGCAAGCCAAGCCACCATAATCCAAAATACAACCATTGTTTAAAAAGGATCAACCATTTCCATGTCGAACACGGAAATAAAAATAGTTCTAAAATTCATAACATTAAAGTAAAGACAATAATAAAAGCCAACCTTCATTTGTAGCTACTCCTAGCTCCTTCATGATTTCTCAAACTTGCTTCTCTTTTCCCTTGTCTTTACTTGAAGGAGGCCCTATATACAATAAAAAGGGGATACATTATCACAACTTTGTATCAAAATACCATAGTTGAATTAGAAACATAAAATAAGGGATATTCATTTACCTACTACAGTGATCTTTCCATCTTTGATGTCACCAAGATACTTGGAACAATTTCTCTTCCAATTTTTGGAGTTAGTGTCCTCCACA
This sequence comes from Silene latifolia, assembly GCF_048544455.1. Classification (NCBI taxonomy): domain Eukaryota; kingdom Viridiplantae; phylum Streptophyta; class Magnoliopsida; order Caryophyllales; family Caryophyllaceae; genus Silene; species Silene latifolia. The sequence goes on along the minus strand of NC_133527.1, from coordinate 56,604,754 downwards.
ATAATGCGTTAACATAATAAATCTCATTAATGTCCTCCACAATAGTGCGTTAACATAATAAATCTCATTAATGGAATATCATCAAATATTTAATTATTTGATCCTCGTCAGTTGATTAACGTAAATCGATAACGGTTGGCTGACTAGAGTTTGATGTTATTGTCGTGAGACGGTGGTGATCAACTGACCCCTTTCGGTCACACCTAAAGGAACGGACCCCAATTGATTACTAATTAATTGTATGAGATACAATTTGTTTAGTCCCTTGATTTATAGACTAAGAGGTTAGTCGATTATTTTTAGAGAGATTTCGAGTTGCGAACTCGAGGAGCGGCAGTTATTATTTAATTATGCGATAATTGAATAATAAGTTTTGGGAGACGGGTTTTAGTTAATTAACTGTTAATTTACTAAAATTGTACTAATTGATTAATGTGATTAATATTAGTACGTAAATAATATGTGTAGTGGTACACGTATATTACGGAGTGAATTGGACGAATTAATTATTGAAGTATACGATGTTTAAAATAATAATTACACGGATTTGTGCGACAAATATAAGAACCAACATGGACCCGTAAATGGTCAAGTGGACCGTGTAAAATAAGTGTAGTGGATGATTACTCACATAATCATTTTACCTTATTTTGTATACTACCATAATTAATCTTATACAACATTTTGCATGTGATGTAAGATAAAAATATAAGACAAAATTCTCCACTACCACACTCCACCCACCCGCCACTTTCCCCCTATATACTTCATCTATTGTTCACATTTTTACACTACCTTACTTTAACACTCTACATACTTGCATGTGAACATTTTTCCTCCATCTCTCTATAATAATAATTCATCACTACTAAGTTGTTAGTATACACAAATAATATTACTAAGATTAGTTAGTATTATTATTAATATTTATCAAGGGAAGTATATTAACAAGTTCTAGTTCAAAACTTGTTATTATTATTGGGTTAGTTCTTGGGTGCAACAAGAAGGAGATCTTCTTATTGAAGATTTACAAGGAGGATCTTCCATTTGGTTTAAGCTCAAGAACAAGCTAGTAAGGTGAACTAGTTTGGGCCCTTTTACCACAAATTCAATGTAAGGAAATTGTTTTTCCTTATACTCTCTTTTTATGCTTTCATATTAGCATGCATGTTACATAGATCACCTAAATAACCATTTATGAGATAAATTAATTTTATTAGAGAGTCTAATATGGATCTATGATCTTTCAAGTGGTATCGGAGCTTAGGCTTGTAATTTGCATGTTGATTTTAAGCATTTTAATGAATTATGTGATCATTTATAAAAACTCAAAAATTGTGTTAGAAGAGGTTTTAGCACGAAATTTTTGGGACATACATACCTACTGATCTCAAGTTTGTGGAATTTTTTGGTGATTTTTGAAGTTATTTTGCTATTTTTAATGTTTTTTGGTAGAAAACCGAGTCAAAATGTCGCATTTTAGTGAAAAATTGACTAAAATTAGTTAAAAGTTGATTCGGTGCATGGTTTTTTTTATGGTAGTTCTTGCATGTTTTCTACTGATTGTATCCAAAAAGTTGAAGGTTGGTTCGAATTTTTGCATGTTTATTGATTTTTTGAGTTAAAAGTCGATAAAAGTCAAATTAATTAATCATAATTTCGAAAGTTTTGATTCTGCCCATGATAAATTTATGTACATTTAAGAATATTATTTAAATGTCAAAAGTGATTTTTCATGTGTGTTTTCACTTTTTTTTTATGTTTATTGGTTTTAGTGGTTAAAAACCGATAAATATCGATCATTTTCTTCACAAAATTTATCCGGAATTTTTGGGCACTTTTTCTGACATTTTGGTGTTTTTGGGAGTGTTCCAGAATACGAAAAATTTTTGTTTCAATTTTTTGGGTAATTTTTCAATTATTTTGGATTTTTACTTAAATATTATGATTTTTTCGATTAAATTTGTCATAAAATTAAGGAGGACTAATTTTGAGGTTCAAATCAGTTTGGACAATTAGTTTGGACTTAAATGAGATTTAAGAGTTAATTATTGAGTTTTACATGTTAAAAATCGATTAAATCCACAAAAACCGAGATGGATACCAATGAATGATAGATAGGGCGATTTTGGCATCAATTTTACATAATTTTAAGCATATTTATTTAAGTTGAATTAATGATTTACATTTATTTAAAGTATTTATCTTATTGTACCTAGTATGACCTAGTTAATTTTAATCGTTATTACCCGAAATGAATGAGAATATCGATTTGTTTGTAATTAAATACGATCTCGTATCGTCGGTTTGTAATTAATTAATAGTTTTATTTATTTTATTAATTAATGTATAATAAGAATAGCCATGTAATTCATTTGTAATAGTTATTTTACCGGCGTTTCCAAAAGACGGATTACAACGAGACGGAGTCTATTTTTGGAAGGTGTTCCAAATCCCACAAGAAAGAGCCACTTATGGAATGAAGAGGCAAGGGACCAAGAAGTTGGTTTCCGAAATGTAATAGACTAGTTTTTATTAAATATGTGGCCATACTAGGATTTATTCATATGCTTACATGTTTGCTTGTTTTATTTTCGTGCATGCCAAAATCGCCATTCACATGCATTATATTTTCGCGGTTGTCAATTCACGTCATTTACATTCACCGAATTAATTCACTTATAAGGAATTTATGACTAAATTGACAAGATCTCTCAAATAACTAAAATTGAGATTAGCCTTACCAATTAGTAACACCTATGAATCTCTTGTTCATTAGAGCCACGCTCGCCCAAGCGGGGTGTTCTCTTTTTACCTTGGGTAAGTAGGGTGGTAAACGGTTATCACACGCTAAAATTGGTTGGACTCAACGGGATATAAAACGGTCTTGTGTTCCGGGGCTAGTAGATGAATTTGAGGAAATTCGTCGACCAAGAGTTCTAGAGGTAGAATTAGTCAACGTGACTTACCGAATTTACGCAATTATGGGATGTTTTGCCCAAGCGATGCTCATTTTTGTTTAATATTTAGGTCTTGGAATCATTTATATAATTTAGTGGGAGGTCATTATATAAATGCTAAAACTTGCTAAACATGTTTTTACAAGTATTTTTTTTAAAACAATGAATGTTAATTTTTCCTTTTTGTTGTAGCATTTTAATTCGCAATGGCAACTTCATCAACTCCATCGACTACTTCACTAGGCAAATATTCATGGCTAAGGTCCGTAATGGACAAATGTATTTTAAAAGATGACGGTAGTAACTTTCTTGAATGGGAATCCAACATCAAAAGTGCCGCGTTGTCCGACAATGTGCTCACTTACTTGACCGATGCTTCTCCAATCGAGCCCGGTGCAAGAGCTTCATCGGCGGTGCGGACCGCCTATGATGACTATGTGAGGATGTTGAATGATATCAAGAATATGTTGATATGGTCAATATCCCCAATGCTCAAGCTATTATGCATTTCTTTAAATGCTTACGAGATTTTCACTCGTATGATTACTATATTTTCACAAACACCAAAAGTCCGTCAATACGATGCGGCGGCACGCTTCTTTGAAGCTAAGCTTGAGAGGGGCCAAAAGATTGGTCCCCATGTACTCAAAATGGTCGAATATGTTGACATCCTAGAGCGTCTAGAGTGTAAGATTCCTAAGTCTCTTGTGGTGGATCGTATCCTTCACTCACTCCCCACCAAGTTTGCCCACTTTAGGGTAAACTACAACATGAATGACATGGACAAGAGTTACCATGAAACTCATGCACTCCTCTCCCAAGCGGAGAGGGATATGGAGGCTAGTGGGAGTGAAAAGGGAGATGTTTTAACAATGAAGTTAAAGAACATGTCTCTTGGAGTCAAGAAAGGAAAAGGGAAAGAAAAGTCTCAATTCAAGAAATCGTCAAAGAAACATGATAAGGGAAAGGGGAAGGCCGTTGAGAATGGCAATCCCAAGGCAAAAAGTGTCAAGCTCTCCGAGGCCGAATGTTTCCATTGTAATGGGAAGAGGCATTATAGGAGGAGTTGTCCCAAATACTTGGAGGATCTCAAGGAAGGGCGTGTGACGCCTATTGGTATGATTTCCTCTCTCTATGTGATAGACGTTAATTATGCTTGTAATTCCACTTGGGTACTTGATACCGGATGTGGTTCTCACCTTTGTAAACATTTGCAGGGTATAAGGGACGTGCAAGCACTAGCAAAAGGTGATGTAGATCTCTGCATGGGCAATAGAGCTAGAGTAGCCGCCGTTGCCGTAGGGACCTATGTGCTCACTTTAGCTAGTGGTTTAGAGTTGTATTTAAATAAGTGTTATTTTGTACCAACTTTAACTAAGAACATCATCTCCATTTCCGCGTTAGACGCGGAAGGCTTTTGTTTTATGATTAAGGACAAGTGTTGTACTTTTTCTTTTAATGATGTGGTTTATGGCAAGGTCATTTCAATTGGAGGCATTTATGTTTTAAATGATGTTAATGACTTTTATCATATGGAAACTAAAAAGCTCAAAAAGGGTGATCCAAACGAATCCTACCTTTGGCATTCTCGTTTAGGCCACATAAACGAAAGACGCATTAAGAGACTTGCTTCATCAAAAGTGCTCAAACCATTTGGTTTCGAATCTTATGGTACATGCGAGTCTTGCCTTCTAGGCAAGATGACTCTTGCACCTTTTGCGGGAAAAGGGACACGAGCTAGTGAGGTTTTCGCTCTCATACACACGGATGTGTGAGGACCATTAACCATCACCGCTAGAGGAGGTTTTCACTACTTCATTATATTTACTGATGACTTAAGTAGATATGGGTATGTCTAATTAATGAAGAACAAGAGTGAAGCCTTTGACAAGTTCAAAGAGTTTCAAAAAGAAGTAGAGAACCAATTGGATAAAAAGATAAAGACTCTACGGTCCGACTGTGGTGGTGAGTATCTAAATATTGAATTTGATTTACACCTAAAATATTGTAGTATAGTATCACAATGAACTCCTCCTGACACATCGCAATTAAATGGTGTGGCCGAAAGGATAAACCGAACTTTACTTGATATGGTTCGGCCAATGATGAGTCTAACTGAGCTTCCTAGTTCATTTTGGGGTTTTGCCCTGTTGTCTGCAGTATTTTCACTAAATCGAAGCCCGACTAAAGCGGCCGATAAGACTCCATATGAGATATGGACAGGGAAAGTCCCTCATTTGTCATCCATGCGTATTTGGGGTTGCGAAGCATACGTTAAGATCAAGTCTGACAATAAGCTTGCACCCAGGTCTGACAAATGTCTTTTTGTAGGATATCCAAGGGAAACACGTATCTATTACTTCAACAATAAACACGAGAACAAAGTATTTGTGGCTCGTGATGCTGTCTTCCTAGAAAAGGAATTTTTTTCTAAGAGATAGAGTGGGAGAAAATTTGAACTTGAAGAAGTTCGAGAGTCACAAACCGAGAATGAGGTAGAGGAGAACGTGGAGGATAGCATTCCCTCTTCCTCTGAAACGGTAATTATTCCTAGAAATTCAAGTAGGATTTCTAATCCACCCGATCGCTACCTTGGTAACATCGAAGAGGATGGTGTTTTGTTACTTTTTGAAAGTGATGAACCCACTACCTACAAATCGGCTATGTCTAGTCCCGACTCCTCGCTTTGGCTAGAAGCCATGCGGTCCGAAATGGATTCCATGTACGAGAACCAAGTATGGGACTTGGTGGATTTACCTGAGGGAGTGCGACCCCTTCAATGTAAATGGATATATAAAATTAAGCTCGGCTGGATAAACATGTGGATGTTTATAAAGCTAGATTGGTGGCAAAAGGTTTCACCCAAGTTAATGGTTTACACTATGACGAAATCTTCGCTCTAGTCGCTATGATTAGGTCCATCAGGATAATCTTAGCAGTTGCCGCATTTCATGATTATGAGATTTGGCAAATGGATGTCAAAACCGCCTTCTTGAATGGGATTCTAGAAGAAGAGGTGTACATGATACAACCTAAAGGTTTTGTGGAAAAATCTAACCCTAAGAAAGTGTGTAAGCTCAAGAAGTCCATTTATGGTCTTAAGCAAGAATCTAGGAGTTGGAATCATCGCTTTGATCATGTTATTAAACAATATGGTTTCACTAGAAGTGTGGAAGAACCGTGTTTATACATGAAGTTTAGTGGGAGTAAGGTTGCATTCCTTATCCTATATGTGGATGACATATTGCTCATTGGGAATGATGTTCCATCACTCACTTCCGTTAAGGAGTGGCTAGGGAAACACTTCCAAATGAAGGACTTGGGAGAGGCACAACGAATCTTGGGTATCCGGATCTTTAGGGATAGGTCCAAAAGGATACTAGCATTGAGTCAAGAAGCTTATATTGACAAAGTTCTTGACCGGTTCAATATGAAAGACTCCAAGAGAGGATTTCTACCTATGGGCCAAGGGATTACTTTGAGCAAGTCACAGTCTCCCTCCACCCCTAAGGAAATTGAACACATGAAGACCGTCCCTTATGCTTGCGCTGTTGGGTCTATCATGTATGCTATGATTTGCACTCGTCCTGACGTTGCGTTTGCCTTGAGCATGACAAGTCGGTATCAAGCCAAGCCTGGTGACAGTCACTGGATATCCGTAATGAACATCCTTAAGTACTTGAGAAGGACTAAGGATTCGTTCTTAGTGTTTGGAGGAGAAACTGAGTTGCGTGTAAGAGGTTACACGGATGCAAGTTTCCAAACCGATCGGGATGACATGAAATCCCAATCCAGCTATGTGTTTATGCTAAATGGAGGAGCTGTTTGCTGGAAGAGCTTCAAGCAAAGTGTTATTGCGGATTCTACAACAGAGGCTGAGTACCTTGCAGCGTCTGAGTCTGCGAAGGAAGCTGTTTGGATTAGGCAATTCATGGAGGGGCTAGGAGTAGTCCATTCTGCCAAAGATCCTATCACTCTATATTGTGATAATAGTGGAGCTATTTTTCAGGCTAAAGAGCCTAAGTCTAGTAACAAATCTAGACACATTGAAAGGAAATACCATGTAATTAGTGATTATGTGGAAAGGAAGGAAATTGACATTTGTAAGGTCGGGACAAATGATAATATTGTTGATCCTTTAACCAAGCCTTTATCAAAGGCTAAGCATGATGGTCATGTAGTCTCTATGGGATTGAGACGAGTGCCAGATTTTCTTTAGATTATGGATATGTAATAATTGGGTAGTGTATTTTTTATTATATATATGATAATCACATTCATTGTTTTCGTATTCATTCTTTTATGAATCTTTTATTTAGTGTGACTAAATTTTAATACCTTGTTTATCTGAATAAGTTATGGAGACAATGTTGAACACTATTCAAGTGAATAAGATGAACATTGTATTTTGTCCCTAGTCACTTAATGAGGTGACATCTCGGAGTGACTAGATTGTAAGTCGATTGATGGTTGTTCAACATCATAAGGTCATATGTGATGACTGGTCGATTACATAGGCAGAGTGTGACACTTTGCCGGACAGTGACCATTTAGAGAGTCCGTGAGTTCTATTATAGACGTCTGGGCGTGGCGGGGATCTCTAAGATGTTCAAATGAGTCGATTCTTTTGACTGGAGACTATTATCTGAGCAGGTGCAGATTCCGAGTGACTTTGGTTTTTCTCCTAGGTCGTGCCGTGAAAGTTGGCCAAAAGGACATTTACTAGGTCATGGTGAGCTGTATTGTGCAATAGGATAGATATGGCATACAGGAATTGTCCACCCACGTTGGGTAACTATATCTCAAGGCCACTCGAGGAGTTAATGACTACAAATGCAAGGCCACGCTCGGAAGTAATCTGTGAGAGATTTTTCCGGTCAGGTAGTCACACTCCCGATCGAGAAAACCACTCGCGATGTGTTCATATGCAAGTGCGACCTGAAGACACCTTGCATTGAGTGGGAGATTAAAACGGACAAGAGAATTGGTAGCGCACACCTTGTGTCGGACAAGTGGGAGATTGTTGGAGTTAGTGTCCTCCACAATAGTGCGTTAACTTAATAAATCTCATTAATGGAATATCATCAGATATTTAATTATTTGATCCTCGCCAGTTGATTAACGTAAATCGATAATGGTTGGCTGACTAGAGTTTGACGTTATTGTCATGAGACAGCGGTGATCAACTGACCCCTTTCGGTCACACCTAAAGGAACGAACCCCAATTGATTACTAATTAATTGTATGAGATACAATTTGTTTAGTCCCTTGATTTATAGAATAAGAGGTTAGTCGATTATTTTTAGAGATATTTTGAGTTGCGAACTCGAGGAGCGGCAGTTATTATTTAATTATGCGATAATTGAATAATAAGTTTTAGGAGACGGGTTTTAGTTAATTAACTGTTAATTTACTAAAATTGTACTAATTGATTAATGTGATTAATATTAGTACGTAAATAATATGTGTAGTGGTACACGTATATTTACGGAGTGAATTGGACGAATTAATTATGGAAGTATTTAAACATGATACGATGTTTAAAATAATAATTACACGGATTTGTGCGACAAATATAAGAACCAATATGGACCCGTAAATGGTCAAGTGGACCGTGTAAAATAAGTGTAGTGGATGATTATCTTATACAACATTTTGCATGTGATATAAGATAAAAATATAAGACAAAATTCTCCACTACCACACTCCACCCACCCGCCACTTTCCCCCTATATACTCCATCTATTGTTCACATTTTTACACTACCTTACTTTAACACTCTACATACTTGCATGTGAACATTTTTCCTCCATCTCTCTATAATAATAATTCATCACTACTAAGTTGTTAGTATACACAAATAATATTACTAAGATTAGTTAGTATTATTATTAATATTTATCAAGGGAACAATATTAACAAGTTCTAGTTCAAAACTTGTTATTATTATTGGGTTAGTTCTTGGGTGCAACAAGAAGGAGATCTTCTTATTGAATATTTGCAAGGAGGATATTCCATTTACTTTAAGCTCAAGAACAAGCTAGTAAGGTGAACTAGTTTGGGCCCTTTTACCACAAATTCAATGTAAGGAAATTGTTTTTCCTTATACTCTCTTTTTATGCTTTCATATTAGCATGCATGTTACATAGATCACCTAAATAACAATTTATGAGATAAATTAATTTTATTAGAGAGTCTAATATGGATCTATGATCTTTCAAGTGGTATCAGAGCTTAGGCTTGTAATTTGCATGTTGATTTTAAGCATTTTAATGAATTATGTGATAATTTATAAAAACTCAAAAATTGTGTTAGAAGAGGTTTTAGCACGAAATTTTTGGGACATGCATACCTACTGATCTCAAAAGGTTTGTGGAATTTTTTGGTGATTTTTGAAGTTATTTTGCTAATTTTAATGTTTTTTGGTAGAAAACCGAGTCAAAATGTCGCATTTTAGTGAAAAATTGACTAAAATTAGTTAAAAGTTGATTCGGTGCATGGTTTTTTTCATTGTATTTCATGCATATTTTCTACTGATTTTATGCAAAAAGTTGAAGGTTGGTTCGAAATTTTGCATGTTTATTGATTTTTTGAGTTAAAAGTCGATAAAAGTCAAATTAATTAATCATAATTTCGAAACTTTTGATTCTGCCCATGATAAATTTATGTACATTTAAGAATATTATTTAAATGTCAAAAGTTATTTTGCATGTGTGTTTTCACTTTGTTTTGATGTTTATTGGTTTTAGTGGTTAAAAACCGATAAATATCGATCTTTTTCTTCACAAAATTTATCCGGACTTTTTGGGCAATCTTTCTGACATTTTGGTGTTTTTGGGAGTGTTCTAGAATACTTAAAATATTTGTTTCAATTATTTGGTTAATGTTTCAATTATTTTGGATTTTTACTTAAATATTATGATTTTTTCGATTAAATTAGCAAATTATCACCAAATCAAACTAATAATTTGTCATAAAATTAGTGAGGACTAATTTTGAGGTTCAAATCAGTTTGGAAAATTAGTTTGGACATAAATGAAATTTAAAAGTTAATTATTGAGTTTTACATGTTAAAAATCGATTAAATCCACAAAGACCGAGATAGATACCAATGAATGATAGATATGGCGATTTTGGCATCATTTTTACAGCATTTTAAGCATATTGATTTAAGTTGAATGAATGATTGTCATTTATTTAGAGTATTTATCTTATTGTACCTAGTATGGCCTAGTTAATTTTAATCGTTATTACTCGAAAACGGTGATACGAGATCACAATAATTACAACCGAATCGATATTTCCATACATTTCGGGTAATACCAATTAAAACTAAGGCCATACTAAGTAAAATTACATAATTCAAAAATTACATAAAATTAAAATATGACAATCATAAATAAAATGCAGCATTATAATATGTATGAACATGGTAGATTTTATGCTAAATCGCCTTTTAAGAGCCAATATCGTATATTTATCGGTTTTCATGGATTTGCGTGATTATAACTTGTTAAAATCACAATAATTACATAAATTCATATTTATCTACAAGTTAATTACCCTAACCATCTTAGGACTCAAAAATTAGTCTCCACTAACATTTTGACAATAATTAAACTTGATTTCTTAATATTGTTCATAAATGGACCCAAAAATACAAAATTATGTTATAAACTTAAAATTAAATTATAAAAATTTCAAATAATTTCGAAATTTGAAATTTAAACTCCTGAACATTCTGGAAAAATACCATGACACTCATAGTATTCAAAACTTAGGTTAAAAATTTCGAAAATTTATCAAGAAAAACAATGTTGCGGTTTATCGGTTTTAACAATTATGACCATAAAAATATGAGAAAAATTATTATCATCAACTTTTTACTTTTAGATCTGAAATATATGATAAAATGCAACAAGTGACGTTTTTCCTTTAGTCATGAAGTATGTTTTAGCATTATTACTAATTATAGTCACTATTTATGTGATTTTTCATCAAAAATCCATAAATCATGAAAAAAGACTTAATTATAGCCAAATATTTTACCCACATCTTGTAAAATTGCATGTGACAACATACTAAGTTTCCATGACCAGATTCGAAATATAACTCATATTAACCTATTTACCCATTTAAATACGATTTTAACTCATAAAATTCATATTTCAAGCAAAACAACTTATTTTAACATGAAAATTTACAGGCCGTCAGTAGATAAAATATGTGAAAACATATCCAAATACCACTGAAAAATTCGATGTTTAGCTATTTTTCGTCTAAAAATAACATTTTTATCATAAAAATCACATTTTAATGCCAATAACATAAAAAATGAACAATAAAATCCATAAATAAACCAAAATGTCCTAAAAATCATTTAGGACCAGAAACTTTTAGCATGCAAAGTTACTTTTAGGTTTATCTTCATAAATCCAAATTAATTAGTTTTGTATGTTTTTTTTTTCTTTTGGTGTAATGTGAGTATATTATATATCATAACAAATCAGATAATTACAAGAGGTTCGGGGACCAAATCCCATTACAAGCAAATCAAGTCACGTCCATTGAATGCAACCAAACAAGAACTGTCTGATCATCAACTGCCCAACATTTCAGCTTAACTTTCCTCTTAATATCCTCCTCTATTCGTGCTGCAACTATCTCAGGTCTTAACAGCCATTCATTAACCCTTGCATTGTTTCTTTGATGCCATATAGAGTAATTAAAAGCATTAAACATAGCAACCTTTATCTTCCACTGAATGTTATTCCTATTAGCTGCAATCAAATCATTCACCGTGGGTAAGCAGCCAGCATACCACTGTACTAAATAGGACTTAACTTTGACAGAATACACACAAGTTGTGAACAGATGCTCCACTGTTTCAGGCGATAACTGACAGAGAAGACACAGATCATCTGCACAGCATCCAAACCTTGCTATTTTACTCTTCACATTCATGCCTTCCTGCATTCTAAGCCATGTAGTCATAGAATGTTTTCAAATATTCCAATTGTTCCACACAAGTCCAGTCCAGTCAAGTTGAATATGAGCAGGAGAGAGCCATTCATATCCACTCTTAATAGAGTACCCTTTAGGACTCACAGTCCAGAGGCTATCAGTATATCCAATTTTGAGTTTTTCTTTTACTTTACAAATATTCTTCCATACCCAGGTTGCATCAGCAGGGGGAGTGTAGCTATGCCAGTCATGATCCTTGATATTCACATCATTAATCCATTTGATCCAAAGTCTATCTGCTTTACAATATATCCAGTTAACCAATTTGCCCACAGTGGCTATATTCCACATATCAGCTTTTTTAATCCCCAACCCACCTTCCTTTTTAGGCAAAGTAACCTTATCCCAGGCTACAAGAGGAACCCTGTGGTAGTCAGGGGAACCATCCCACAAATAGTTCCTACAGATCGCCATTATATTGTTTATAATGCTCTTGGGAATAATGAACATTTGAGCCCAATAATTCAGAAGGGTATTAAGAACAGCATTGATGAGAGTCACCCTGCCAGCATAGGAAAGTTTTTTTGCTCCCAAACCTCGAATCCTAGCTACCATCTTTTCAGTTAGTGTAGTGCATTCAAGCTTTGTAAGTCTTCCTGCCTTTATAGACACTCCCAAGTACATGAAGGGCATGGTGCCTTCCCTAAATCCAGTCACCAATTTGATACCTTCCTTAATGTCTTCATTAACTCCATTAAAGAATATTTCAGACTTAGCATTATTCATAGCCAAGCCTGAAGCCTTAGAGAAAGAGGAGAAAGCTCTCATGAGAAGCCAGATAGACTGAGGCTTACCCTTGCAAAAAAAAACAGTAAATCATCTGCAAACATGAGGTGAGTAAGCTTCAAATTCTTGCATAGGGGGTGATATTGGAATGGCCATCTGTCAGTGGCAACTTTGATCAGCCTGGTTAGATACTCCATACAGATAGTGAATAAGAGAGGAGAGATAGGGTCCTCCTGCCTCAGACCCCATTGTCCTTTAAAATAACCAAAGTTACTCCCATTTAGGGACAAGGTAAAGGGGGTAGACCTTACACATTGCATCACCAATGGAGTAAAATGAGCTGGAAACTTAAGACCATGTAGCATTTTTTCCACAAAATCCCACTCAATTGTATCATAGGCTTTTTGCAAAGCTATTTTAAACAAGCATCTTGGAGTGACTGCTTTCCTTGCATACATATGGATAATATCTTGGCAGATGAGGACATTCTCAATGATAGACCTGCCTTTACTAAAGGCTCCTTGGCTCTCATGTATGATATCAGGTAAAACCAGGGCTAATCTATTACACAACAGTTTGGAGATCACCTTATAAACCAAATTACAACAAGCTATTGGTCTAAAATGGCTCACAGTAGTAGGTCTATCACATTTAGGAATGGGGGTGATATTGGTAGCATTAATCTGAGTGAGCATTCTACCAGAAACAAAGAAATCCATTATGGCACTACAAACATCATCCCCAACAATGTCCCAGGAGTCTCTGAAGAAGCCACTAGTGTACCCATCAGGCCCTGGTGCTTTGTCTATAGGAATAGAGAACACCACCCCTTTTATTTCTTCTTTAGTAACAGGAGATAATAAAGAAGTTGTGTGATTCTCATTGCAATAAGGACCTGTTTGTAGCACATCACTTCTCACCTGTTATTCCCCTTCTGACTACCCAGCAAGCCCTGATAGAAATTCAGGAAAGCTCTCTGAATACTGACTGTATCAGTACAGAGATTGCCTGGTCCTCAATCTGTACTATCTTGTTCCCCAGGCATCGTGTCTTAATGGCATTATGAAAATAAGCTGTATTGCTGTCTCCTTCATTGAGCCATTGAGTCTTAGCATTCCTCTGCAGGAAGCTATCCCTTGCTTTAGACCAGTATTTCACCTCATCCAGAGCCTGCAATTCAAGAGCCATGAGATCAGTTCTATCATAGTTATCCTCGAGTTGCAGCTGAATATTCTCCAGGGTGATAAGAGCATGACTGGCTTTGAGTTCAACATCAGAGAAACAAGTTTTGTTAAGTCTCTTGAGATCTCCGTTGAGAGCTTTCAATTTCTTCACCACCCCAAACATTTTGGTGCCTCTTATTTGATGACTCCAAGTGTTCTTGACAGTCTCAAGGAAATCAGGAGCACTACCGCACATATTAAAATACTTGAAGCTAGTAGACCTTCTACCATCCAATCTAACATTCCTGACAATATAAGGAGTATGGTCTATAATCCCCTTAGGGTGGAAATGAGCATTCATATCAGGAAACTCATCTAGCCATTCTTGATTGACCAAAAATCTATCAAGTCTACTATATTTTCTGTGGTTACGATCCTGCTTATTTGTCCAGGTGAAATAGGCTCCTGTAGCATGAATATCAGTCATACCACAATCAGACAGACAGTCAACAAAAGCATCCATATCCTCTTGCTTAGTAGCTGCTCCCAATCTCTCATCAGGGGATATGACCGTGTTGAAGTCACCAGCAATTGCCCAAGGAGCATAATGACTAGCAAAAGTCCTCAACTTATCCCACAAATCCAATCTCTCAGCGCCCTCATTAAAAGCATAAACAAAAGTAAGGAAGAAAACTTTCTGAGTAGCTTTAATAGTAAATTTGGAGTGAATAAATTGCGGATCATATTGAAGAATTTGAACCTCAAAAATATTAGGCCTCCATAATAACCAGACCCTTTTTCCTTTATGCAAGCTGCAATTGGTTGTGACACTCCACCCCTCAAGCATATTATAAGCTATATTACCTACATTGACACCATTTATTTTTGTTTCTAACAAACCAAATAAACAAGCTTCATTATTCTGAATAAAACTTCTAACTATTTTCTGCTTATTCACACTATTCATAACACGAACATTCCAAAACCCTGAATTATTCATTATGATAAGAATTATTTTTAGGGTCACTAATATCCTCTACTTGATTCTCCACATCATCAAAGTCCTCATCTGTAACATTTGTAACCTCAACCACCTGAATATTGCCAATAGCATCAGGAGGCTCAGGAGCTGATACAGGGGTTCCTGCAGCTGCATCTGGTATAGTAGCTGATACAGGGGACCCTGCAGAAGCTTTTGATTCAGGAGCTGACTCAAGCAGACGAGGGGTTATCACAGTAATCAGGGCAGGGAACTCTTTATCAGATATAGCAGGGTTATTCACACTAGCCTTAGGAATAGGTCTCCAAACTCTTTAAACAGTTGGCCTGGACTGAGTGTTCATGTGCTGATCCTTTCTACAATTCTTACTTTTATGCCCTAAACCCTTACATTTCCAACACACGATTGGTTTCCACTCATATTCAACCTTTAGCTGAACAATTTGTCCATTCTCATCTCGAAACTTAACTGAAGATGGGAAAGCTTGCCCTACCTTCAACTCAATCATAGTCCGAGCAAATCATAGCCTAGTTTTCTCCACAGTTGCAGCATCAGACTTTACATATGGGCCAACAAGTCCAGCAATCGAAGGTAAACATGACCCCCAAAACTTGAGAGGTAAGCCATGTATACGAATCCATGCTGGAACAACTTTCACTTCTTCTTTTAAAAGATCAACATCCTTCTGCCATGGTTTAACAATCAAGGGCTTGTTATCAAACATATGATAGCCTCTCTTGAAACCTAAATTCTAATCATATGTTAAGACTAGGGTTTGCACGAGTCACAAGGCACATGAGCCGTGACATCTCGTTTTACCTAGGGTATATTAGGTAAAGATTTTATTCTATAATAATATCTTTACATATCTTATATATCTTACTTAATATATTTTTGTTTATGGTAAAATATATTCTTGTTTTAGGAAATCTTATCATAATCTTAGAATTTATAGTAAAGATAATATTTGGGAAGATTATATTCTATCTTTTAGAATATTCTTTATTATCTTTTAAGGCTTTTAGGAAAGAGATAATAAGAAGATATAATTTGTTTTTATATCTTAATATTTCGGCTATTAGGGTTTGACAAAACCGTGTAGCCTACTCTTCCTTCTCCTATAAATACTTTGCTATTTACAACATCTAAAAGAGAGACCTTAAGCATAAAAATTGTTTTCATCTTTACAAAGCAAAACCGTGTGTTTTAAACAGAAAAACCGTTTTGTTATTTTGAAAGGTCGTGTGTCATAAAACTCGCATACTCGTTCTTCATTTATCGTTATAAGATAATAGTGCTTAGTTGAATTGTTAACTTGTTCATTAACGTGAACCTTCGTTAGAATCATTAGTGCTTTCTTATTAGCGTAAGTTAGTCACTCGAGTATTTAACGGTACTCATTGAGTTACAGCTAGAGTTAGTTGTACGAGTTGGGTTAGTAAATTTGTAATCCGTAGAAAGGTACTAAATTTATTAATCGAGAATAGTGGACTTAGGTTTCGACTTGTGAAACTGAACCACTTCAAAAACCCTGTGTCTCTTCGTTCTTTCGTTTGTTTCGTTTATTACGTTTACCTTCATTAGTTGATTAGTTAAAGTTTAATCATTAAACTTTAAATAATCAATTACATTAGCATAATCGAAAAAGCTTTCAAAAAGTTTTAAATCCTCAATTCACCCCCCCCCCCCCTCCCTCTTGAGTATTTTGGATCAATAGACTCTTCAACCTTCGTAAATGGGGTCAAATGGGCATATTTTGGGTTATAATGGTTGTGGCTAGTCGAAGGGAATAGTGCGATAGGAATTGTCCACCCCTTGTCAGGGTTATAACAATATCTCAGGGCCACTCGAGGAGTAATGAACTGGAAATGCATGGCCACGCTCGGAAGGTATCTATGGTAGATAATTCCGGTCAATCAGTTATTCTCCAGATCGAGGAAACCACTCTCGATATGATCACTTGCAAGTACAACCTGAAAGACACCTTGCATTGAGTGGGGAGATAGTAATAGGACAAGATAATTGGTGACGCACACTTGTCGAGGACAAGTGGGAGATTGTTGGAATATGTGTCCTCCGACAATAATGCGATCACAACTGTCGATCATGATGATCACATGTTTAAATCTCATTCTAAGAATACATGTGGGATGTAATTTTTTACAGTCAACTGGTCCACACATATCGGTAATGATTGGCTGACTAGAGTTTGACATTACTGTCGTGCGACGGTGGTGATCAGTTGATCCCCATAGGTCATACCTACAGGGAAATACTCTTAATTTATTATTTAATTAATCGTATGCCGATACGAGTTAATTAAATTGCTTAAAATTGACGGATGATCTTGTGAGTAAAGTTAACGTGTCTTATTGTAATTCGATTAAATTAGATACGGTCTAAGTAATCGAATTGTTTTATTACTTGGATAAAATTATTGTTTACGAAACGATTGAAATTGAAATTAAATGAATGATTTATTATAAATGCTAGACGTTGTCATTTATAATTGATAAACCGTTTTGGTGTAAGTAATTATGAATTACTAGTCGATTTTGTATATGACATATTTTATGAGTATGTTGATTTTTAATATGTTAAAAATACATTACAATTTCACATGTCAAGTAACATGTCACATATGTCACAATTGACAAATGACAAAAATAAAATGGACCTCCCATTTTATATATCTTGCTTTGAATACAAGATACGCATACACCATTAACAATCTAATGGTTTCAAGAGTACTCGATAACTCTTTGCGTTCATCATTCCAAAATTTAAGGTTTAATCTTGGGTTACCAATTTGAATCTTACATCATCTACACGATATATCATTCTAGTTTGGTTTAGAATATAATCACCTTGATAATGGGCTAGCCATACATCAAATCGTGGTGTATAGGGTCACAAAAGTGAAAACCTCTTTTGTTTCTTAACAAGTTTATATTCTTATTTAGATTTTATGCACTTAATAGTCATAATTAAGTACAACTTTAAATCCAAAAACTAGATTGAGTACAGAATTACTCTATCTCTCGACATTATTGATGCTAGTCGTCATATTATAATCATCTTATGTAACGAACACAATGATGAAAACCTCCACTGGTTTCTAATATTGACGAAGTAGTACTAGCAAAATTTATGTTTAATCAAATAAACATTTAAAGAAGAAGGTCTCATTAGATGTCCCACAACTAACTTGTTGATTCTTCAATAATTTGGGGTAGTTTCCTTTCTCGTGTCCAACATTTAAGACAATGGAAACTTTATCAGTCGGGATTGATAGGTTTAGTATCGCTATTCTCAACAACTTTACTTTTAACATTACCTTGTATCAATTCCATTATTATCTTTACTTCTTGAACCTCGTCCTCATCTTAACGGTTTAAGAGAATGCTCCCATTCATTTCAATGAGTCTTTGCTTTGAGAAGCAAAATTGAATTCATGAAGATTTCTCTTCATTTGTTCGTTTTAGTCTTAAAACTTTCATTGAAGTGGTTGCGCTATTTTAGTCAATTACGAATTCTGACAAAACTAATTACCAAAACAATTTATCGCTTCAAGGTACTTAATTCAATTAAGTATATGAAACATAATCCATTGTAAGTAGAAGTGTTAGTCATGAATCAAAAACCTGTTTGATAATGAATAACTTTAATCTATACTCTTTACAAGATATCCTTATCAATGGCTCATTTGAGGTTTTAGAAGCAAATTCATATTTGTCTTTAGTTACGATGTTTTAAGGAGATTTGAATCAAAAATCGAAATGATATCGTATATAAATTGTGGTAAAGAAATAGAACAATATAATAACGGAATATTGGAAAACTTAACATTTATCGTTTTATTAATACTTGTAAATAACAAGTGAAGCATTTACATAGTGACCTCTACCCAACTATGATAAATGATTCCAAGATCCAAATTCATATTAAATTGGGCACGGTAGGGCCGATACATCCCTTATCAAAAACTTTTGTTGAGTTCAACCCAAATTTCGAATAAATGTGTCCATGATCCAAATCCACATCAACTTGGGCACGGTAGGGCCGATTCATCGCTTATCAACATGAATTCGGTGGATCAACATTCATCACCCACTTCCCCTACGTAACAAGGTTTGTACCCCGGTAGGGCCGAGTGCACTCCCTCGCGAAATAGGTTTTCATGGTTTCTACTATTTGGTAAGGCTAAGTCTCAATTGTTTATTTTAGCGAGAGGTCATGTCAATTTATTATCTATCACGTTTTAAGTGAACTAAAGCGGTGAACTACGATAATTATAATTGAAACGGTCGATAAACTCGATAAAATGATAATGCATGTTTTAGTTATGGCGATTTAGCGATGCATGCGACATAAAATAAAATGCAAGCATAAAAATAAATAAATCCTAGTATGGCCTTTCCTAAAATAGAAAAACTATTTAACTATTACAAATTAGGAAACCAACTCCATAGGTCCGTTGAACTTCGGTTGTGGCACGCATCTCGAGGTAACACCGTCTTTATGTATCGCCATTCTTGAAGAAATCCGTCTTTGGGAACTCCGGAATGAATAAAATTACATAATAAATTACATAATTTCCTATTATACACTTGTAACTAAAATAAAATAAATCTATTAAATTACAAAACGGTGATACGAGATCACAATAAAATTACAACCGAATCGATATTCCCATACATTTCGGGAAATACCAATTAAATCTAAGGCCATACTAAGTAAAATTACATAATTCAAAAATTATATAAATTAAAATTATGACAATCATAAAGAAAATGCAGCATTATAATATGTATGAACATGCTCAATTTTATGCTAAATCGCCTTTAATTAGCCAATATCGTATATTACTCGGTTTTTACGGATTTGCGTGATTTCAACATTTTACAATCACAAAAATTACATAAATTCATATTTATGCATAATTTAATTACCCTAACCTCTTAGGACTCAAAATTTAGTCTTCACTAATTATTTGACCATAATTAACTCATATTTCTAAAATTGTTCATTAATGGACCAAAAAATACAAAAATAAGCTATAAACTTCAAATAAATCACAAAATTTCAAATAAATTCAAAATTTCAAATTTAAACTCATGAACATTCTGGAAAAATACCATGACACTCATAATTTTCAAAAACTTAGGTTAAAAATTTCGAAATTTTTCCGAAAAAACAATGTTGCGGTTTATCGGTGTTTAACTAAAATAATCATAAAAAAAAATTGGAAAAATTATATTCATTAAATTTTCAATTTTCGATCTGAAAAAGATAATAAAATTCAACATATGATGTTTTTCCTAAGTCATAGATAATGTTTTATTAATTTTTCACTAATAATGTCACTATTTATGCTATTTTTCTTCAAAAATCCATAAATCATGCAAAAAGACTTCACTATAGCCCATTATTTTACACACATCTTGTAAAATTGCATGTGACAACATACTAAATTTCTATGACCAGATTCGAAATTTATCTCATATTAACCTATTTTTCACTTAAAACCGAATTTAATAATGAAAAATCCATTTTTCGAGCATAACAAGTCCAAAAATTATGAACATTTACAGGTTATCTCAAAATAATATATGTGACAACATATCCAAAAATCACTGGAAAATTTGAAGTATAGATAATTTTAGACCGAAAATGACATTTTTACTCATAAAATCATATTTAAATGCCATTATTGTATAATATGAACAATAAAAATCCGTAAATTAACCAAAATATCCTAAAACATTTTAGGATCAGAAATTTTAACATGCATGGATTAATTTCGTGATATCTCATAATAACACAAATTTTACAAGTTTTATATGTTATTCTTATAACTCGGAAAAACTTTTAACCGATTTGCATGCAAACAACCATGGCTCTGATACCAATTGAAGGAAATGTAGATCTATATACTTAACATACTCATATATGTTTTATTTTAATTTGTCATAAAATTAATGAGTGATCTTATGCATGCAAACT
Organism: Silene latifolia; assembly: GCF_048544455.1. Lineage (NCBI taxonomy): Eukaryota > Viridiplantae > Streptophyta > Magnoliopsida > Caryophyllales > Caryophyllaceae > Silene > Silene latifolia. Next base: position 56,583,875 of record NC_133527.1, on the reverse strand, counting down.
AATAAACAATATAAAGAAGAAACCATCATCTTACATTGTGATTTTCGGATTTATGGGCACAAGTGAGTTCACCTACTCACTTGTTCTTGATCTCTCCAAATGGAAGAACAAGGATTCAAGTATAGAATCCCTCCCAAAAGCATATACCCAAGGAAATCTCTTAATAACTAATATTATTTAGATCTAGTAATAATATTAGTTTTACTATAAAATTGACACAAATAAATTGCATTTCTACTCTTGAAAATCTCGGTCAAGAGGGAGTATATGTGAGTTTATTTCTCTAGAATTATCATAAATTGTAGAGAGTTTTTATTGCATTTTCTTACTCTAGAAAATTAGATGGGAAGAATGAATAATCATGTAAAAGAGAAAAGCTCTTCTCTCTTTCTTGTGGGTGGCCGAAAAAAGAGCATTCGGTAGTATGCCCAATGCCTTTTGTTTTTGCTCTTCTCAAAAGCTTAGGCTTGCAAGGCTAGTAGGTAGTCTTTAATAATTATGTTTTCCACTAATATGAAAACACAATATTAACCCAACACTCCCTCTAATTTCGGAGACTTTCATAATAAAATGGATGGTCCATTTTATTTTGTCATTTGTCAATTTTGTCACATGTAACATGTTACATGACATGTCACAATGTAATGTATTTTTAACATATTAAAAATCAACATACTCATAAAATATGTCATTTACAAAATTGACTAGTAATTCGTAATTACTCGTGCCAAAATGTTTCCAAATTATAAATTACAACATTCTGTATTTATAATAATTTATTCATTCCGTTTCAATTGTTTCTGTAAACAATGATTTCATCTAAGTAATAAAACAATTCGATTACTTAGACCGTGTCTCATTTAATCATATTTACAATAAGATACGTAAATTATACTCACAAAATCATCCGTCAATTTTAAGCAATTTAATTAACTCGTATCGGTATACGATTAATTAAATAATCAATTAAGAGTATTTCCCTATAGGTATGACCTAAGGGGATCAATGGATCACCACCGTCGCACTACAAGTAATGTCAAACTCTAGTCAGCCAATCATTACCGATATGTGTGGACCAGTTGACTGTAAAATATTACATCCCACATGTATTCTTAAAATGAGATTTAATAATGATATTTAAATCATGTAATCGCACTATTGTTGAGGACACATTTCCCAACAGTCTAAAGACCGAGATGGTCCAACCCGTGACAACACCGTAGCTAAATTAGTCAAATGCTCCTCGAATTTCTCCATTAAGCCACACATAAACCCCTCCAACTTTGACTCCATAGCTCCTAAACCCGAATCCACCAGGGCTTTTATCAACATCTTTTGCAAGAAGCAACTCGGGTCCATCAACAACAAGACCCATTAGCTTGATGAACTTGTCACACATACAGTCCCGCGCACTAACACCGTAACTGTCAGGCCCCACAACTCGTTTTATATCCAACAATCGGGATATCCACATACCATACGGCAAATCTATTGTGGTGCTCAATTTTTCCTTAGTTACCGTAAGACTCGTCTGAATTATACGGTGCAAGACAACACTACCCAAATTCAACTTCTGACTTCCAACCAAGAATAAACCATTATAGCTTCATAACTCGACACCTTATCACGGCCTCCTCTCCTCGGCACCACTGTGTTCCACAAAAAGTTCAAGAGGAACTTGATTTTTGCCGAGAGAGGACGAACCACGATATTACCTCCCTCCGTCATCTCCTCAAAATACTTCTTTACCAACAACTCCTTTTCACTCACAACATTAGACCACTCAAGACTCGGATTTAATTCAATTCCTTCATCAGGAACCGAAAAAGCAGAGCAAAAATCCGAAACAGAGACCGTCACATCCACGCCATTAACAACCGCATGCAAGACTCCTTTCTTAATTGAGACACTAGCAAAGAATTGAACCACCTCAACTGGGTAAACAGGACCCGAAAACTGACTAATGTGACTCCACCCTTGAAAATTAAGAAAATTAACAAAGAAAGCAAGAGCGGGAATACTAACCAAGCAAGATTTCGGATAATACCTACCACCATGAATGGAATACCTCAAAACTCGATTAACTTGGATGCTTTCATCATGAGTAAGCCGAACACGATTTAACCCTTCCTTGGTCGCGGCTTTTGAAGCATCCCTAAGCAAGGTACGAGCAACACCATTCTGAACTATCACCTCGGGTTCCTCCACAGCTTCACTATCATCAACAACTACTTTATTTTTGCTCTTGAAAAGACGACGTCTTTTGCCTTCGGACACCGATTCGTCCCGACTACGAAACAGGGGCGAATTTTGGTTTGGTTGTGGTGAAGGACAATTAATGGAACGAGGATCATATGGTGGTAGAGGTGATGTTTGGTTAGGAAAGGGGCGGTTTTGGTGGTGACAAGTTGAGGATCGGGTATTTTTTGCATGAGATGGATTCATGATGATGGTGATTGTTGAAAAAGGAGGTGATGGTGATGGTTTGAGTAAAGGAGATGAATTGTGATGATGGTAAAAATATGAGAGAAAGAAAAGTATGCAAATGGGGTTGGGTGGACGGGTAACACGCAATAAGGAGGGTAGAAATAGGTGTAGGCTAGGTATAGGGTTAACAAGTGGAGGTCAATTATGGTAAGTGTCTTTAATTAGGAATAGGTATTATGATAGGTATAGGAATTTATGGTGATAAGACAAGAATTAGGAAATTGATTTTGTGTAGGAAGTATGAGCCGTGTATATGAGAGCTATTTGGAAGATTTTTATGAATTGGAAAGATAAAAATATGGTGTGATTTGTTTATTGTGATAAAGAGTAAGTTTGTATAACAATTAAATTCTAAATAGCAAATAGAATTTTATGATAAAAATATTTCCATAAATGAAATTATTCATGCAACGCAATATACGGACACAGTCATACAATCTTAAATTAACTAGTCAGTCATAAAAAGATTGAACAAATATAGAAGCTTAGGTACCACCAATTAAACCAATTTCCAACCGTAAAGTCTCAAATCGTTCTCTAGCTAATGATTTTGTCAAAATGTCTGCCCATTGTTTTTCTGTACTACAAAATTCAAGTTTTATATTCCCCTTCTCAACATGGTCTCGTATAAAATGGTGTCTTATTTCAATATGTTTGGTACGTGAATTTTGTGCGGGATTTTTAGAAATAATTATCGCACTAGTATTATCACATAAAATAGGAATACATCCTTCGTCAACACCATAATCACGTAATTGTTGCTTAAGCCATAAAAGTTGAGTACATACCAGTCCTGCAGCAATATATTCGGCTTCAGCAGTTGAGAGGGCAACCAAATTTTGTTTCTTCGAACCCCACGTGATGATACACGGTCCGATAAAGGTGGTGACACCCGACGTGCTTTTTTCAAGCTTTTTCTGTCTATTGATCCAAAATACTCAAGAGGGGGGGGGGGGGGGGTGAATTGAGGATTTAAAACTTTTGAAAGCTTTTTCTGTCTACAGAACATCCTGCGTAGTCGGCATCAGAATAACCGACTAGATCAAAATTACACTCCATTGGATAGCATAGGTATAAGTTGGCCGTTCTAATCAAGTAACGTAAAATTCGTTTTACGGCCGTCATATGCGATTCTTTGGGAGACGATTGATATCTCGCACAAACGCATACGCTAAACATAATATCGGGTCTACTTGCGGTCAAATATAACAGTGACCCAATCATCCCACGGTAAGTAGTTTCATCAACTGATTTATCGTTTTCATCCAATGTCAATTTCTTGTTCTCGACCATTGGAGTAGGCATAGCATGTGAATTTTCCATTCCAAATTTCCGTATCAACTCTTTGATATATTTCTGTTGATGGATCTTAATGCCTTCATTTGTTTGTTGTATTTGTAGGCCTAGGAAGAATTTCAATTCTCCCATCATACTCATCTCGAATTGGGAAGTCATCAACTCAGAAAAATATTTGCATAGGCTTCGGTTGGTCGATCCAAAGATAATATCATCGACGTATATTTGAACAACCAAAAGGTCAGAATCCTCAGTTTCTAGAAATAGAGTTTTGTCGACGGATCCTCTACTGAATCCACTGCCAAGTAGAAACTTAGATAATCGATCGTACCAAGCCCTAGGTGCTTGCTTTAATCCGTATTGGGCTTTATCCAATTTGAACACGTGATCCTCAAATTTGATGTTCATAAAACAAGAGGGTTGTTCAATGAAGACTTCCTCTTTTAAATAACCATTCAAGAATGCTGTCTTGACATCCATCTGGAAGAGTTTCATTCCCTTGTGTGCGGCGAATGCTATCAGAAGTCTAATAGCTTCAAGACGAGCAACGGGTGCGAACGTCTCATCATAATATATTCCTTCTTGTTGATTATACCCTTGGACCACCAATCTTTCTTTGTTTCTGACAATGACTCCGGCATCATCTAATTTGTTTCTGAAGACCCATCTAGTTCCAGTGACTGAATGATCTCTTGGTCTAGGAACTAAATGTCAAACCTTGTTTCTTTCGAACTGTTGTAGCTCTTCTTGCATAGCTATAATCCAATCTGATTCAGCAAGAGCTTCATTGATGTTCTTTGGTTCGATCATGGACAGAAAAGAGTAGAAAGAGCAGAAGTTATTTAAGGAACGTCTTGTTTGAACACCCTTCTTAATATTCCCAAGAATATTGTCCATGGGGTGTGAGTTCTTGTATTTCCACCTCGTTGAAGTGTTTGGTTCTTCATCGTTATTTGAGCTTTTCCCGACCTCATTTGGTTCGGAATTAGAGGAAGTTCCCCCTGAATCCAATCCAGGTGCTGTATTTGAGCCGATTATAACCTCAGACTCTACACCTTGATTTGGATTAAATGTTACAGTAACATCATCTATAACATTGTATTGGGAGTTCTTATCTTGAGTCAATGTTATAGTATCATCAACTATAACTTTGTTTTTCTCCTTTTTATCTTTTGAGGAACGATCAAGTTCATCGTTTATTCCCTCAATTTCATTATCCTCTAACTCCAAATCCGGGGGATCGTCTTTTGAGAGACGAAAGTCGGGTTCATCCAAGTCTTCTTCCTCATCCTGTAATGGCTTATCAAACACGTTATCTTCATCAAAAATAACGTGGACACTTTCTTCAATACAAAGAGTTCTCTTATTAAAGACCTTGTAAGCCTTGCTATGATCTGAGTATCCTATGAAAATCGCCTCATCACTCCTAGGGTCGAATTTACTTAAACGGTTTTTACCGTTATTATGTACAAAACATTTACTCCCAAAACAGCGAAGATGGGAGATATTAGGTTTTCGACCTCTAAGGAGTTCTTAGGGGGTTTTCTTAAGGATAGGTCGGATCATAGCACGATTATGGATGTAGGAAGAAGTACTAATGGCTTCAGCCCAAAAGTTACGAGGTAAACCACTACACAGAAACATTGTACGTGCCATATCTTCTAAAGTTCTATTCATACATTCAACGACACCGTTTTGTTGAGGAGTTCTTGGTGCAGAAAAATTATGCCCTACACCATTAACTCTACAATATTCTATAAAAGTTTGGTTGTCAAATTCGGTGCCATGATCCGTACGAATAGATAAAAGATTAGTCTTATATTTGTTTTGAACACGTTTCATAAGACAATCAAATTCATCAAAAGATTCGTCTTTTGAATGAAGAAAGATAGGCCATACATACCTTGAGTAGTCGTCTACAAGAACAAAGACGTACCTGGATCCTCCTCTACTCCTTACCTTCATAGGTCCACATAAATCCGTGTGTACCAATTCCAAGGCTTGATTTGTGCTTACTACTCTTTTTGGTTTAAACGATGATCTTACTTGTTTGCACCTTGCACACGTGTCACACATCTTTTCTTTGTCGAACTTGATTTTAGGTGACCCTTCCACCAAGTCCCACTTCTTGAGCTTGTTCAAGGTTAGTGAGCTAATGTGACCAAACCGTTTATGCCATAAACAAGGATCATCAAGTGTAACTTTCATACACGAAAAGGAGTTAGTAGGCACAGCATTTAAATCTACCATATAAACATTTCTTTTCCTATGACCTTCAAGAATAACATTGCTAGTTCCTTCAATAATAATACGACAACTGTCAGTATGAAAAACAACTTTGTTACCTTTGTCACATAGTTGAGATATGCTTAGAAAGTTATGTTTTAGACCATCCACGAGATAAACATCACTGATTGCGTGAGACTTAGAAATTCCGATTTTGCCAACTCCGATTACTTTTCCCTTTTTATTGTCCCCGAACGTCACTTTTCCTCCATTAAAGGGCTTAAGTGAAAGAAACCGATTCTTTTCTCCGGTCATGTGTCTTGAGCATCCGCTATCAAGATACCACTGATTGTTTTCTTTCACTTCTTCCTGCAGAAAAGATTAGATACATATTTTAGGTACCCAAGCTAAGTTGGGTCCTTTATGATTTAGTTACTCTATATACTAAATCCTTTCGAATCCAAACACGTTTAATGACCGTTTTTCTAACCTTAGGTTTGTTTCGCTTAGGAGGAGTTCTAGGGTTAGGGTTTTCTCTAGGTCTAGGAATTTCTCTAGGTCTCTCTTGACTATTTGCCTTGTGAATAGGTTTACTGGGTTGAGATCTACAAGGGCTTTGTGAAGTGCTAGGTTTCTTAGAGTAGTCAAAGGCCATGTCATAGAACCAACGAAATTTATTGTTCCTTTCTTCGTTAGGTTCGTTAGTGGGAGTTTCCTTATCCTCGACAACTGTGTCAACAGTTTTCGCATGTTCGGCATTTTTTTCGTAAATCATGAGCCTTTTTGACACAATTGACTTGGATATGTCCCGTATGACCACAGTAATTGCAAATCAAGTATTCAGGAAGATCAGCATACTTCATTTTTCTAAAATCGAAATCCGAAGGTGTTGATTTGCATTTAGAGTGATCTCTACGGCTGTAGCACTCATGTCCTAACCTCATCTTCATATTATTATCAGATTATTCGGTTAGGAAGTTTAGGACTTTTGTGCTACCTTCCCACTTGTCATGGACCTTTCTAGCGTGTAGAAGTAGGTCTTTTAAGGTGATGGGGCATATTCTGCACCCGCTGACCAGTCAACATATTGAGCAAGGTCAAAGATATCCACAGCAAGTCAACGGCTTAGACAGCCTAACCGACGCAGCCTGTCGGCCTGTCTCTTGGGTCCCGGCTGGGGCAACTAGCCAGCCGAGGCACACATCCGCGAACTCATATCCAAGACCCCTCGGCGGTGAGTCAACAGGGCCCGTCGGCCTGCCATGGGTCCCTCGGCCGAGGGGTAGATCAGTCTTTCCACCTGCTAGCCACTTGGCCACTTGGCCACTACGTGACAAAAGGTGAAAGTCTATAAATACTCCTCAACTCTCATTGAGGAGGAGATCCACAATTTAACCTAAGAATCATTATTCATCTGGTAATATCTTCCTTATCTCTCTACAATATATACTTCGCCAAGTAACAACAACTTATCTCTCTAAGTTTACTGACTTGAGCGTCGGAGTGAGTTCGCTCGGTCCAAAGCCGAGCCCTCAGTTTGTTCACTGTTTCAGGAGACCGAAAAGAGAAGCCAACCAAAGACGTCATTCTACAAGCACGGGTGGTAACAAATAACTGCTCTGGAATTACACCCGGAACATAAGGTTTTAATTTCCTCTTGACATTTCGTGTGATCTACATCATTGTCCTTTTTAAAGTTGTCACGAAAGTCTTGGAATCGTTTATTAAGAATGAACACAACATTGGTCTGGTGTTTCTTAACATTGATCATATCGGTCTTAGATTCTTTCAATTGCTTTGAAAGAGAATCTATCTCTTTCTTTTGATCTAAGATAACTTCTTCACTAGATGTGACCTTAGTTTCCAAAAGTTCTTTGACTTTTCTAAGTTCTAAAGTTATAGCTTCATTAGCTATAACTTTGGCTTGAAGGTGCTTGATGTTAAGCTTTAGGTCGGAAGTTATAGCTTCATTAGCTATAACTTTGGACTCTAATTCCTTCTTTGCAGCCATAGTAGAATCTAATGTTGTAGCTTTCTCAGCTATAACTTTAGATTTCAACTTCTTAGCTTTAGTCTTGAGAGTATGATTCTCTTCCGCGATTTCGAGAATCTGTTCCTTTAGATCTTTCAATTATGTTGGACTTTCCTTGATCATATGACCAGATTCTCCACACTTGAAGTAACCTCTATTTGCGAAAGAAGATTTTGATTCAACAACCTTTTTGTTGGACTATTTGTTGTTGTTGTTGTAGGATGATTTTGTTTGTTTATTTCGAAATATTTTGTTTTTGAACCGGCGTGCAAACAGAACAGTTTCATCCTCCAATTCAGAGTCAACTTCTTCGCTCTTTAAGGCCATACTCTTATTACGACTTGGTTCAGTGTCATCTTTGTTAAGAGTAATTTCATGGGCCATGAGAGCACCAATGAGTTCTTGATAGGATAGGGTTTCAAGATCTCGTGATTCCTCCATTGCAGTGACCTTAGCACGCCACTTCTTAGTAAGGCTCCTAAGAACCTTTTTAGCAATGTCCTCGGTACAGAATTTCCTACCTAGGTTTTTTAATTCATTTATTATACTTGAAAACCTTGCGGACATACTATCTAGAGACTCATTAGGCTCCATGATGAAGAGCTCATATTTTTGCATAAGCAAATCAATTCGGTGCTTCCTAACAATGGAAGTACCTTCATAAGCTAATTCGAGCCCATCCCATATCTCCTTGGCCGTGGAACATGAAGAGAACCGATTAAAACTCGGTAGAAGTCATTCCGTTTTGCAGAAGACTTATTGCTTTGGAGTTCTTTTCGGCCTTCTTGTAGTCGGCCTCGACATAGTCCTCTTCTTTCTTTTCATAGGTAGTGCCTTCCTCGGATGCCACAAGAATTTTGTGTGGTCCGTTTTGAATAATCCTCCAGCACTCCCAGTCGTGTCCTTTCACATAGTGAGTCATCATGTTTTTCCACAATCCATAATTCTTCCCATCAAAGACGGGACACTTGAGATATTTGGAATCCATTTCTCACGTGATAGGCAGCGGAATATAAAATGATAAGATAAATGAAAAACAAGATAAATCAGCCTCTTTGCGGTTAGGCAATCAAGAGCACGAGGCTCTGATACCAATTGAAGAGTCTATTGATCCAAAATACTCAAGAGGGGGGGGGGGGTGAATTGAGGATTTAAAACTTTTTGAAAGCTTTTTCGATTATGCTAATGTAATTGATTATTTAAAGTTTAATGATTAAACTTTAACTAATCAACTAATGAAGGTAAACGTAATAAACGAAACAAACGAAAGAACGAAGTGGCACAGAGTTTTTGAAGTGGTTCAGTTGCACAAGTCGAAACCTACGTCCACTATTCTCGATTAATAAATTTAGTACCTTTCTACGGATTACAAATTTACTAACCCAACTCGTACAACTAACTCTAGCTGTAACTCAATGAGTACCGTTAAATAATCGAGTGACTAACTTACGCTAATAAGAAAGCACTAATGATTCTAACGAAGGTTCACGTTAATGAACAAGTTAAGAATTCAACTAAGCACTATTATCTTATAATGATAAATGAAGAACGAGTATGCGAGTTTTATGACACACGACTTTTCAAAATAACAAAACGGTTTTTCTGTTTAAAACACACGGTTTTCCTTTGTAAAGATGAAAACAATTTTTATGCTTAAGGTCTCTCTTTTAGATTTTGTAAATAGCAAAGTATTTATAGGAGAAGGAAGAGTAGGCTACACGGTTTTGTCAAACCCTAATAGCCGAAATATTAAGATATAAAAACAAATTATATCTTCTTATTATCTCTTTCCTAAAAGCCTTAAAAGATAATAAAGAATATTTTAAAAGATAGAATATAATCTTCCCAAATATTATCTTTACTATAAATTCTAAGATTATGATAAGATTTCCTAAAAAAAGAATATCTTTTACCATAAACAAAAGTGTCTTGAGGATTGTCAACTGGAACTTCAGAAGAAACCCCTTGATTCTGATCTTATTGGGCAAGAGAAGCTCTTACTGCACAATTATCTCACCATTAGAAAAACTGAAAGGAGCTCCTTGCAACAACGTGCTAAAATTAAAGATGTTAAGTTCAATGATGCACCTAACAGTTTTTTCTTTTCTCGAATTGCTGCTAGGAAACATCAGAGCCTTATTGGTATAATTCAGGACATTCATGCTGTTCAGAAGGAGGGACTGTCAGAGGTTAATGCTGCTTTTGTTGAATATTACCAGTGGCTTCTTGGTCAGAAAAAAGACATTGCTGATTTTGATTCTGTCAGTCTTGAGGGACATACTCTTCAGGACCATGATTGGGGTCCTTTGTGCAAGGATGTTACTGAAGGGGATATCAGGAAAGCTCTTTTTTTCTTCGGGATCCCATAAGAGTCCAGGTCAGGATGGTTTCTCTGCTCAATTCTTTAAGACTAATTGGAATATCATCAAGTCTGATTTTTGTTCAGCTGTACAAGAATTTTTCAAGAAGGGGACAATGCCTAAGCAAGCCAACACTACTCTACTTGCTTTAATCCCAAAAAAGCCCATGGTTAACACTGTCATGGATTATAGACCCATTGCTTGTTGTACTGTTCTCTACAAAACAATAAGTAAAATTTTATGTGACAGGTTAAAAGTAGTGTTGCCTGAGATTATTGGAAAGGAGCAAGGGGCTTTTGTAGCTGGCAGAAGCATATTTGAGAACATTATGCTCACTCAATCTCTGGTTAAAGGTTATGGGCAACAAAGGGTTTCACCAAGATGTTTGATCAAAGTTGATATCAGGAAGGCTTTTGATTCCTTGCAATGGAATTTTATACAACAGATGTTGAAGCACTTCAAATTTCCCCCCCAATTTCAGAAGTGGATTATGGACTGTATCACTTCCACTTGGTTTAGTTTAAAAATCAATGGTGATAGAGTGGGTTTCTTTAAAGGAGAGTGTGGGTTGAGGCAAGGAGATCCTTTATCTCCTTTCTTATTTGTAATGAGCATGGAGATTCTGTCCAGGTTACTCAGATGTATGCATTCTAAACAACAGGTATCTTACCATCCTAAGTGTGGAAGACTGGGATTAAATCATCTTATCTTTGCAGATGATTTAATGCTCTTTGTTCGTGGAGATGTCCCTTCAGTCAAGGCTGCTACTCAAACTTTGGAAGAGTTTGCACAGTTATCTGGGTTGTATGCTAATCCTGATAAAACTAATATCTATATGGGAGGAGTTTCTGCAGGAGTTCAGGAAGCTATACTTGAGGAGACAAAATTTGTGCAAGGAGAGTTCCCATTCAGGTACTTGGCTGTGCCCCTAAATGAAGGAAGACTTAACAAAGAGATGTTTGCTAATCTGTTAAATAATATCCAAAAAGCTCTTCATCATTGGGCCAATTATGGTTATCATATGCTGGGAAACTCAGTTTGATAAATACTGTGATCTTTGGTCTGGAACAATTCTGGTGTTCCACTCTACTGATCCCTAAGGGTGTAATCAAACTGGTAACCAAATTCTGCAGACAATTTCTATGGGGTACTGAGGAGGGTCAACGCAAACTTATAATGAAAAGCTGGAGTTCTTGTTGTAAACCACATGTGGAGGGAGGGTTTAATATTAAGGAAGTCTTGGCTTGGAATAAATGTTTATTGTGTAAGTGGATTTGGGCTATTGAGACTCATGCTGATAGCTCTTGGGTTATCTGGAATCATACCTATAACATTTAGAATGGAAGTTTTTGGACATTGCCACCAAAAAACTTTCATTCTGAGAGTTGGAAAAGCATTCTGAAGGTCAGGGATATTTTAATAGCAAAGACTGGTGGTGTTGATCATGCTCGTGCCTTACTGCAGAGTTGTGTTGCAGGTGGGAAGCTGCAACTCAGCCTAATCTATGAGCAACTGAGATATCATGATCATAAAATCAGTTGGGGAAAGACTGTTTGGAACAAGGTTGCTCTTCCTAAGCATAGTGTCCTGGTAGTCTTGGCTATGCAACATAAGTTAGCTACCATGGACAACTTGAATCATAGGGGATTGCATATAGTTAACCGCTGCATTCTGTGCAAAGCTGATAATGAGACTCATCAACACTTGTTTTTCCGCTGTCAGTTTGTTGCTTCAATTTGGCACAGATTATTGCATTGGCTGAAGCTAAGGGGGCGAACTGATTGCTTGAAGAGGGAACTGCATTGGTTAGCTGGTCGAAGGAATAGGCGCCATTGGAAAGCTCAGTGGATATCAAGCTGTCTTACTGCATTAACCTATAGCATCTGGGAAGAACGGAATTCCCGTATTTTTCGAGATGTTGAACATAATGAGGACTATATTGTACGACGTGTCCAATACTTTGTAAGATTGGCCTCTTTTATTCCCTTAATGGATGAATAATATAGGCTTGCTTTTCTTGCAAAAAAAAAAAAGATATGTAAAGATATTATTATAGAATAAAATCTTTACCTAATATACCGTAGGTAACACGAGATGTCACAGCTCATGTGCCTCGTGACTCTTGCAAACCCTAGTCTTAACATATGATTAGAATTTAGGTTTCAAGAGAGGCTATACAGAAACCCTAATTAGTAGCAAGGTTTAAATCATAAGTTGATCCATCAAGACTACCAATTAACGTTTATTATAAAACCGGACTCCTCACTAAACCGGGCTTTATAATATAAATACTTTTATTAAAACATTTAAAACAAATTTAAACAATTAAAAAACAATTTTCGAAACAATTATAAGTCGTGTATAAGAACTCAGCATTTCAATGTTATAGTAGAAGAGCTATAACATTGAGCTCTTTTACTAGTAATGTTATAGCTGTAAAGCTATAACTTTACTAATCAAGAAACTCATTCTTGATTACCATTACGAGATAATCACCTATACTTTTCTAATCTTCAAGGAGATCTTCGAGTATAGGCTACGTCATCATCCAAGCTTGATTAATCTTTAGACGAACTTCATCTTCACATAGTTCTTGAATGAATCTTGAATTGTTTGATCTTGAACGAAGAATTGAACTTCTTACGCAATCATCACATTCTTCTTTGTTGCTCGTAATAGGTTAGTTCTAAAATACTTAACAAACGATTACACGCAACAAGTATATAAAATGTAAAACTGTAATACTCCGTATTTATAAGTTTTGGGGTACTCTATCGAGTAGGCCTTACTCTGTCGAGTAAGGGTAAGTTGCGAAATAAAATAGTTTCTGACATGTTGGGTACTCGATCGAGTAGCTGGGGCACTCGATCGAGTAGGGGGGTACTCGATCGAGTACCTTGGGTACTCGATCGAGTGTCCGGTTTTACGGGGAGTTTTCTCGGGTTTTGTTAATTATGCGATTAAGGTATTTAAGCTTCGTCGTCATTACTCTAAATCACTTTTACAAAACCTAAATTTCTGTTTAAGAGAGAAAGCAAACAAGTTCATCTTCTTAATCGCATTCTTAGCAATTACCGGAGTTCAGACGGTCAGTTCTTGTCGTTGTTTATACCGTTGAGTTCCTTGCGTCGAGGGTAAGATCTATGTACCCTTTTTATTGTCTTTCCTTTAATTTGGTTAAACCCTAATTTAGGGATTTGAGGGTTTTTGTGTAGATTGTGATTCGGTAGTGTTTGTATGTTTGTATGATAGGAGGAGGTTTTGTAGAAGAGCCTTTTTGATACAGCTGTAGAGACCGTCTGATAATTATGCTTTCCAGGGAGGATTTCCTACTCAGTATTAGTCCCATAATGGGATATTGGTGATGTGCTGTAGTTAGTTGTTTGATATGATGATTGTGTTGTGTTTGTGGTTGTGATTGCTGTTGATGGTTCTCGAGATGCGTTCTCGGCTGAGTGGAGTCACTTGCGGGAGTGACTTCACGCCCTAGTTTCGCCCTTCGTGGAACCCGCCACGGAAGGGGATGTGCACATTAATGGGACAGGGTTATCGCTCGGTATGATGAGCGGGGCTTAGGTGGGAACGGCTGCGGTCCCCCACTGGCAGGGCTGGTCCAGTGGACAGTCGGTGACGGAGATTGATTGAAGTGGGTGTGATTGTGTGTATGACTGTTTGAGCTATGTTGTTTGTTGTGTTGTTGGATCATATAAATTGTGTGATTAGTACTGACCCCGTTTAAATGTTTTAAAAACTGTGGTGATACATTCGGGGGTGGTGAGCAGTTATTGAGCAGGTATGAGACGATGCATACGGGATAGCTGGGATGAGTCACCACGTTGCAGTTTAGAAGTCTTCCGCTGTGTCTGACGCTTGATAGTATTTTGATAGTAGATAGTTTTGAGAACTTGTATTTCCTTTTATCAGTTTTGGTTTTGAACATGTAATCACTTAAACTATAATTACTTTTAAAATACGTTTCTTTATTGTCTTATGATATTCATTGCCTCGGGCAACCGAGATGGTAGTATCCTTATACCTGAGTGGTCCTGGTAAGGCACTTGGAGTATGGGGGTGTTACAAATGGTATCAGAGAGACGATCCTGAAACATGTAACCAATGAATCTAATGAATCTAGGGAGTCAATTAAAATGAACCCGGGGTAAAGGTTGTAGGAGCTAATGCAAAGACTTGGGAGACGTCCTAAAGTCGCGAACTCGCCCTACAATTTTGAACCGGTCACCATGGGATATGTGTCGGGATCGTTATGTGCTTAATGTGTGTTGTGTGTATCTATGTAGTAGTATGTTGTATGAATTGATGGATGCATGCATGTGGAGGATGGGGGATCTGAATTGAAAGATGATGATGACGTGAATTGTATGTTGGTTGATTGTAAAGCATGAAAGTATAAGGATTGATACATGTAATTTGGCACGTTATAATTATGTAAGGGAAAAGTGTTTTGTCTATATATATATATAAAGCGATGTGTAAGTATACATGTTGTTGTTGTCGTGTTGAGTAAAAGTACAGAAGGTTGGGAGTGTGAATTGAACATGTGCTGAGTGAATATGTTGAACGAATATGGTGGATAAATATGTGGTATGATGGATGGATTAGTGGAAAAAGATGAATCATCGTGGTAGTAACATGTGAATAGGGGACTTGATGTCATGTATTTGTGATTTTGTTTACGAAAAGTGATAGAATAAAAACATGTGGGTAAGTCATAATTGGCAAGTTAGATAAGCTATGTGCATGATGAATGTTGTTGCTTGGCTTTTGAAAATAGTAACATATGATTATGAATACTGGTTTTATGAGTTTTGACTGGTTTTGTTTGCTTGGTTGTTGTTTAAGTTGTTTGGAAGTAAAAATCAAATAGTTATGTCGTCTAATTACAGCAAAGTTGTCTTTAAACTGTTATAACTTGAGATGCATAAATGATTTTGATGTGATTCCAATTGGAGGTGATAGCTTGTCCTTTTACGATTCTAACGATAGGTCACACGCCCAAAACGACCAAGAAATGAGTGAGTTATGACTGTTTTACGAAAACTGGACAGTGCTGAGAATTGGGGTACTCGATCGAGTATCCTTGGTACTCGATCGAGTAAGGGGGCACTCGATCGAGTACGTTAGTTACTCGATCGAGTGGCCCTGGTGAATTGTTTTACGTGCTTTCGATCTTCACCTACTCGATCGAGTAAGTCCCTTACTCGATCGAGTGGCCCGTACTCGATCTAGTGACCCCTGTTTTGGGTCATATGCTTATCTTTTGACTTCGTTGCATATTATGTTTAATTCAAAGATGTTATTTTACTTCTTTATGCATTGTTTTACATGTATGTTGGTCTTGATACGTAAGTTACCCAATCTTATGGTGAAGTGAGTGGCTTTGTGTGAGAAGGAGTTCGGTGGGAGGACATAAGTTATATGTGTTGTGACAAATAGTGGAAAAAGAAAAGGAAGATTGGTATGGTTTATTGAGACATAGAGCATGTTTTGTGAGATGAGAGGAGCGATATGTTTGTATGTTGGGTAATGTAAAAGTAAATGAATGTGGGCAAGGGATGGTGTGACTTTATGGAACGTGAGAATGAAAAGATTGAAATGAGGGACGCAAATGGTGGCAGCTTGAGATGTGTAAAGAATCATGGAGGGGGATGGTTAGGAGTCATATGGGTTAAGAATATACATAGTGAAAGTTCGTTTTAAAGGGGTTGAGAAGAGGGGTATATAGTGAACTTTGTGGAGACATGTCGCGAGGTGGATTTGTAGACAGTGAGGGAGTTTGGGGAGATTTGGTTTATTAAGAGGTGAAACCACTGTGGTATTTCCTTGGGCAATTAACGGTATAAAAAGAATTTTGATTTCTAGAGATGTAAAAAGGGAGATGTAATTGTTTGAACTTTAAACGTTGATTTTTATGGACAAATTAGTGATAAGTGTGAGTGAGTGATACCATAATAAGAGAAGATCCATGGTAAGAAAGAGTGAGATGATGTCGGTAGAAAATAATGGAATTTGAGTTTTGGAGCAACGAAAGGGTAACTGGATTACTAAAGAGTTAGCTAGAAGGAATAAGGAGTTGAGCTATTAATTGTTATTGTTGAGTGTAAAGAGAAAAGAAGGATAAAAGTAAGCTGAGAAAAATGTTGACCAGAGTTATGTGATATAGAAGTAAGGAATCGTCGAGATTTATGATATTATCATGAGGATATTAGCTAATGATTATATAGAAGTTTCAGGACAATATGATTGATAATGAGTTTCGAGGAATTAAGGGAGTAATAAGTTGGTGGAGTATTGACAGGATACGCGATATTTGGTGGAGAGTTGGATGACAATACAAATAAGACAGTATTGGGAATGATGTTGATGTAAATTTTGTTGGTGAATTTGATGATAGTTATTTGGAATGTTAACCGAAGATAGGAAAGAAATCGTGATGTTTAGAGATGAGTGAAAGAGGTTTGATGTCCAGGGACAAAGTGGTGGTGTTATGGTTTGTGACTAAGGGTTAAAAGTGATGGTATATTAGAAAGGTAGCAATTCAAAAGAGGTTGATTTGGTAGGGACCTAATTATTGTGTATAGTTGTGAGAAGGTATAAGATGTAGTTAGATGAGGCGGATGCTAATAGTTGAATAGTAATGGTATGGTTATACTTGACAAGAAGTGATGGTTGTGCGAATATGGGAAAATGTTGTGAGGGGCATATGAGTTAAGCTCGGGCGGCAGGTAACCTATGTTGAGTGGTAACTTACGTGATCAGGACTGACCAGTTGGATGTGATTACGGGTCTATGATGTGTATAAATGTTTGTGTGAGGTTGTGACCTCACGAGAAGCGGTATGGTGTGATAGTTATAATGTTGTTATCTGAATTTTCTGTAATACATGTTGGATACGAGAACGTAATGGAACGATGTTTAAAAAGGGTAATAATTTGACTGATTTGGCATGACTAGTTATGCTTGTCTGTATTCATGATACATGTCAATCTGTGATATGGTAAGGGGATGATATTCACGAGGTTATTATCTGTTTAATTCATAAAATATGTTGTGTTATGATTTAGTAAAGTGGATTTGAGTAAGTTTTTCTTGTCTGAAAAGTTATTCTGAGTCAGTGTTTATG
Organism: Silene latifolia; assembly: GCF_048544455.1. NCBI lineage: Eukaryota > Viridiplantae > Streptophyta > Magnoliopsida > Caryophyllales > Caryophyllaceae > Silene > Silene latifolia. The sequence continues at coordinate 56,566,333 of NC_133527.1, read as the reverse complement.
GGAGTTGTATATAGTTGTGATGTCTATCGATGTGGTTGTTATGCCTCGGGTGGTGATCCGGGCACGATATTTAGTGTTGTGATGCGGGTATTTTCGCACTACGGTGTGGCTGTTGGTGGCGGTGTTGTGATGCCGTCACCGGTTGTGGTGGAGTAGGCGGGATGGTTATGATACGAGTTTTCGAAAGTGCATACCAGTGATACATAGATTGTTTGTTTGATGTTGCTCCCTGTGAGTTTCAGTTTGTACAGATAGACAGTTGTTTTGTTATTGATGTTTTCTTTACCAGTTTAAGTTTGAGAATCAGGGTAGAGTATGGTATGAAATAGAGTTGTATATGTTTTCGTTGTTGTCATGGTATAGTGATATCCTGTTGATGAGACGCGGTTGTGAGAGGTTGTTACAGTAATTTTGATCTTGTTCTAGATAAGGCTTTAGTGGACATGGTAATGGCAAGTGATTCGTAAAACATGTGTGGTAATGACCTGATAGATGCAGGTGGTTCATAATCCTTTGTTGAGGCAGTGAGTGTAGGGTGTTGGAGGAAATAGTGTCATGTTAAGTTGTGTATGAGTTTTGCGGTAATGAAGAAAAGAACTTGAGGATCTAGTGTGAGTGTACGTAACGAGTGTAGATCGTGAGTTATGCTTTTGGGAGATAGGTGCCTTACATAGAGAGGTATGTTGTTTTGCAGAAAGAATGGAGAGTTAGTATGGTATTTTTGCCACGCGTTTTATGGTATAGATTAGGTGGTGTGCCGTATGAGTTGAGGTATGAAAAATGTTTAAGTAAGAAAGCCTTGGATATGTGCATGGCGAGTGTTTAGGTTATAGGTGATTATCTTTGACATGCGGTGGTGATGAGAAAAGGGAAAGATATATCTAGGATTTAGTATTAGTGAGTTACGAGGACGTAACATTTATCTTAAGAGGAGTAGGATGCGATAAAAGAGATTTTGATGGTTGTACATATGGTAGTATATTGGGAAGTAGAGTGTTGGTGTAGCATAAGGTATAGTTTTGTATATGTTGTGGTTGATAGTGTTAAAAGGTCATGGACGTGCTTATAGTAGTTCGAGGTTAGGAATGCGAGAATACTTCGATAGTGTTGACAGTTGGATGATGAGGTTATGAGTGTGAGTAAACTTCGAGGACGAAGTTCCTTTTAAGGGTGGTAGAATGTAACATTCCGTTTGATGTTTATGTAGTTGGTTATGTATGGAGTTAGTGTCGTATGAGATATATATATGTGGTAGATACGATATCGTGAGCCATGTTGTGGAGGTAGGAATAGTTAGTGGAGTTGGCATTACGAGTTCATGTTTGGGTTGGAGTTTCGTTTTGAGTTCTTAGTCACGTTGTGTCTTGATCGAGTTAGTATGTTTGTTTTTAGAGTATGGGTTGAACTTCGGGGACGAAGTTCCTTTTAAGGAGGGAAGACTGTAATACTCCGTATTTATAAGTTTTGGGGTACTCTATCGAGTAGGCCTTACTCTGTCGAGTAAGGGTAAGTTGCGAAATAAAATAGTTTCTGACCTGTTGGGTACTCGATCGAGTAGTGGGGCACTCGATCGAGTAAGGGGTACTCGATCGAGTACCTTGGGTACTCGATCGAGTGTCCGGTTTTACGGGGAGTTTTCTCGGGTTTTGTTAATTATGCGATTAAGGTATTTAAGCTTCGTCGTCATTACTCTAAATCACTTTTACAAAACCTAAATTTCTGTTTAAGAGAGAAAGCAAACAAGTTCATCTTCTTAATCGCATTCTTAGCAATTACCGGAGTTCAGACGGTCAGTTCTTGTCGTTGTTTATACCGTTGAGTTCCTTGCGTCGAGGGTAAGATCTATGTACCCTTTTTATTGTCTTTCCTTTAATTTGGTTAAACCCTAATTTAGGGATTTGAGGGTTTTTGTGTAGATTGTGATTCGGTAGTGTTTGTATGTTTGTATGATAGGAGGAGGTTTTGTAGAAGAGCCTTTTTGATACAATTTAGAGAGACCGTCGATAATTATGCTTTCCGGGGAGGATTTCCTACTCGTATTAGTCCCATAATGGGATATTGGTGATGTCTTGTAGTTAGTTGTTTGATATGATGATTGTGTTGTGTTTGTGGTTGTGATTCTTTGTTGATGGTTCTCGAGATGCGTTCTCGGCTGAGTGGAGTCACTTGCGGGAGTGACTTCACGCCCTAGTTTCGCCCTTCGTGGAACCCGCCACGGAAGGGGATGTGCACATTAATGGGACAGGGTTATCGCTCGGTATGATGAGCGGGGCTTAGGTGGGAACGGCTGCGGTCCCCCACTGGCAGGGCTGGTCCAGTGGACAGTCGGTGACGGAGATTGATTGAAGTGGGTGTGATTGTGTGTATGACTGTTTGAGCTATGTTGTTTGTTGTGTTGTTGGATCATATAAATTGTGTGATTAGTACTGACCCCGTTTAAATGTTTTAAAAACTGTGGTGATACATTCGGGGGTGGTGAGCAGTTATTGAGCAGGTATGAGACGATGCATACGGGATAGCTGGGATGAGTCACCACGTTGCAGTTTAGAAGTCTTCCGCTGTGTCTGACGCTTGATAGTATTTTGATAGTAGATAGTTTTGAGAACTTGTATTTCCTTTTATCAGTTTTGGTTTTGAACATGTAATCACTTAAACTATAATTACTTTTAAAATACGTTTCTTTATTGTCTTATGATATTCATTGCCTCGGGCAACCGAGATGGTAGTATCCTTATACCTGAGTGGTCCTGGTAAGGCACTTGGAGTATGGGGGTGTTACAAAAACACCTTGACATCATCAAAACATAAACATATAAACTATATGGTTCAACAAAGGTCGTAGTAACATAAATCAAAGTTAATCTGAAACTGTGCCACCTTAGGCGAACAATATTTAGTCAAAAGAATCGACTCATTAGAATACTATAGTAGCTCTCGCCACGACCAGGCTATATAAATTTGCCTGAACTCTATAAGCGGTCATTAGCCCGACAAAGTGTTCCTAACAGTCTGCTTATGTGATCGACTAGTCATCTCACATGACTCCATGGCACTTAAACTTGCCATCAATCGCATCATACTCTAGTCACTTCGAGACGTCACCTCATGTAAGTGACTATGGGCGAATATAATCCTGATCCGTGTTCACTTTAACGGGGTTCAATTGTCTTTACAACCCGTTTGGATGTAACAAAGTATAAGATGAGTTAATAATAACTCAAACGACAAATGTGGATATCATATTCGGGTAGTCAATACCATATTACCACCTTGTGATGTATATTGTAAGTGTGTAAACATTAGTTGTTTGCAACATGAGTTTAACACACCATGTGTCCATGTGTTCAAACTCTTGAATTGCATTTTCCTTTATTTTCATGTTTGTCTTACATAGCATGAATCTCACCAAGTACACATCTAGTTTCCCAAACTAGGTTCAGGTTCTTTACTTTGAGAGAACTCTCTTGTTGTTTATCACATAACAAACGAATTATGGTGGATGACATAACTCACACTAGTCAAATGTTCTTCCAACTCATAATGTACCAGGTATATGTTTTGTAGAATCTTGCAACAACTGTCAAGATGATTAGCCTAGCACTTCTCATAAGTCCCAGTAAATTTGAAAATACTAGTTTTGAGTAACTTCTTACTATAACCAAGTATCTTTTCAAACTTCTTATTTCTCCTTTTAGCTTAAATAGCTTAGGATTTTCCTAAATCCTTACACGTTTTCAAACTTCAATATATGCAACTTCTTGTCACATAACAGAGTGTTCTGTCAAACACTGGAATAGCTCATTAGTTCTTCTCGAGAATTCATGACGATTCTTTCTATGGCTTACCAATGACTGATCATGCTCTTAAGCATATGATTCATTATAGGACATGTGCATGATTATTCTAATGGCGGAAACATTAGTAATCTTTAACCATGTGATCAACCATTCTTAGGTTCAATGAATGACCATGACTGCTTATGGTAATTTCTTTTTCATCGATATGAATAACCTACGTTTCTCGTTGATCTGATGTGCATATCTCAATGCCTATCCAACATCCCATGATGTGATTAGATTCATCTTAGTCCATTTTCATCCAGAATTGAAAACTCAAATACTTCTTTGTGAAAGATAGTACTAGCTTGTCATTCTCAATGAGTAATGAGTTATAAATTTTATAAGATGATTGCTCCCACTGAATTTCATATCTTCACATGATAATTTAAAACTCCCACTCACTTCCACATGTTTCGTATTTGACTACTTAATCGAAACATTTCAAGAATTGAAATCAATTTTGCTTTGCCAAGTTATTAAGATAAAACCATATATGTTCCCAACATATCTTTTCAAAATACCTATTTTGAAAAGGTTTCAATCTTAAACTTATGGAAAGAGATTTTAATCTCTAACTCATTCATTTTTATAATGATGCGTAGCAATGTCATTATTTAAAAGTGAAATCCCATTTAATACACGTCCTTCTCAAAATACCCTTTTCGGAAGGAGGTATAACAATTCCATTTTCATAATGAGGTTAAGTAGTGACACTAGCGTGGTTAACAATTAACTTAGCTTTTGTAGATATCGGCATATCTTTCTTTGCAACTTTTAATCATAAATCTCATTTATATTCAAGGATGCAACTTTGTTTCATTTAGGCTCTTAAGTAAATATCAATGTTGAAACTCTATTTATATCTAGGTCATAAACTAGCAAAATCTCTTGTTGAGACTTTTCTTTAGTCATTTTCTATCAAAAACTTTCTTTTGGTCTCCTCGTGTAGTTATCTTAAGAACATATTCTTTTGATTACTTCACTTGATCTCTTTTGTCATGTAGATCTCATCTATTCAAGACCATAGATCTCATATATGAGATCTATTCATGTATACTATCTATTTAGGTATACAAATCATTCTTTCTTTCGTAGATCTCATTTACTCAAGCATACAAATTATTCTTTGTATTCTTTGTGTCTTCATTTTTCTCCAACTCTATCTTTAGAATAAATACACTAGATATTCAAAGATAGCTTATGAGACACAAATAATGATTTTGAAGTAGAAGGAGGATTATCTCATAGATTGACTAATAGATTTTAGATTTGATGAGTGTACTTGGTAATTGACATTCCTTAATAGAGTTCGTCAACTCAACATCACTTTATAATTGATCATACACAAGCCCAAGCTTGTGGACATATAATGAATCATATCATTATATTGTCTATTGGATCACTTTAAGTAGATGATCATATGTTTCTATGTGCAAGCATATAAAGACGAATTATTAGAACAAATAAATACGATAAAAGGGGTGACTTGGGTTGCAAGCCAAGCCACCATAATCCAAAATACAACCATTGTTTAAAAAGGATCAACCAATTCCATGTCGAACACGGAAATCAAAATAGTTCTAAAATTCATAACATTAAAATAAAGACAATAATAAAAGCCAAGCTTCATTGGTAGCTACTCCTAGCTCCTTCATAATTTCTCTAGCTTGCTTATGTTTTCACTTGTCTTTGCTTGGAGGAGGCCCTATTTACAATAAAAAGGGGATACATTATCACAACTTTGTATCAAAATACCATAGTTGAATTAGAAACATAAAAGAAGGGATAGTCATTTACCTACTGGAGTGATCTTTCCAGCTTTGATGTCACCAAGATACTTGGAACAATTCCTCTTCCAATGTCCAACACCATTAAAATAATGGCATTTATGAAGAGGACCCTTCTTGGTTTTGGAAGTGCCAGCTTCAAAAGTCTTAGCCTTGGTGGACATGGGAGCTTGCCTCTTACCCTTTTTCCCATTCTTCTTGAACTTCCCCTTGCTCTTAGTGCTTAAATTAAGCACATCCTTAGGTGGGTTAACATTTAGCCCCATGTCTTTGTCGGCTTGCACAAGTAACTTGTGCAACTCTTCAAGAGACACGTCCTTGTCTTGCATATTGAAATTCACCCGGAATTGTACATATGCTTTGTCTTTGGATAAGGAATGAAGAATCATATCAACAATGAGCTCCTTGGGGATTTCTACCTTTTGAATTTTCAATGTCTCGACTAGCTCCAACAATTTGAGCACGTGAGGGCTAAACTTTTGGCCCTCCTTGAAATCGAGATCAAAGAATGCCGAGGCCGCCTCATATTGGACGATCCTCGGTGCTTGTGAGAACTTTGTCACAAGTTTGGAATAGATTTCATAAGCGGTACCCATTTTAAAGGGTCTCCTTTGGAGATCCGCCTCCATAGCAAAAATCAACACATTTTTCATAGCGGCGGACTCTTTGTGGTAACCCTCATATGCTTCCCTAGTGGCGGCACTCGACCTAGCATTAGGTTCGGGTGGAGAGGCCTCAATGAGGTAATGAAGCTTGTCGTCACCTTGAGCGGCTAATTTGAGTTGGGCATCCCAATCGGAGAAATTTGACCCATTCTTTTCAAGTTTACAATGATCCATGAAGGATCGGAGCCATGAAACATTAGTGAGAGTGGTGGCGTTGGTGTTTGGTGCGGCCATTTGTTATGAAAAATAAAAGTAGTCTACAAAACAAAAATAGAAGGAATAAAACACTTGTCGTTTTCAAAATAATAATAATACTCGTAAATTTTAATTTAAACAAGTTTTATTTCATTTATCTAGTGACCTCTACCCAACTTGATAAATGCTTCCAAGACCCAAATTCATATTAACCTGGGCACGGTGTAGCCGATTCATCCCTTATCAATATAACTCGGTGGATTAACTCTTTAATCGATTCTACTTTTAGAACTCTTGGTCGAGAAAATTACATTAATATTTATCTTTAGCCCAAAACACATCCGGCTATGGTCGAGAATACTTTTGTTGAGTTCAACCCAAATTTCGAATAAATGTGTCCATGATCCAAATTCACGTTAACTTGGGCACAGCGTAGCCTATTCATCCCTTATCAACATGAATTCGGTGGATAGACATTTATCACCCACTTCCCCTACGTAACAAGGTTTGTAGCCCGGTGTGGCCGAGCGCACTCCCTCACGAAATAGGTTTTCATGGTTTCTACTTTTTGGTAAGGCTAAGTCTCAATTGTTTATTTTAGCGAGAGGTCATGTCAATTTATTATCTATCACGTTTTAAGTGAACTAAAGCGGTGAACTACGATAATTGTAATTGACACGGTCGATAAACTCGATTTAAAATACATGTTTAGTCATGGCGATTTAGCGATGCATGCAACATATAAATAAAATGCAAAGCATAAAAATAAAATCCTAGTATGGCCTTCCTAAAATAGTAAATCTAATAAACTATTACAAATTCGGAAACCAACTCCTTTGGTCCCTTGAACTTCGGTCTTGGCATGCACTTCAAGGCAACACTTTCTTTGATGAATCGCCTTCTCGAATGGTACCGTCTTCAAGGAACTCCGGAATAATTAAATTACAAAATGATTTACATAATTTCCTATTATACATTTGTAATTAATAATAAATCTATTAAATTACAAAACGGTGATACGAGATCACAATAATTACAACCGAATCGATATTTCCATACATTTCGGGTAATACCAATTAAAACTAAGGCCATACAAAGTAAAATTACATAATTAAAAAATTACATAAAATTAAAATATGACAATCATAAATAAAATGCAGCATTATAATATGTATGAACATGCTAGATTTTATGCTAAATCGCCTTTTAAGAGCCAATATCGTATATTTATCGGTTTTCATGGATTTGCGTGATTATAACTTGTTAAAATCACAATAATTACATAAATTCATATTTATGTACAAGTTAATTATCCTAACCATCTTAGGACTCAAAAATTAGAATCCACTAACATTTTGACAATAATTAAACTTGATTTCATAATATTGTTCATAAATGGACCCAAAAACACAAAATTATGCTATAAACTTCAAATTAAATTATAAAAATTTCAAATAATTTCGAAATTTGAAATTTAAACTCATGAACATTCTCAAAAAATACCATGACACTCATAATATTCAAAACTTAGGTTAAAAATTTCGAAAATTTATCAAGAAAAACAATGTTGCGGTTTATCGGTTTTAACAATTATGACCATAAAAATATGAGAAAAACTATTTTCATCAACGTTTTACTTTTAGATCTGAAATATATGATAAAATGCAACATGTGACGTTTTTCCTTTAGTCATGAAGTATGTTTTAGCATTATTACTAATTATAGTCACTATTTATGTGATTTTTCATCAAAAATTCATAAATCATGCAAAAAGAGTTCATTATAGCCAAATATTTTACCCACATCTTGTAAAATTGCATGTGACACCATAGTAAATTTCCATGACCAGATTCGATATATAACTCATATTAACCTATTTACCCATTTAAATACGATTTTAATTCATAAAATTCATATTTCAAGCAAAACAACTTATTTTAACATGAAAATTTACAGGCCATTATTATATAAAATATGTAAAAACATATCCAAAAATCACTGAAAAATTCGAAGTTTAGCTATTTTTCGTCCAAAAATGACATTTTTATCATAAAAATCACATTTTAATGCCAATAATATAAAAAATGAACAATAAAATCCATAAATAAACCAAAATGTCCTAAAAATCACTTAGGACCAGAAACTTTTAACATGCAAAGTTATTTTTAGATCTATCTTCATAAATCCAAATTAATTAGTTTTGTATGTTTTTTTTTTTTGGTGTAATTTGAGTATATTATATATCATAACAAATCAGATAGTTACAAGAGGTTCGGGGATCAAATCCCATTACAAGAAAATCAAGTCACGCCCATTGAATGCAACCAAACAAGAACTGTCTGATCATCAACTGCCCTACATTTCAGCTTAACTTTCCTCCTAATATCCTCCTTTATTCGTGCTGCAACTATCTCAGGTCTCAACAACCATTCATTAACCTTTGCATTGTTTCTTTGATGCCATATACAGTAATTAAAAGCATTAAACATAGCAACCTTTACCTTCCACTGAATGCTATTCCTATTAGCTGCAATCAAATCATTCACCGTGGGGAAGCAGCCACCATACCACTGTACTAAATAGGACTGAACTTTGACAGAATACACCCTAGTTGTGAACAGATGCTCCACTGTTTCAGGCTGTAACTGACAGAGAAGACACAGATCATCTGCACAGCATCCAAACCTTGCTATTTTACTCTTCACATTCATGCCTTCCTGCATTCTAAGCCATGTAGTCATAGAATGTTTTCGAATATTCCAACTGTTCCACACAAGTGCAGTCCAGTCAAGTTGAATATGAGCAGGAGAGAGCCATTCATATCCACTCTTGATAGAGTACCTTTTAGGACTCACGGTCAAGATGCTATCAGTATACCCATTTTTGAGTTTTTCTTTTACTTTACAAATATTCTTCCATACCCAGGTTGCATCAGCAGGGGGAGTGTAGCTATGCCAGTCATGATCCTTGATATACACATCATTAATCCATTTGATCCAAAGTCTATCTGCTTTACAATATATCCAGTTAACCAATTTGCCCACAGTGGCTATATTCCACATATCAGCTTTTTTAATCCCCAACCCACCTTCCTTTTTAGGCAAAGTAACCTTATCTCAGGCTACAAGAGGAACCCAGTAGTAGTCAGGGGAACCATCCCACAAATAGTTCCTACAGATAGCCATTATATTGTTTATAATGCTCTTGGGAATAATGAACATTTGAGCCCAATAATTCTGAAGGGTATTAAGAACAACTTTGATGAGAGTCACCCTGCCAGCATAGGAAAGTTTTTTTGCTCCCAAACCTCGAATCCTAGCTACCATCTTTTCAGTTAGTGCAGTGCATTCAAGCTTTGTAAGTCTTCCTTCCTTTATAGGCACTCCCAATTACTTGAAAGGCATGGTGCCTTCCCTGAATCCAGTCACCAATTTGATACCTTCCTTAATGTCTTCATCAACTCCATTAAAGAATATTTCAGACTTAGCATTATTCATAGCCAAGCCTGAAGCCTTAGAGAAAGAGGAGAAAGCTCTCATGAGAAGCCAGATAGACTGAGGCTTACCCTTACAAAAAAGCAGTAAATCATCTGCAAACATGAGGTGAGTAAGCTTCAAATTCTTGCATAGGGGCTGATATTGGAATGGCCATCTGTCAGTGGCAAATTTGATCAGCCTGGTTAGATACTCCATACAGATAGTGAATAAGAGAGGAGAGATAGGGTCCTCCTGCCTCAGACCCCTTTGTCCTTTAAAATAACCAAAGTTACTCCCATTTAGGGACAAGGTAATGGAGGTAGACCTTATACATTGCATCACCAATTGAGTAAAATGAGTTGGAAACTTAAGACCATGTAGCATTTGTTCCACAAAATCCCACTCAATTGTATCATAGGCTTTTTGCAAATCTATTTTAAACAAGCATCTTGGAGTGACTGCTTTCCTTGCATACAGATGGATAATATCTTGGCAGATGAGGACATTCTCAATGATAGACCTGCCTTTAATAAAGGCTCATTGGCTCTCATGTATGATATCAGGTAAAACCAGGACTAATCTATTACACAACAGTTTGGAGATCACCTTATAAACCAGACTACAACAAGCTATTGGTCTAAAATGGCTCATAGTAGTAGGTCTATCACATTTAGGAATGAGGGTGATATTGGTAGCATTAATCTGAGTGAGCATTCTACCAGAAACAAAGAACTCCATTATGGCACTACAAACATCATCCCCAACAATGTCCCAGGAGTCTTTGAAGAAGCCACTAGTGTACCCATCAGGCCCTGGTGCTTTGTCTATAGGAATAGAGAACACCACCCCTTTTATTTCTTCTTTAGTAACAGGAGCTAATAAAGAAGTTGTGTGATTCTCATTGCAGTAAGGACCTGTTTGCAGCACAACACTTCTCACCTGTTCAGTCCCCTTCTGACTACCCAGCAAGCCCTGATAGAAATTCAGGAAAGCTCTCTGAATACTGACTGTATCAGTACAGAGATTGCCTTTCTGGTCCTTAATCTGTACTATCTTATTCCTCAGGCATTGTGTCTTAATGGCATTATGAAAATAAGCTGTATTGCTGTCTTCTTCATTGAGCCATTGAGTCTTAGCTTTCTGCTGCAGAAATTTATCCCTTGCTTTAGACCAGTATTTCACCTCATCCAGAGCCTGCAATTCAAGAGCCATGAGATCAGTTCTATCATAGTTATCCTCAAGTTGCAGCTGAATATTCTCCAGGGTGATAAGAGCTTGACTGGCTTTGAGTTCAACATCAGAGAAACAAGTTCTGTTAAGTCTCTTGAGATCTCCCTTGAGAGCTTTCATTTTCTTCACCACCCCAAACATTTTGGTGCCTCTTATTTGATGACTCCAATTGTTCTTGACAGTCTCAAGGAAATCAGGAGCACTACCCCACATATTAAAATACTTGAAGCTAGTAGACCTTCTACCAGCCAATCTAACATTCCTGACAATACAAGGAATACTATATTTTCCGTGGTTAGGATCCTGCTTATTTGTCCAGGTGAAATAGGCTCATGTAGCATGAATATCAGTCATACCACAATCAGACAGACAATCAATCAACAAAAGCATCCATATCCTCCTACTTAGTAGCTGCTCCCAATCTCTCATCAGGGGATATGACCGTGTTGAAGTCACCAGCAATTGCCCAAGGAGCACAATGACTAGCAGACGAGGGGTTATCACGGTAATTAGGGCAGGGAACTCTTTATCAGATATAGCAGGGTTACTCACACTGGCCTTAGGAATAGGTCTCCAAACTCTTTTAACAGCTGGCCTGGATTGAGTGTTCCTGTGCTGATCCTTTATACAATTCTTACTTTCATACCCTAAACCCTTACATTTCCCACACACGATTGGTTTCCACTGATATTCAACTTTAGCTGAACAATTTGTCCATTCTCATCTCGAAACTTAACTGAAGATGGGAAAGCTTGCCCTAACTTCAACTCAATCATAGTCCGAGCAAATCTTAGCCTAGTTTTCTCTACAGTTGTAGCATCAGACTTTACATATGGGCCAACCAGTCCAGCAATGGAAGGTAAACATGACCCCCAAAACTTGAGAGGTAAGCCATGTATACGAATCCATGCTGGAACAACTTTTACTTCTTCTTTTAAAAGATCAACATCCTCCTGCCATGGTTTAACAATCAAGGGCTTGTTATCAAACATATGATAACCTGCATTCAATGCTTCCTCCTTATCCTTCATCTCCTTAAATCTTACCAAAAAAATATCATTAGGTAAAAAGGAGATCTTGTCAATACCATGACGACCCCATATTCAATGCACATACCCCTGCAAAACCTCCCACGGAGGGTTTGCTCCCAAAACAAAACAATAAACAGCCTGGTTCCAATAGGCAATTTCTTCACTTACATCATCAGATGTGAATTGCAACAAGTTATCCATATCATTGTCATTATGCACATCACTACTATCTACTGCCTCAACTACTACAGATTGCTTACCTGATTTTTTACCTCTCTTGGTCACCCATTGTATGCTTGCATCAGGATTCTCCTCATCCTCAAAGGATAACCCAGGGATAGTATTAACTTCATGCATGGGTTTTGTACGTAACACATCTTCTTCATCTGGTCCCTTCTTCTTCTCACATCCAACCCTTCTGTCACTTCCTTTTACTACATCAGTATTACTAACACTATTATTATGTTTTTTTGGTGATTTTGATGATGAAGAACGAGCCACAATCAATAAAAATTAATGCCCTAGATGATGATGAATTTTCGCTTGTTTAGTCGGCATTAGGGTTTTTTTTCCATGATATTTTTTTTATTAAATTATTTTAATTAGTTTTGTATGTTAATCTTATAACTCGGACAACCCATAAACCGATTTGCATGCAAACAACCTAAGGCTCTTGATACCGCTTGTTAGGATTCATTAATCTCTTAAGTTTACATATTCATATATGAATTAATCTATTTAGTCTTAAAATAAATACAAGATCTTATGCATGCAAACTAAAACAAGATAAGAGAAGAAATCATCAATCTTACTTATATGTTTCGGATATTAGGGCACCAACAAGATCTCCTTCTTGTTAGTTCTTGAGCTTCCTTATAATGGATGAACAAGGTTCAAATTAGAACCTCTCCCAAAAGCATATACCCAAGGCAATCCCTTAATAATTTATAAAATTATGAACTAGTAATAATATAAGTCTTACTTAAAATATGACACAAAATATTATTTTTGTTCTCTTGTATTTTTTTCGGCCAAGAGAGGAAGGATTTGAGAGGTTTTTATTTCTCTAAGTTTTCACAATTGTAGAGAGAATAATAATTTCTTACACTAGAAATTATATTAAGAAAGATAATGAATAATGGAGAGGAAAAACCCTTAATATTTCTCCTCTAGGAACCGGTGGGGAGGGGGTAAAAAGGGGCCAATGCATGAGCTTGTGTTCTTCTCAAGATCAACTAGGTTTGCATGGCTACAAGTAAGGTTTAATCATTGTGTTTTCCACTTAAAATAAAAACACAATATAAACCTTAAACTCCCTCGAATTTTCGGCACATATATAAAATGGGAGGTCCATTTTATTTTTGTCATTTGTCAATTGTGACATATGTGACATGTTACTTGACATGTGAAGTTGTAATGTATTTTTAACATATTAAAAATCAACATACTCATAAAATATGTCATATACAAAATCGATTAGTAATTCGTAATTACTTGTACCAAAACGGTTTATCAATTATAAGTCACAACGTCTTGCATTTATAATAAATAATTTATTTAATTTCAATTTCAATCGTTTTGTAAACAATAATTTTATCTAAGTAATAAAACAATTCGATTACTTAGATCGTATCTAATTTAATCGAATTACAATAAGACACGTTAACTTTACTCACAAGATCATCCGTCAATTTTAAGCAATTTAATTAACTCGTATCGGCATACGATTAATTAAATAATCAATTAAGATTATTTACCTATAGGTATGACCTAAGGGGATCAACTGATCACCACCATCGCACGACAGTAATGTCAAATTCTAGTCAGCCAATCATTACCGATATCTGTGGAGTAGTTGACTGTAAAAAATTACATCCCACATGTATTCTTAGAATGAGATTTAAACATGTGATCATCATGATCGACAGTTGTGATCGCATTATTGTCGGAGGACACATATTCCAACAAGCGGAATTATGTTAATATGAGTTATATTCATATATGATTAAAAGAGATTAATGAATCCTAAACTTATTATTACAATTATTATTGTGATTTTAACAAGTTATAATCACGCAAATCCATGAAAACCGATGAATATACGATATTGGCTCTTAAAAAGGCGATTTAGCATAAAATCTAGCATGTTCATACATATTATAATGCTGCATTTTATTTATGATTGCCATATTTTAATTTTATGTAATTTTTGAATTATGTAATTTTACTTAGTATGGCCTTAGTTTTAATTGCATGCAAACAACCTAAGGCTCTTGATACCGCTTGTTAGGATTCATTAATCTATTAAGTTTACATATTCATATATGAATTAATTTATTTAGTCATAAAATAAATGCAAGATCTTATGCATGCAAACTAAAAGAAGATAAGAGAAGAAATCGTCAATCTTACTTATATGTTTCGGATATAGGGGCACCAACAAGATCTTCTTCTTGTTAGTTCTTGAGCTTCCTTATAATGGATGAACAAGGTTCAAATTAGAACCTCTCCCAAAAACATATACCCAAGGAAATCCCTTAATAACTTATATAATTATGAACTAGTAATAATATAAGTCTTACTTAAAATATGACACAAAATATTAATTTTGTTCTCTTGTATTTTTTTCGGCCAAGAGAGGAAGGATTTGAGAGGTTTTTATTTCTCTAAGTTTTCACAATTGTAGAGAGAATAATAATTTCTTACACTAGAAATTATATTATGAAAGATAATGAATAATGGAGAGGAAAAACCCTTAATATTTCTCCTCTAGAAACCGGTGGGGAGGGGGTAAAAAGGAGCCAACGCATGAGCTTGTATTCTTTTCAAGATCAACTAGGTTTGCATGGCTACAAGTAAGGTTTAATCATTGTGTTTTCCACTTAAAATAAAAACACAATATAAACCTTAAACTCCCTCCAATTTTCGGCACATATATAAAATGGGAGGTCCATTTTATTTTTGTCATTTGTCAATTGTGACATATGTGACATGTTACTTGACATGTGAAATTGTAATGTATTTTTAACATATTAAAAATCAACATACTCATAAAATATGTCATATACAAAATCGACTAGTAATTCGTAATTATTTGTACCAAAACGGTTTATCAATTATAAATCACAACGTCTTCCATTTATAATAAATCATTCATTTAATTTCAATTTCAATCGTTTCGTAAACAATAATTTTATCTAAGTAATAAAACAATTCGATTACTTAGACCGTATCTAATTTCATCGAATTACAATAAGACACGTTAACTTTACTCACAAGATCATCCGTCAATTTTAAGCAATTTAATTAACTCGTATCGGCATACGATTAATTAAATAATCAACTAAGAGTATTTCCCTATAGGTATGACCTAAGGGGATCAACTGATCACCACCGTCGCACGACAATAATGTCAAACTCTAGTCAGCCAATCATTACCGATATGTGTGGACCAGTTGACTGTAAAAAATTACATCCCACATGTATTCTTAGAATGAGATTTAAACATGTGATCATCATGATCGACAGTTGTGATCGCATTATTGTCGGATGACACATAATCCAACAATCTCCCACTTGTCCTCGACAAGTGTGCGTCACCAATTCTCTTGTCCTATTACTATCTCCCACTCAATGTAAGGTGTCTTTCAGGTCGTACTTGCAAGTGATCATATCGATAGTGGTTTCCTCGATCTGGAGAATAACTGATTGACCGAAATTATCTACCATAGATACCTTCCGAGCGTGGCCATGCATTTCCAGTTCATTACTCCTCGAGTGGCCCTGAGATATTGTTATAACCCTGACAAGGGGTGGACAATTCCTATCGCACTATTCCCTTCGACTAGCCACAACCATTATAACCCAAAATATGCCCATTTGACCCCATTTACGAAGGTCGTAGTAACATAAATCAAAGTTAATCTGAAACTGTGCCACCTTAGGCGAACAGTCTTTAGTCAAAAGAATCGATTCATTAGAATATTATAGTAGCTCTCGCCATGACCAGGCTATATAAATTTGCCAGAACTCTATAAGCGGTCATTAGCCCGAGAAAGTGTTCCTAACAGTCTGCCTATGTGATCGACTAGTCATCTCACATGACTCCATGGCACTTGAACTTGCCATCAATCGCATCATACTCTAGTCACTTCGAGACGTCACCTCATGTAAGTGACAATGGGCGAATACAATGCTAATCCTTGTTCACTTTAACGGGGTTCAATTGTCTTTACAACCCGTTTGGATGTAACAAAGTATAAGATGAGTTAATAATAACTCAAGCGACAAATGTGGATATCGCATTCGGGTAGTCAATACCATATTACCACCTTGTGATGTATATTTGAAGTGTGTAAACACTAGTCGTTTGAAACATGAGTTTAACACACCATGTGTCCATGTGTTCAAACTCTTGAATTGCATTTTTCTTTATTTTCATGTTTGTCTTACATAGCATGAATCTCACCAAGTACACATCTAGTTTCCCAAACTAGGTTCAGGTTCTTTACTTTGAGAGAACTCTCTTGTTGTTTATCACATAACAAACGAATTATGGTGGATGACATAACTCACACTAGTCAAATGTTCTTCCAACTCATAATGTACCAGGTATATGTTTTGTAGAATCTTGCAACAACTGTCAAGATGATTAGCCTAGCACTTCTCATAAGTCCTAGTAAATTTGAAAATACTAGTTTTGAGTAACTTCTTACTATAACCAAGTATCTTTTCAAACTTCTTATTTCTCCTTTTAGCTTAAATAGCTTAGGATTTTCCTAAATTCTTACGCATTTTCGAACTTCAATATGTGCAACTTCTTGTCACATAACAGAGTGTTCTGTCAAACACTAGAATAGCTCATTAGTTCTTCTCGTGAATTCATGACGATTCTTTCTATTGCTTACCAATGACTCATCATGCTCTTAAGCATATGATTCATTATAGGACATGTGCATGATTATTCTAATGGCGGAAACATTTGTAATCTTTAACCATGTGATCAACCATTCTTAGGTTCAATGAATGACCATGACTGCTTATGGTAATTCCTTTTTCATCGATATGAATAACCTACATTTCTCGTTGATCGGATGTGCATATCTCAATGCCTATCCAACATCCCATGATGTGATTGGATTCATCTTAGTCCATTTTCATCCAGAATTGAAAACTCAAATACTTCTTTGTGAAAGATAGTACTAGCTTGTCATTCTCAATGAGTAATGAGTTATAAATTTTACAAGATGATTGCTCCCACTAAATTTCATGTCTTCACATGATAATTTCAAACTCCCACTCACTTCCACATGTTTCGTATTTGACTACTTAATCGAAACATTTCAAGAATTGAAATCAATTTTGCTTTGCCAAGTTACTAAGATAAAACCATATATGTTCCCAACATATCTTTTCAAAATACCTATTTTGAAAAGGTTTCAATCTTAAACTTATGGAAAGAGATTTTAATCTCTAACTCATTCATTTTCATAATGATGTGTATCAATGTCATTATTTAAAAGTGAAATCCCATTTAATACACGTCCTTCTCAAAATACCCTTTTCGGAAGGAGGTATAACCATTCCCTTTTCATAATGAGGTTAAGTAGTGACACTAGCGTGGTTAACAATTAACTTAGCTTTTGTAGATATGGTTATATCTTTCTTTGCAACTTTTAATCATAAATCTCATTTATATTCAAGGATGCAACTTTGTTTCATTTAGGCTCTTAAGTAAATATCAATGTTGAAACTTTATTTATATCTAGGTCATAAACTAGCAAAATCTCTTGTTGAGACTTTTCTTTAGTCATTTTCTATCAAAAACATTCTTTTGGTCTCCTCGTGTAGTTATCTTAAGAACATATTCTTTTGATTACTTCACTTGGTCTCTTTTGTCATGTAGATCTCATCTATTCAAGACCATAGATGTCATCTATGAGATCTATTCATGTATACTATCTATTTAGGTATACAAATCATTCTTTCTTTCGTAGATCTCATTTACTCAAGCATACAAATTATTCTTTGTATTCTTTGTGTCTTCATTTTTCTCCCACTCTATCTTTAGAATAAATACACTAGATATTCAAAGATATCTTATGAGACACAAATAATGATTTTGAAGTAGAAGGAGGATTATCTCATAGATTGACTAATTGATTTTAGATTTGATGAGTGTACTTGGTAATTGACATTCCGTTAGTAGAGTTCGTCAACTCAACATCACTTTATAATTGATCATACACAAGCCCAATCTTGTGGACATATAATGAATCCTATCATTATGTTGTCTATTGGATCCCTTTAAGTAGATGATCATATGTTTCTATGTGCAAGCATGTAAAGATGAATTATTAGAACAAATAAATACGATAAAAGGGGTGACTTGGGTTGCAAGCCAAGCCACCATAATCCAAAATACAACCATTGTTTAAAAAGGATTAACCATTTCCATGTCCAACACGGAAATCAAAATAGTTCTAAAATTTTAACATTAAAATAAAGACAATAATAAAAGTCAAGCTTCATTGGTAGCTACTACTCCTAGCTCCTTCATGATTTCTCAAGCTTTCTTCTCTTTTCCCTTGTCTTTGCTTGTAGGATGCCCTATTTACAATAAGAAGGGGATACATTATCACAACTTTGTATCAAAATACCATAGTTGAATTAGAAACATAAAAGAAGGGGTAGTCATTTACCTACTGGCGTGATCTTTACAGCTTTGATGTCACCAAGATACTTGGAACAATTCCTGTTCCAATGTCCAACACCATTACAATAATGGCATTTATCAAGAGGACCCTTCTTGGTTTTGGAAGTGGTAGCTTCAAAAGTCATAGTCTTGGTGGAAATGGGAGCTTGCCTCTTACCCTTTTTCCCATTCTTCTTGAACTTCCCCTTGCTCTTAGTGCTTATATTAAGCACATCCTTAGGTGGGTTAACATTTAGCCCCATGTCTCTTTCGGCTTACACAAGTAACTTGTGCAACTCTTCAAGGGACACGTCCTTGTCTTGCATATTGAAATTCACCCGGAATTGTACATATGCTTTGACTTTGGATAAGGAATGAAGAATCCTATCAACAATGAGCTCCTTGGGGATTTCAACCTTTTGAATTTTCAATATCTCGACTACCTCCAACAATTTGAGCACGTGAGGGCTAACCTTTTGGCCCTCCTTGAAATCGAGATCAAAGAATACCGAGGCCGCCTCATATTGGACGATCCTCGGTGCTTGTGAGAACATTGTCACAAGTTTGGAATAGATTTCATAAGCGGTGCCCATTTTAAAGGCTCTCCTTTGGAGATCCGCCTCCATAGCAAAAATCAACACATTTTTCATAGCGGCGGACTCTTTGTGGTAAGCCTCATATGCTTCCCTAGTGGCGGCACTCGACCTAGCATTAGGTTCAGGTGGAGAGGCCTCAATGAGGTAACGAAGCTTGTCGTCACGTTGAGCGGCTAATTTGAGTTGGGCATCCCAATCGGAGAAATTTGACCCATTCTTTTCAAGTTTACAGTGATCCATGAAGGATCGGAGCCATGAAACATTAGTGAGAGTGGTGGCGTTGGTGTTTGGTGCGGCCATTTGTTATGAGAAATAAAAGTAGTCTACAAAACAAAAATAGAAGGAATAAAACACTTGTCGTTTTCAAAATAATAATAATACTCGTAAATTTTAATTTAAACAAGTTTTATTTCATTTATCTAGTGACCTCTACCCAACTTGATAAATGATTCCAAGACCCAAATTCATATTAACTTGGGCACGGTGTAGCCGATTCATCCCTTATCAATATAACTCGGTGGATTAACTCTTTAATCGATTCTACTTTTAGAACTCTTGGTCGATAAAATTACATTAATTTTTATCTTTAGCCCAAAACACATCCGGCTATGGTCGAGAATACTTTTGTTGAGTTCAACCCAAATTTCGAATAAATGTGTCCATGATCCAAATTCACATTAACTTGGGCACGGTGTAGCCGATTCATCCCTTATCAACATGAATTCGGTGGATAGACATTTATCACCCACTTCCCCTACGTAACAAGGTTTGTACCCCGGCGTGGCCGAGCACACTCCCTCAAAAAATAGGTTTTCATGGTTTCTACTTTTTGGTAAGGCTAAGTCTCAATTGTTTATTTTAGCGAGAGGCCATGTCAATTTATTATCTATCACGTTTTAAGTGAACTAAAGCGGTGAACTACGATAATTGTAATTGACACGGTCGATAAACTCGATTTAAAATGCATGTTTAGTCATGGCGATTTAGGGATGCATGCAACATATAAATAAAATGCAAAGCATAAAAATAAAATCCTAGTATGGCCTTCCTAAAATAGTAAATCTAATAAACTATTACAAATTCGGAAACCAACTCCTTTGGTCCCTTGAACTTCGGTCTTGGCACGCACTTCAAGGCAACACTTTCTTTGACGAATCGCCTTCTCGAATGGTACCGTCTTCAAGGAACTCCGGAATAATTAAATTACAAAATGAATTACATAATTTCCTATTATACATTTGTAATTAAAAATAAATCTATTAAATTACAAAACGGTGATACGAGATCAAAAATAAATCTATTAAATTACAAAACGGTGATACTTTGTATCACCTTGTTTTGATGTTTATTGGTTTTAGTGGTTAAAAACCGATAAATATCGATCTTTTTCTTCATAAATTTTATCCGGATTTTTGGCGCAATTTTTATGAAATTTTGGTATTCTTGGAAGTGTTCCAGAATACTCAAAATTTTTGTTTCAATTGTTTGGGTAATTTTTCAATTATTTTGGATTTTTACTTAAAAATT
Organism: Silene latifolia; assembly: GCF_048544455.1. Taxonomy (NCBI): domain Eukaryota; kingdom Viridiplantae; phylum Streptophyta; class Magnoliopsida; order Caryophyllales; family Caryophyllaceae; genus Silene; species Silene latifolia. The sequence continues at coordinate 56,545,293 of NC_133527.1, read as the reverse complement.
ATGTTTTTACCGATTAAATTAGAAAAATATCAGCAAATCAAACTAATTATTCATCATAAAATTAGCGAGGACTAATTTTGAGGTTCAAAACAGTTTGGACAATTAGTTTGGACTTAAATGAAATTTAAGAGTTGATTATTGATTTTTACAAGTTAAAAATTGATTAAATCCACAAAAACTGAGATGGATACCAACGATTGATAGATAGGGTGATTTTGGCATCATTTTACAGCATTTTAAGCATATTTATTTAAGTTGAATGAATGATTGTCATTTTTTAAAAGTATTTATTTTGTTCTACCTAGTATGGCCTAATTTATTTTAATCGTTATTACCCGAAATGAATGGGAATAGCGATTTGTTTGTAATTAAATACGATCTCGTATTGCCAGTTTGTAATTAATTAATAGTTTTATTTATTTTATTAATTAATGTATAATAGGAATAGCTAGGTAATTCAATTGTAATAGTTATTCTTACCGGCGTTTCCAAAAGACGGATTACATCGAGACGGAGTCTATTTTTGGAAGGTGTTCCAAATCCCACAAGAAGGAGCCACTTTTTGAATGAAGAGGCAAGGGACCAAGGAGTTGGTTTCCGAAATGTAATAGAGACTAGTTTTTATTAACTAGGTGGCCATACTAGGATTTATTCATATGCTTACTTGTTTGCTTGTTTTTTTATTTTCGCGCATGCCAAAATCGCCATTCACATGCATTTTATCTCCGCGATTGTCAATTCACGTCATTTACATTCACCGACTTAGTTCACTTATAGGGAATTTATGACTAAATTGACAATATCTCTCACATAACTAAAATTGAGATTAGACTTACCAATTAGTAACACCTATGAATCTCTTATTCATTAGAGCCACGCTCGCCCAAGCGGGGTGTTCTCTTTTTACCTTGAGTAAGTAGGGTGGTAAGCGGTTATCACAAGCCAAAATTGGTTGGACTCAACGGAGTATAAGACAGTCTTGTATTCCGGGCCTAGTAGATGGGTTTGTTTAAATCCGTCGACCAAGAGTTCTCATGGTAGAATTAGTCAAGCGTTGACTTACCAAATTTTGATAATTATGGGATGTTTCGCCCAAGCGATGCCTATTTTTGTGTAAAGATGGATCTTGGAATTGTTTATATAATTTAGTGGGATATCAATATATAAATGTTAAAACTTGTTGAACATGTTTTCACAAGTATTTTTAAAACAATGAATGTTAATTTTTCCTATTTTTCGTTCATTCTCATAAATGTATGACATCGCGCACTACATCCTCCTTTCTCTATTTATTATTATACTTGTTTCATTCTTTCATAGAAAGCGGTTTCTTTGAAGGAATTAATGATTGGTAACCTGATTTACCAATTCACCTACATAAGCTTACAACGATTTTTGCGGTTATTATACAACTTAATTAACGTCCATACATATTAAAAAGGGGTTTCATGTTGCAAACTCATATTACGAGTTTAAAAGGAAGTCACATTTTATCAAGAGAGTCTTAATTTCGAAAGTGACACCTCTGTCATGATGATGACATATTAGTTTTAGTTACTCAAGTGTAATTCAAAAGTTTGCGAAAAGAGTTTTCAAAAACACTTATAATACTCCAATATGATACCGTCAAATGGCTCACGTCGAGAAAGGCCAAATCGATTGTTTATGCGCTAAAGAGTTTAGGCATATGATAACAATTGAACGGTTAGGTAGTCAAATTTCGCAAGAAGTTTAGATTTTGGCACATGTTGCACTCACTTTATAGTAATTCACTCTTACTAAGTGTATAAAACATCACGAATGACGTGAAGAGAGGTCTTCATGAGATTCATTTTTGCTTGATTGATGCAAAGAGGAATGTGAAAGTGAGTGGGAGTTAAGAAGAATCAACCCTAGATGTATGCGATAGAACAAAGTTGAAAGAGACATCTACTCAATGGATAGGCTAGTTCCACTATCTTGGTATGAGATACCAAGTATGGGTCATTTCTTTGTAAAGAAGTTTACATGAATTGACAAAACGTAAGACGTCTAGCATAGGACATTTTTGTATCGAAGTGGTGCTAGAGTAGCAATGATTTCGATGGGGACAAATGTACCTAAATTTAGTTTTAAAAGAATGTAATTATCTATGTTTTTATATAGAAGGCATCACTCATATGATTCAAAACAAAATGTTGTACCTACTCCTATGATAACTTGGTGGTTGGTTTAGACCACTTAAGTTAGAGGAATTTTACATTCTTTACGAAAACTAAATGTTATACTATCTTGTAGATTTTAAAGTCTCTAATCTGGTGAACCCAATTGATTAAGCCTCAAGTAAATTCGTTTAAACGAATAAACGATAAGCACTTGGAACAACCATTTGATTGAGAATCTTATGGTATGTGTGCATGTATTATGTTTTTCTTTTGCAGAAAAGAAACACAATAATGAGGTGATTGACCATATACATACAGATGCTTAAGGCCAATAGTTGGTTATATATATATATATATATATATATATATATATATATATATATATACTTCGTTACTTTTACCGTAATGTTAAGTAGATATGAAAACCTCGTATCTATTTAATAAGACATAAAAGTGATTTATGAAACGTGGAATATTTTCAAAATGAAGTAGTAAACCAAAAGCACGTTAAGATTAAGATGTTGATCGGAAGTTTCAAAGTAATGACTTTGAAGATCAAATGGGTAATATCAAGTAATGACCTTGATAATCACTAAGAAGATTGTGAACCAGTTCACATAATACCTTCTCCTTGGGACACCATAGAGTATGGTGTAGTTAAGTATATAAGCCGAACTTTATGAGATATAGTTTGAGGTTTTTCGCAATTTTGTAAGCTATTTTCTCACTAAAAGTTTAAAACCCGACTATAATACCCTAAATGACTCCATATGAGATATGGATAGGGAGAGTCCCTAACTTGTCTTTTTATACATTTGAGATCATAAATGTTTATGTTCAGAACCAATTTGTGTATTTGTGAGGGTTATCCAAAGTTGAACCACTTGGTTTTTACTCCTCCAAAACGAGAACAAAGAGTTTGTGGCTCATAATACTGTCTTTCCAGAAAGATTTTCATTTTCTGGAAGACAGGGTGGGAGAAATTTTGAACTTACGGAAGTCCAAGACCCACAAACTGAGTATAATGCAAGAAGACGTTCTTTATTGTGGCTCAGTGGTTATAAGGAGATAATTTTGCGATAATATTGCGTTACTTTTTAAAAGTGACGAATCTTAAACCCTCATCAAAGGCTTTTCTATAGTATGAACTCTATGTGATGGCGTGTCACCATGCAATTTGAATTGATCTCCTTACACACGATGCGATAAGGAAGGAAACACGAGATGTTATCGAGACTTGATTTAAGGTGAATACTTTGGTTGGTTACCTTGATCTTGTCGTAAAGGTTACATAAGATGTTTAAAATTTGGGCTTGTTATAGAGAGTTTGTGACAACCCAAATGCCTTTATCAATTCGTATGGTCTTAGCAATATAGCCTCTCATGAGGATGAGTTTTAGGCAAAAAGATAACGAAACTTTCTCCTTGAATGTATCTTATGAAGGGAGAAGTTTTGTTGATGTTGTCAATTATAAGAAGCCTAGCTTGCTTGAAAGATCCCTTTTGTGATCTATATACGTCAAAGAGTTGGAACTTTGGGTTCAATCATATAGTCTATCAAAACGGTATTACTCAAGTGTCAAGATAACATGATGATACATGGAGTTTAGTGGGAGCTAAAGTGAGTTTCTTAGTCTATAATACGTGCTTGACATATTAGTGACTAGAAATGTAGCTAAGGTGATATTTCTTAGTCTAAAATATGTGCTTGACATATTATTGACTAGAAATGTAGCTAAGGTGATATTTCTTAGTCTAAAATATGTGCTTGACATATTATTGACTAGAAATGTAGCTAAGGTGATATTTCTTAGTCTAAAATATGTGTTTGACATATTAGTGACTAGAAATATTCTCGGGTGAATACTTGAGAGTAGCATGACGCATATTAAATATCCGGATCTAATGAGATAGATCTCTATGGATATTAGCATTAAAGTCAAGAGACTTATGTGATAAGATTCTTGACTCGTTCAAGTTGTTGAACAATTAATATGATCTCTTGTGCTTCCGCTGCAGGATCTATTAAATATGCTAAAAGCTTCTCTCGTCGGGACTTATCATATTGAGAATATGAGAAGTAATTACCAATCATTATCTAGTGAGTGTCACTAGATGATTATCAAGAGCATCCTTGAGTACTTGAGAAGCACTGAGGATTTACTCTTGTAGTTTGAAGGAATTTATGAATTTCGTGTAAAAGGCTTACACGATAGCATTTCTATGCTTATAAGATGTTATGGGCCTCGTTAAGGAATGGTTAGCATGTAAAAGTTTTATGTGCATAAAGAATAATATGTATAAGAAGTTATACATATGTGTATAAGAAGTTATACATGTATAAAACTAACATGTATGAGGAGTCATACATAAAAGATGTCATATGAAGGATGTGTATGTATAGTGTTATACGTACAAATCATGAATGAAAGTTAAGTACATTACAACATCCGATGTTGTAAGTGAGATAGTTGATAACCGGAATTTAATGGGACTAGAGTGTTTGACTGGCTTTAGAACCAGAGTCTAAAAACTTGTTTAGACGTGTACTTAGAAATGCTCTATGTGATGAAAAGATTGCATAGAACAAAGGAAAATAGCAATGGAAATTAGAGTGATGCAACTGTTGCTTATCCTCTAACCAAAGCCGTAGACATGATGGTTATGTCATCTCAATGTGAATTGAGAAGTATACCTTAATTGCTAAAGATCGTTATGTAAATATTGGATAGAGTATTGATATTTACATAAGTGATGATCACATTCATTGTTAGAGTTTCTTTAAGAACTCAATCATTCGATTTTTGATTTGAAAACATTGAATACCTTGTTTATCTGAATAAGTTGTGGAGACAATGTTGAACACTATTCAAGTGAACAAGATGAACATTGTATTTTGTCCCTAGTCACTTAATGAGGTGACGTCTCGGAGTGACTAGATTGTAAGTCGATTGATGGTTGTTCAACACCATAAGGTCATACGTGATGACTAGTCGATTACATAGGCAGAGTGTGTGACACTTTGCCGGACAGTGACCATTTAGAGAGTCCCTAAGTTCTATTATAGACGCCTGGTCGTGGCGGGGATCTCTAAGATGTTCTAATGAGTCGATTCTTTTGACTGGAGACTATTATCAGAGTAAGTGCAGTTTCCGAGTGACTTTGGTTTTTGTCCTAGGTCGTGCCGTGAAAGGAGGCCAAAACGGCATTTACTAGGTCATGGTGATTTGTATTGTGCAATAGGATAAATAGGGCATACAGGAATTGTCCACCCACGTTGGGTAAACTATATCTCAAGGCCACTCGAGGAGTTAATGACTACAAATGCGTGGCCACGCTCGGAAGTAATCTGTGAGAGATTTTTCCGGTCAGGTAGTCACACTCCCGATCGAGAAAACCAATCGCGATATGTTAATGTGCAAGTGCGACCTGAAAGACACCTTGCTTTGAGTGGGCGATTAAAACGGACAAGAAAATTGGTATCGCACACCTTGTGTCGGACAAGTGGAAGATTGTTGGAGTTAGTGTCCTGCACAATAGTGCGTTTACATAACAAATCTCATTAAAGGAATATCATCAGATATTTAATTATTTAATCCTCGTCAGTTGATTAACGTAAATCGATAAAGGTTGGCTGACTAGAGTTTGACGTTATTGTCGTGAGACGGCAGTGATCAACTGACCCCTTTCGGTCACACCTAAAGGAACGAACCCCAATTGACAACTAATTAATTGTATGAGATACAATTTATTTAGTCTCTTGATTTGTAAACTAAATGGTTAGTCGATTATTTTAGAGAGATTTCGAGTTGCGAACTCGAGGCACGACAATTATTATTTAATTATGCGATAATTGAATAATAAATTATGGGAGACGGGTTTTAGTTAATTAATTGTTAATTCACTAAAATTGTACTAATTGATTAATGTGATTAATATTAGTACATAAATAATATGTGTAGCGGTACACGTATATTTACGGAGTGACTTGGACGAAATTAATTGGAAGCATTTAAACATGAAACGATGTTTAAATAAAATTTACACTTATTTGTGCGACAAATATGAGAACCAAAATGGATCTGTAAATGGGCAATTGGACCGTGTAACATAGAGTGTTAGTGGATGATCATAATCATTTCACTTTACTTGTGATACTTCCACAAGTTATCTTATAATTATATTTTACATGTGGATGTAAGATTGAAAAATATAAGACAATTTCAACACTCCACTACTCCCTCACTCCACCGGTTTTCCCCTCCTATATACTCCAAATTGTTGTTCATTTTTGCACACTACTTCACTACTTCATTTTGCATGTGAACAAAAGTTGGTGCTTCTCCCTATAATAATAAAAGCTTTTACTAAGATTAGGTAGTAAACAAAATAAAATAATTACTAAGATTGTTAGTATTATTTACATATTATCGAGGGTTAATTTTACAAGTATCTAGTTAATACTTGTAAGATAATTTTGGGTATAGTTCTTGGGTGCAACTTGAAGGAGACTTTCTTGTTGATGGTTTTTCTAGGAGGATCATCCATCTTCATTTAGCTCAAGAACAAACTAGAAAGGTGATCTAGTTTGTGCCCATATTACCATAAAAATCTATGTAAGGAAATTGTTTTTCCTTAACTTTAATTTTTATGCTTTTATATTGCATGCATGTTACATAGATCACATAAACTCAAGTTATGAGATAATTTGACATTTAATTAGAGTGTCTAATTAGGATCTTTGATCTTTCAAGTATAACAAGGTAATAGATGAGTTTAAGAAACTCAAATGATAAATGCGATTATCACATATGAATAGTCAATACCATATTACTATTTTATATCTTATAATCTAAAGTCTATATGATACACATGTCAAGGTGCAAAAGAAGCTTGGTTAGTGGATATACCATGTATCCATTCAGTCCAACTTTATGAATTGTTATTTCCTTCTATTCAATGTTATTTTTAATGTTATGAACTTTGCTAAGTATATGTCTAGACTTCTTCATAGACTTGGGATCTTTAACTAGAAAGATGCACCCACTGTCATCATATAACTTGTGATAAAACACTTGGTGGAAGGAACTACCTATAGTCCATTTATAAACCACCTTATCGCAATGTACTCAGACTCCATTTGTAGAATTTGCAATGGTTGATTCTAAAACATTTTTCTAGTCGCTTACTCTTGAGTCGATAAAATTAGCCTAGGATTTCAATAAATCCTTATAGGTTTGGATACCAGAGTTTGTGTAACCCTGCAACACAGCTTTGTATATCGTCCAAACACAAGAACGGATCCTAAGTCCTTCTCAGGATTTATAATTGATGTTCTTGAAGACTTTCATATGACTTTTATATGAAATAACTTGTCATTGACTCATTATGCTACAAGCATATTATTCATCATGGCATGTGCATACATTGGCATACATGATCGTTCTAATGGCGGAAACATTAGTAATCGATTTCATGTGATAAACAACTCATGGGGTTCAGTGAATGACTATGACTCTATCATAGTAATTCCACTTTCATCTAAATGAATAACCTCCTCAACCTATGTTGATATTAAACCGATAAAGAATATTATCAACATAAGATACTTATCTAAATGCCAACTTAAAATTCCCTATATAATGATAGATTTGGAATTTTACAATACAACATGTCTTCTTTCATCGAGAATTGAAAACAAAAACACTCCTTCATCAACGGTAGTGTTAGCGTGTCATCCTCAATGACATTAACATGAAAGACAATTTCTCCCACTGACTTTCATGTCTAAACATGACAATATTGACTCCCACTTAAATCCATGTATACTTATGACTTCTCGACAACTCGAGTGAAACCATTTTCTTATCACATAATTTGAGATGAACATTGCAATTGTTAAGTGTTGATTAAAACCTTGTGTTAATGTCACACACACACACCCTTTTCTAAATACCTATTTATTAATTTGGTTTTAACTTCTAACTTGATTATTCACACTTTGAGGTGTAGCAATGATAAAATGGATCTTAGCCTAGTTACCTTTTAACTCAGCTTTGTAGAAAACTTAATGTCTATCTATGCAACTCTTATGCACATATTTCACTATGGTTCATTAGGCTCTAATGTAAATTGAATTGAATTTTGTTGATACAACCACTTCATAATCTTTATTGAAGAATGCTTTCTTTTGGTCTCCTCACTAGTCTTGAGTTTAACCTAAGAACCTTTCTTTTTGTCTCCTCACTAGTCTCGAGTTTGACCTAAGAAGCTTTCTTTTGGTCTCCTCACTAGTCTCGAGTTTGACCTAGGAAGCTTTCTTTTGGTCTCCTCACTAGTCTCGAGTTTGACCTAAGAAGCTTTCTTTTGGTCTCCTCACTATTCACAAGTTTGTTGCTAATTTTCTCCCACTCTAGCTTTTGAAAAATACGCCTATTTTTCTCGAAAGATAGCTATGTAAGCAACAAACAATTGTCAAGAGAAAATATCGCACATTATTACCATGATAGGTGACCTTCTTGTAATGACATTGTAATCTAGTAGTAATATAGACTAACCTTTATAAGATAAAGGATTGGACTCATATCCATGTCTTATACAATTTTAGGGTCTTAAGACCTCCCATAACTCGTATGGAGTCTTATAAGTGGTTACAAGTCTTAGTTATAAGTGGTGTTCTCAATTGGTTTATAAAATTCTCTACCTTGAGTTCAAATAACTCAATTTGACTTTTCAATCGTTCTATCTTATCTCAAATAAGATGTGATATTTAGTCATAAAAGCATAAGAGAGAATCAAATTCATGACTTATGATCACATTATAATGATCCAATCGTTGTAATTCTTTTATGATTAATTTGAGTCAAATCAATTTATGTTGTTGATGTAAAAAAATGCATAATGACGAGTTTTTAGAACAAAGAAAAATTCCATAAACCGAATGACTTGGGTTGAAAGCCAAGCCATTAAAATTCATACAACCATTGTTTGAAAAATGGAAATAAAACAAACTTCCATGTCCAACATGGGAATCAAATGAAGTTCTAAAAACAATAAGCCAAAATACAATAAGAATAAGAAGACAATACAAAATAAAAGCCAAGCTTCCATAGGTCTTCTACTAGGGCGGCTACCCTAGCATCCCTTTGTTGAAGATCTTGTTTAAGGTTGCTTCTCCTTGCCTTTGTCTTTGCTCACATGCCCTAAATTACATTAAAGGGGGTGAGAATCACAACTTGTATCAAAATACCAAAGTTGGGATTTATATCAATAACACAATAAATTAGAGAACTTATTACCTACTGGAGTCACACGTCCAGCTTTAACATCTCCTAGATACTTTGGGAAATTACTTTTCCAATGGCCCGTACCACAACAATAGTGGCACTTATCTTCGGAAGAAGCACCCCTTTTGGGCTTGGATGAGCTATTCACAATAGCTTTCCCTTTTCCCTTGTTGGGAGTGGGTTTCTTACCCTTTCTAGCGCTTTTCTTGAACTTACCTTTGCTCTTATTACTAATATTGAGCACATCCTTGGTCGTACTCACATTGAGACTCATGTCTCTCTCGGCTTGTACAAGCAAGTTGTGCAATTCATGAAGAGAGGTTTTCATGTTTTGCATATTGTAGTTTACCCTAAACTGAACATATGCTTTGATGCTATTCGAGGAATGGAGAACTCGGTCAATAACGAGTTGTTCGGTAATTTGAACCTTTTGCAATTTGAGCGTCTCAACATGCTCAATCATTTTGAGCACATGAAGGCTAACCTTTTGACCCTCTTTGATATTTAGCTCAAAGAATGCGGAGGCCGCCTCATATTGGATGATCCTAGGAGCTTGTGAAAACATGGTCACAAGCTTGGTGTAGATCTTATAGATAGTGCCTATCTTAATAGCACTCATTTGGAGATCGGCATCCATAGAGAAGATCAAGACATTCTTGATCGCGGCCGATTCCTTTAGGTAAGCCTCAAAGGCCTTCCTATCCGCGGAGGTGGACCTAGTAGTAGGTATAGTAGGAGCGGCTTCGGTAAGGTAACGAAGCTTGTCGTCACCTTCTGCGGCGAAGCGGAGTTGCGCATCCCAATCGGCAAAGTTAGTCTCATTCTTTTCAAGTTTACATTGATCCATAAAGGATCGGAGCCAAGAAGCATTGGTGAGAGGTGGAGCGGTTCCACTAGTAGAAGCGGATGAAATCGGAGTTGTCATTGCAAATTAATCGGAATTGACTACAAAAAAGAAATGAAGGAAACAATTAACATTTATCATCTTACTTGCAAAGATTTTTAACAAGGTTTTCATAGAAAATATGAATTTATATAATGACCTCGCACCTAAATTATATAAATGATTCCGAGATCCATCTTTATACAAACATGAGCACGGGAAACCGATACAACCCATACTTGGATAAATTTGGTGAATTAACTCTTTAATTGATTCTACTATAGAATTCTTGGTCGATGTATTTCATAAAATCCATCTCTAGCCCCGGAACATAAGACTAGTATTTATATCCCGTTGAGTCCAACCAAATTTCGCGTGTAATAACGTTTTATTACCCCACTTACCCAATGATAAATGAAAGTACCCCAGGGAACTGAATCTACCCCAAATGTCAAAGGGATTCATGAGTCCTACTATTTGGTAAGGCTAATCTCAATTTTAAATATGTGTGGGGTCTTGTCAATTTATTATCTATCATCTTTAAGTGAACTAAGTCGATGAATACTCGATAGTTATAATTGAAAATACTTGATAAAACAATTAAATATGCATGTGAAGTTATAGCGATTTGGCAATGCATGCAAACATATAAAGCAAGCAAGCAAGCAAATAATGTAAAGTAAATGTCCTAGTATGGTCTTTCCTAAAATAGAAAATCTTATATTCTATTACATATTCGGAAACCAACTCCTTTCGTCCCTTGAATCTTCACGTGACACGCCTCCTAAGGATAGACACCGTCTCGATCTGAACTCCTTTCCGAATGACACCGTCTTTAGGAAACTCCGGGATTACAAATAATAAAATAATAAAATGTACATTGTACATCCTATTATACATTTTTAAAAAGAAATCTAATGAATTAAAATAAAAGTGATACAAAATCACATTAAATTACAACCAAATCAATATTCCGTTACATTACGGGTAATATCGATTAAACAAAGGCCATACTAAGATAAAATTACATAATTCAAAATTATATAAAAGAAATATGACATTCATAAAAGGAAAATGCAGCATTATAATATGTATCTAACATGCCAAATTATAGCCAAATCGCCCTATTTAAACTTATATCGTATATATAATCCGGTTTTATGGATATTCGTGATCTTTAACTTATTAAAATCACAAAATAATACTAAAATCTAATTCTAGTCCAAGTTAATTATCCTAACCTTTTAGGACTCAAAAATTAGTCATTCCTCAAATTTTGACAATAATTCAATTTTATATATCAATTATGCTCATTTTTTTTACCTTAATATCATAACCTTTTATGAATAAATCCAAATAAAATTACAATAATTTCACAATTTGAATTTTAAATTTTTGAACCTTCTGGAATAATTCAATGACACTCATAATATCAAAAATCAAGGTTAAAATTTTCGAATTTATTTCGAGAAAAATATAGTTTTAATTTATCGGTTTTATCTAATAAAACATCTAAAGCATATGAAGATTAATCAAATCAATGTTACAACTTTATATCTGATATGTGGGATAAAAATGCAACCTAAAATCATTTTCTCATGCCATTTAATTTGTTTTAGCTATTTAAGCTAAAATAGTCACTATTTATGTCATTTTTACACTAAAAATTCATAAATCATGCAAAATAAATCCATTTCATCTAAACTTTTACACACAGTTAGTAAAATGTGCATGTGACAATATATTACAATTTGATGGTTTGTTTCTAAGTTTAACTAATTTTAACCATTTTACCTCCATTTATGTCATTTTTATCTCATAAAAATCATAAATCATGCAACATAAATCAAATTTATACGAAATTTTACATACAATAAGTAAAATATGCATTTGAGGTCATATAAAAAATTCAAGGTCATAAATAAAGTCTAACTATTTTTAGCATTTTAAATACCATTTTATACATTAAAATGTAATAAAATTACTAAAAATCATTAAAATGAGCCAAAAATTACCATAAATCATCAAAATGACCTAAATTCATTTTAGGACCAAATATATGACATGCAAAAATTTTCGTGACTAAATCATATAAATCACAAATTACAAGTTTTAATTTAGTCGGAAAAACTAAGCCGATTATGCATGCAACAACCTAAGCTCATGATACCACTTGAAAGATTCTTTAACCCTCAAATAAACTCTTTAATTTTATATCTAAATTACTCATAAATTTAATTATGATCTTATGCATGCATAACATAAATAATTCACAGATTAAGAATAAAATTCCTTACATTGATTAAATCGGTTTAAGGGCACAAGTAAGAACGCCTTTCTTACTTGCTCTTGAGCTCAAAAATTGGATGATTCCTTTTATCCCAAATGTATGAGAACCTCCTTTTAATTGCACCAAGACTCACCCCTTAAAACTACTAAATAATTAACTAGATTAGTTTAGTAGTTAACCTTGAAATATAATCTAATATTATTTGTATTACTACTATAGTAATTTATAAATTAGATTTTGGAACAATTAATTTTCTCAAACTTGTTTTAGAGAAAAAGAGAGAGGCGTAAGAAGTGAGAATGTGTAAGAATCAATATAAAAAAATAAGAACAAATCTTATCATATGGGAGTGGAAAAACCGGTGGGTAGGGGGATGGTCGTTGAGCCAATGCATGTCATTTCCTTTTTTTAAATTGTTCTTATCAAAGATGCTAGTGTGTAGTTTAGGTTTTTTAGGTAATGATTGTGTTTACCACTAATAAAACAATCTTAACCATTTCACCTAAACTACCCCATAAAACGGTGCCCCTAGGTTAAAATAGAGTCCATTTTATTTTTGTCAATTTTGTCATATAATGTGTGACATGTGACATGTAACATGTTATTAATAATATTAATGCATATTTAACAATTAAGTATTATTATATATTAATTTAATTATATACAACAATTGACTAGTAATTCACAATTACAAGTATAAAAAATGGTCCATGTTAATATAATCTATAACATATTGCAATTATAAATAACCGTTCATTCTTAATTTAATTGTTACATAAAACAAAGTTTTAGTAATATAAAACATTTTATTTACTAAAACGAATCTTATTTAATTGAATTACAATAAGATTCATATTCTCACTCACCTATGTAGATTGTTCAATTTTAAGAAACTAATTAATTTGTATCACTATACAATTAATTAATTTATCTATTAAGGGAATTGTCCTTTAGGTGTGACCTTAAGGGATCAACTGATCACCACCGTCAAACGATAGTAATGTCAAACTCTAGTCAGCCAATCATTACCGATTAATGTTGATCAGTTGACATATAAATATGAATCATCCCTTTACGTATTTTTATCATGAGTTTTATTAATGTGATCGCACTATTGTCGAGGACACATTCTCCAACAATTTTTATTTTCATTGGCTTTGTGTTAGCCCGGGGGGTTTGATTCCCTCGTTGTCGTCTTGACTCATCTTTTTCTTGAAAAGAAGGGCAAGTCGGATTTTTTGTGGATTTTGTTGTTTTCTTCTAAGTTTTTTCTGAATCTTTTTTGCTGGATGGGATTGGGTGGGTTTGCCCCTCTTTTGCTGTTTTGTATTTGCAGGTGATTTTTGTTTTGGATTTTTGGCTTTTGCTTTCTTTGTGCCATTGTTGTAACAACCCGGATTATAAAACAAAGGGAAAACGTATAATAAAACATACATCAGAGTATAACAATAATTAAAGGGTCAAGGTGGCGGAAACACCTGACCAAATCCGGTTCGATACTAAAACAAAACCAAATCTAGTACATTATCCTAGGGTTCTTAAAACATAAAACAAATTCCTAATTTATTATTCGTCTCTCCCCTCGATGCATCCGAAACAACATCATCCGAACAGCGACGAGCATTCAACCTGAGAAAGGGGGTCGACAATCAGTCGGGAGTACCTAGATGCTCTCCCAGTCATGTTTACAACAATTGAATATAAGCAACAATTATTAAGAATTGAAATGTAAATCCAGTAAACATGTGAGATCATCTATACTCATGAAACCCATCACAAACTTACCATAGCTTCATCAACCTTAGACGGATGCAATCATACAAACCTAAACCATATGCAACAACTAGACCATGAACACTTACAAGACTAGTAGCAACAAATGACCCACATCCACGAAAGGCACAAAGATAGCATCAAAGCATAGCAAACATGGTGACACACGATCCACGACAACAGAAGGCACAAAGCTATCATCAAAGTATATCCGAAAAGAGCGAACACCGTTAGAGCGTATAACGAACTGCCTCTAACAGTTAGAGCGTATAACGCACTGCCTCTAGCTGATGGAGCGTATAACGCACCGCCTCTATCGGTGTGGAGCGTATAACGCACTGCCTCCAAGGTACTATGTATAGCGTATAACCACTGCTTATATGTCTAAGACCTGGCCAAACTCTCGGTGCAATAACTATACACCGAACGACACTCGAGGAACAGAGCGTATAACACACTGCCTCTGTTACCCCCCCCCCCTCCCCCACCCCCCGACCATAGACCATTCACCAGTCCCCGAAGGGTAGCGTTTGTTCATTCCGATAGTATATAACTGATACTACCGTCATCTATTCAAACCAGCCAATAAACAAATGCACAATATATTGGAATATGTGTCCTCCGACAATAATGCGATCACAACTGTCGATCATGATGATCACATGTTTAAATCTCATTCTAAGAATACATGTGGGATGTAATTTTTTACAGTCAACTGGTCCACACATATCGGTAATGATTGGCTGACTGGAGTTTGACATTACTGTCGTGCGACGGTGGTGATCAGTTGATCCCCTTAGGTCATACCTATAGGGAAATACTCTTAATTGATTATTTAATTAATCGTATGCCGATACGAGTTAATTAAATTGCTTAAAATTGACGGAAGATTTTGTGAGTAAAGTTAACGTATCTTATTGTAATTTGATTAAATGAGACACGGTCTAAGTAATCTAATTGTTTTATTACTTGGATAAAATTATTGTTTACGAAACGATTGAAATTGAAATTGAATGAATGATTTATTATAAATGCAAGACGTTGTGATTTATAATTGATAAACCATTTTGGTACAAGTAATTACGAATTACTAGTCGATTTTGTATATGACATATTTTATGAGTATGTTGATTTATAATATGTTAAAAATACATTACAATTTCACATGTCAAGTAACATGTCACATATGTCACAATTGACAAATAACAAAAATAAAATGGACCTCCCATTTTATATATGTGCCAAAAATTGGAGGGAGTTTAAGGTTTATATTGTGTTTTTATTTTAAGTGAAAAACACAATGATTAAACCTTACTTGTAGCCATGCAAACCTAGTTGATCTTGAGAAGAACACAAGCTCATGCATTGGCTCCTTTTTATCCCCTCCCCACCGGTTTCTAGAGGAGAAATATTCAGGTTTTTTCCTTTCCATTATTCATTGTCTTTCATAATATATTTTCTAGTGTAAGAAATTATTATTCTCTCTACAATTGTGAAAACTTAGAGAAATAAAAACCTCTCAAATCCTTCCTCGCTTGGCCGAAAAAAATACAAGAGAACAAAATTAATATTTTGTGTCATATTTAAGTAAGACTTATATTATTATTACTAGTTCATAATTATATAAGTTATTAAGGGATTTCCTTGGGTATATGCTTTTGGGAGAGGTTCTAATTTGAACCTTGTTCATCCATTATAAGGAAGCTCAAGAACTAACAAGAAGGAGATCTTGTTGGTGCCCTAATATCCGAAACATATAAGTAAGATTGACGATTCCTTCTCTTATCTTGTTTTAGTTTGCATGCATAAGATCTTGCATTTATTTTATGACTAAATAAATTAATTCATATATGAATATGTAAACTTAAGAGATTAATAAATCCTAACAAGTGGTATCATGAGCCTTACGTTGTTTGCATGCAAATCGGTTTATGGTTTTTCCGAGTTATAAGATTAACATAGAAAACTAATTAATTTGGATTTATGAAGATAAACCTAAAAATAACTTTTCATGTTAAAAGTTTCTGGTCCTAAGTGATTTTTAGGACATTTTGGTTTATTTATGGATTTTATTGTTCATTTTTTTATATTATTGGCATTAAAATGTGATTTTTATGATAAAAATTTCATTTTTGGACAAAAAATAGCTAAACTTCGAATTTTTCAGTGGTTTTTGGATATGTTTTCACATATTTTATCTACTGATGGCCTGTAAATTTTCATATTAAAATAAGTTGTTTTGCTCGAAATATGAATTTTATGAGTTAAAATCGTATTTACATGGGTAAATAGGTTAATATGAGTAATATTTCGAATCTGGTCATGGAAATTTAGTATGTTGTCAAATGCAATTTTACAAGATGTGGGTAAAATATTTGGCTATAATGAAGTCTTTTTCCATGATTTATGAACTTTCGATGAAAAATCACATAAATAGTGACTATAATTAGTAATAATGCTAAAACATACTTCATGACTAAAGGAAAAATGTCACATGTTGCATTTTATCATATATTTCAGCTCTAAAAGAAAAAATTTGATGAAAATAATTTTTCTCATAACTTTATGGTCATAATTGTTAAAACCGATAAACCGCAACATTGTTTTTCTTGATAAATTTTCGAAATTTTTAACCTAAGTTTTGAACATTATGAGTGTCATGATATTTTTCCAGAATGTTCATGAGTTTAAATTTCAAATTTCAAAATTATTTGAAATTTTTATAATTTAAGGGTTAATTGATAATCACTACCAACTTTAAACCCCAATTTTGTAATCAATACCAAACTAAAAAAAGTTTTATAATCAATATCAATATATAGTCTCCGACCTATATTCACTACCAAGTCCCCTGAAAATTGCACTTTTCAGGCCAGTTTGAAAATTTTTGCACAATTTTATGTATTCTATACCCATTATACTATACCCTTCCCCTTATCTTACACTCCCACCATTACCTTCACTCCACGGCTCCACCATTAACCACCCTAACTCTCCACTTAATACCCTCACTCCCCCACCACTTACCACCCTCCCTCACAACCAACTATCCCAGATGGAATCGTGCCACAACCGTCAGAGACACCTAGCATCCTCCGCATTGATGACGTAACATTCCCGTCCACAACCACTCCATCTGCCAGCAAAAATCCCCGTAAGCTCCCACATATCATCCTTACAATCACCGTACTGCTATCCGGAATCGAGTGTGGAGTTTGCTGGTGGTGAGGCACGAATGGTGGGTATCATGGGACAATTCTGAAGATGCTGGTGGTGCGTGGTTGAGGCAGCTGCTGTTGGGTTTTCGGACGGGCAGCATGATTGATGATGGAGACGGTAATGATAGAGCCATGGTGGTTGAATTGTGGTGAAGGAGAACGAATTGAGGAGGACGGCTAATTGTGCAATGAGTCGGGTTAAGACCGAACTGGGTGAGGAAGGTTTGAAAGTTAGTGGCTCAGTTAATGGAATATGGTGGCCTGATGGGTGATGGACTGATAGGTGTAGTGGGTTGAGGCAGGGTAGTGAGTTGGAGTTAATGTGAAGGGTATATTCGTGAATTTAATTTATTTCTTATCGGAAAATGGGTTTTGGTAGTGAATATAGATCGGAGACTATATATTGGTATTGATTATAAAACTTTTTTTTAGTTTGGTATTGATTACAAAATTGGGATTTAATGTTGGTAGTGATTATCAATTAACCCATAATTTAATTTGAAGTTTATAGCATAATTTTGTATTTTTGGGTCCATCTATGAACCATATTAAGAAATAAAGTTTTATTATTGTCAAAATGTTAGTGGAGACTAATTTTTGAGTCCTAAGATGGTTAGGGTAATTAACTTGTACATAAATATGAATTTATGTAATTATTGTGATTATAACAAGTTATAATCACGCAAATCCATGAAAACCAATAAATATACGATATTGGCTCTTAAAAGGCGATTTAGCATAAAATCTAGCATGTTCATACATATTATAATTCTGCATTTTATTTATGATTGTCATATTTTAATTTTATGTAATTTTTTAATTATGTAATTTTACTTAGTATGGCCTTAGTTTTAATTGGTATTACCCGAAATGTATGGGAATATCGATTCGGTTGTAATTATTGTGATCTCGTATCACCATTTTGTAATTTAATAGATTATTTTTAATTACAAATGTATAATAGGAAATTATGTAATTCATTTTGTAATTTAATTATTCCGGAGTTCCTTGAAGACGGTACCATTCGAGAAGGCGATTCATCAAAGAAAGTGTTGCCTTGAAGTGCGTGCCAAGACCGAAGTTCAAGAGACCAAAGGAGTTGGTTTCCGAATTTGTAATAGTTTATTAGATTTACTATTTTAGGAAGGCCATACTAGGATTTTATTTTTATGCTTTGCATTTTATTTATATGTTGCATGCATCGCTAAATCGCCATGACTAAACATGCATTTTAAATCGAGTTTATCGACCGTGTCAATTACAATTATCGTAGTTCACCGCTTTAGTTCACTTAAAATGTGATAGATAATAAATTGACATGGCTTCTCGCTAAAATAAACAATTGAGACTTAGCCTTACCAAAACGTAGAAACCATGAAAAACTATTTCGTGAGGGAGTGCGCTCGGCCACACCGGGGTACAAACCTTGTTACGTAGGGGAAGTGGGTTATAAATGTCTATCCACCGAATTCATGATGATAAGGGATGAATCGGCTACACCGTGCCCAAGTTAATGTGAATTTGGATCATGGACACATTTATTCGAAATTTGGGTTGAACTCAACAAAAGTATTCTCGACCATAGCCGGATGTGTTTTGGGCTAAAGATAAATATTAATGTAATTTTATCGACCAAGAGTTCTAAAAGTAGAATCGACTAAAGAGTTAATCCACCGAGTTATATTGATAAGGGATGAATCGGCTACACCGTGCCCAAATTAATATGAATTTGGGTCTTGGAATCATTTATCAAGTCGGGTAGAGGTCACTAGATAAATGAAATAAAACTTATTTAAATTAAAATTTACGAGTATTATTATTATTTTGAAAATGACAAGTGTTTTATTCCTTTTATTTTTGTTTTGTAGACTACTTTTATTTCTCATAACAAATGGCCGCACCAAACACCAACGCCACCACTCTCACTAATGTTTCATGGCTCCGATCCTTCATGGATCTTTGTAAAATTGAAAAGAATGGGTCAAATTTCCCCGATTAGGATGCCCAATTCAAATTAGCCGCTCAAGGTGACGACAAGCTTCATTACCTCATTGAGGCCTCTCCACCCGAACCTAATGCTAGGTCGAGTGCCGCCACTAGGGGAGCATATGAGGCTTACCACAAAGAGTCCGCCGCCATGAAAAATGTGTTGATTTTTGCTCAAGTCGACTTAATGAACGCTAAGTTTGCTTATGACTCGTCTTAATTTAATTGTGATGCAATTCTGAGCGAACATGAGAAATTTGACTTGCGTGACTACCCACCTCACCTAGCCAAAGAACTTGACAAACTAGAAGATAGGACCCCCATCATTGAGGAGACCGAACCTATTAACGTAGGAACCGATAACACACCAGTAACACCCTAACTACCCGGCAAAGAGAGTTGGGGCATTACCGTCTCGGTTTCCCGAGGTAGTGAAATCGGAGATACAATCCAAGAACAAATTTTATAAATAGAGTGTATAATGGTTTACAACAAATACATGAAAATGAAAGATTACAAGTTGATGCGTGTCCTAAATATGATGTTTTACACCCCATTTTACACGCATTTCAGAGCTCATTTATGTAGTTTAAGGCTACTATTTGTCCCATTTCGTCTACTTTCGTATTTTTATGTAATATTGGAAATTTATGCGGAAATGAGTAGATATTGAGCCAAATCCGTCTCCGAGTACCTTGCACTGCATTTGACGTAAAGTATTCACTCAAGGAACGAGCTTGGTGCGCATTTCGAGGCCCGAAAGACAAATCCACGAGAATTAGAAGTCAATTATCAGCTAAAGTAGTCGATCGACTGGCTCCCTTAGTCGATCGACCAGAGCACGAGTTACAGAAGACACTGTTCAGAGCCACTCAGTCGATCGACCGGTCACAGTGGTCGATCGACCAAGTTACGAGCTGATACGCAGATTAAACATATAGAACGAGAAATCCAAAGCCCAAAGCTATATTAGGTTTAGGAATAAAGTTACGTGAGTTTGCTATATAATGTAACCTAGTTTACAGATACAAACATCCAGAATTTTATACATTCAGTTTCATTCAGTTTTCATTAGCTTTGTTAATTCATTAGGGTTCTTAATATTGTTGGGTATTCAATACCATTCGGTTTTCGGATCTTTCTTCTGCAATTTCATTCGGTATTCCTCTGCCTATTTTCAGTTTATTACTTTATTTGCATCCATAGATATAGAATTGCTAGTTAGTATCCAAGGCCAATTATCGTTTATTGCTATTTGTTATTTGATTATTTCAAGCATGAATTCAATAGTTTATTTCGCTATCATTATTGTTGTTTTTATCAGTACTATGAGTAGCTAGATTAATTGTGCTAGGATGTAGGGGAACTGTAGGTTAGGCGGCATTAGAATTAATATGGCCTGGAATCCCATGCCGGTCGATCGACTGGGTTCCATGGTCGATCGACTGGCCACGCTGTGATTGTTTTGTTTTAATTATTGTGTTTGACGAATCGAGTGCACGCGACCAGTTGAATACCTAGGATTTGACCGACCCAATAATGATCGAAAGATAGGGAAGGGAGATAGCCTACTTAATTAAGACGACTAGATTAATTAGATCGAAAGATAGATTAATTGAGACCTTTAGTCACTTTTCAGGACGAAAGTCAGTATTAGTGGTATTAGGGACCTGTAGCGAGATCGAAAGATGCTACCTGTTAGAGTGGACCGAGATGACCTCTTATTTTCCCGTCTCACGTGATTGTTTTAGACCTACCTAGTTTGCTGCCGCCGAAACTATAGTGAACCGACCATCCTTGCACCTTTTTAATTCTTGATTTTATCCGTTTATTTAGTTTACTGTCTTTTATTTGCCTTTAGCTATAGACCAAATCAACTCAATCCCCACATACTGTTACCTTAGACTGAAATTAGACATCTAATAATTACATCTGCCTCTATGTGGTTCGACCCTGTTACCACTAGCTTTTGTTAGTTTTAATAGGTTTTATAAATATTTTTTTTGGTACTCACAACAACGGGTATCAAATTTTGGCGCCGTTGCCGGGGAGGCAATTGTTCTAATTTTTAGTTGTTTTATTTTAGTCTGTTTCTTAGTTTAGGGGACATTCGTTCCTTAAACTACTCTCATATTCTTTTTGTAGTTTCTTCTTATGCGCAGGTCACAGGGTGGCGAATTAGTACCTTTTAATCCTGAGATTGAGAAGACCTTGCGTAAGTTGAGACGATCATCTAGGATATTGCCGACAGAGGAAGAGCTGAGTACTCTGTCTAGTTACTATGAGAACGAGCTATACGAGGAGGATCCACCTTCATCACCCATTTCCACTTCTTCAGCTGAGACAGTCACATCTCCAGAATTTTCAGTCATGGCTGAAGAAGCAACTATAGCAAGTCACTCTGAGCCGACAGCTGCAAATCTATACAAGGTGTTCGAATTACCGGGAGCTGATAGGAAATTCGAACCGAAGCCTTCTTATATCAACTTGGTTGAGAGAAACCAATTCGGGGGATCTGCAAATGAAGATGCAGCCAAGCATATGGAGATATTTATTGATTATTGCTGCTCTATACCCCCGCCGACCGGTGTGACCCAGGACCAGATAAAGGAGACTATGTTTATATTCTCACTCCGCGATGCCGCAAGGAAGTGGTATAGAGCTCTGGATCGAGCTGCTAATGGGATCACCGACTGGAATTCATTGGCCTTGGCATTCTACAAGAAGTACTTTTCTGCCTCGAAGACGAATGCTATTAGAGCTCAAATCACGAGCTTTAAACAGGGGCCTGATGAGAAGTTTCATGAGGCATGGGTCCGTTTCAAGAAGCTGGTGTGAACCATTCCGCATCATGGGTTTGAGAAATGGAGCCTTTGCAATCAGTTCTACAATGGGCTCTATGACGATCAGAGGGCTATCCTGGATGTGACAGCTAATGACAGATTCCAAGAGAACACGGGGGAGACTAAGGGGTGGAAGATCATAGATGACTTGGCCACCCACAAAGCTGAGTATGGGAATTCCCGGGGAAATCAAAGGAGAGCTGTTGAATCTCCTTCTGTAGCTGCATTAGAAGCTCTCACGGCGAGATTTGACAAGTACGAGTTGGTAGGAGCTTCCAAAGGAGGGATTTACCATGTAAATGCTGTTTCAGACGGTCCTTTCGTCTGTAAAATATGTGGAGCTGAGGGACATGTTTCAGACAATTGTCCTAGTCCCTTTGAGTCTTGTGCTGCCTTCCAACATTATAGGCAGACAAACACTTACTATGAGCCGAATGTCCACCCAAACTTGAGGTGGAGTAGCCAAAATGTCTTGAATCCGACTCAACCTCCACAGCAGCAACAGCAGCAGAACTATGTGCCCCCGCATAAGCAACAATAGTTCCAAAAGCCTCTGTATGTCCCCACAAAGAAAGAAAGAACAAACCCAAGGTTTCGATTTCAATGAGTTAAAGAATTTGTTGTTGAAGGAATCCC
The DNA here is from genome assembly GCF_048544455.1 of Silene latifolia. Classification (NCBI taxonomy): domain Eukaryota; kingdom Viridiplantae; phylum Streptophyta; class Magnoliopsida; order Caryophyllales; family Caryophyllaceae; genus Silene; species Silene latifolia. The sequence continues at coordinate 56,522,234 of NC_133527.1, read as the reverse complement.
AGGCTAGAGAGGCCGGGATGAAGATGTTGGAGAGCCAAATTGCCCAATTGGCTAGCAAGAATACAACTCGAGCTCCGGGACATCTACCGACTCAAACTGATCAAAAGGAGACCCTTAATGCCATTACCTTGAGGAGTGGGTCTACCCTTGATGGGCCCATTATGGTTGAGGACGTCACTGAAAAGGATGAGGCGAAACCAAGCAAGAAGAAGGCAGTGGCGAATAAAAACAAGAAAAAGACGATCAGCAGGTATGTCAGTTGATCGACTGACATACCCAGTCGATCGACTGAAGTACGACAAACAGTAGCTTCTGGTCCTGTTGAAGTCAGTCGATCGATTGACCAACCTGGTCGATCGACTGAAATTGCTGCTGAAGGTGATTCTTTTCGTCCTCCGATGCCCGATAACTTGAGGGATCACTTGTTTCGGGGTACTACTGGCCCGAAAATATTGAGGACAGATCCGAATGCTGATGGGTCCGTTCCGGTTCCGAAATACGACCCTTTTGTCAATTAATGGTTCACATTTGAGACGGTCTGAAGAAGGGTCAAGCTACAACAAGGAGAAGGTTGTGGACTTTCAGCCTAAGTCCACCGATGCCGGCATGAGAGATTTAGAGGAGAGGGCTAAGTTGCTACTTTCAGCCCCTTATCCAGAGAGATTAGTGCCGACAAAGGAACATGTATCATTTAATAAGTTTGAAAAGGTTATTCGTAGTTTAAATGTGCAAGTTCCTTTCCTTGAATTGGTCAATCAAGTTCCTGCTTACACAAAATTCATGAAACAACTCTTATCTAAAAAGAAGTCACTTGAAACTGTGCACACTGTCGCACTCACTGAGGAGTCATGCTCTTATTTGACCCATACTGCACCCCTTACGCTAGAATACCCGGGTAGTTTTTCTGTCCCATGTAATATTGGCACCTTTCCTATAGAGAAAGCCTTGTGTGACCTAGGAGCCAGTATTAGTGTAATGCCCTTGAGTCTTGCTAGGAAGCTCAAATTGAATAGGTTTGCAGTAACCAACATGACAGTACAGATGGTTGATCGCTCTCCGGTCCAGCCAATAGGAGTCTTAGAGGACATCCCCGTGCAAATAGAGAAGTTTTTCTTCCCTGTTGACTTCGTGGTACTCGATATGCCCGAAGATGCCCACATTCCTATTATTTTGGGTAGACCATTCCTGCACATTGCTGGTGCAGTTATTGATGTTGGTTTGGGTACTTTGACCTTTAAGGTAGGGAAGCATTCCATTGTCTTTACCCATACAGCTAGGAAGAAAGACCCTATGTGGCCTGTCACTTGCAATACGGTTTCTAAAAAGAAATCTTATTTTATACTTCCTGATATGCCTGTCTATATTCTTACTCCTGTTGTGACACCTCCGCCCCAGATTGGGAGCAAAGTGGAGGAAGAATCTTCTGTTTTAGACATTGCTGGAGCTGGTTTGGGGAAGTAAGAGCCACATGTTGGTCCAGCTGTGAAGGAGCAATCATTCAAAGAGGTGGTCTAGGATGCCTTAGCTATGGCACGGATGAGGAGCCCGAAGATGCGCCAGTCAAAGCGATGGAGTCCGATCTAGATTCCGACGAGTCCGAAGAGGTCATTGAATGGGAAGATGTCCGACATGTTGATCCGTTGAGTTCTGCGGACGTTGCAGCTGAGAAGATGAGCACTGTTGAGGCTACCTCTTGTAGCCAGAAGCCAGTCAAGTGGGCCATTCCATGGCCATTCTTGATCAACTATTAGTTGATTGAGACTTTTTCACAAACTATACATTTTGTTTGCTTTCGTTGAACCCTTTTATTTATTGCTTTTGTGTGCGCGAGACTTCGCATTTTAACTTTGCTTAGGATTTTAAACACTTTAGATGGTTACTTTGGGTTTTGCGCAATTTTGGGCGCGTATTATTGTGCATTTGCAGGTTTTTAGACCTCATTAGCTCAACTTATTGAGCTAATTCGAAGAAATCAGAAAGTTACAGCAGTTATTCCAGTCGATCGACTGACCCTTATGGTCGATCGACTGAGCTGCACAGTTCCAGGAGCTTTTGTTCCTGACACATTGGTCGATCGACTGGGTAATGTGGTCGATCGACCGAGGACGCTGCTATACCTGTTTACGATCACTCCCCTGTTGTGTTTGGTCGATTTGCGGAATTAAGGGAGTTTTCTACTCCACTTTATTTTCCGTCATATATCTGATTTCTTCCATTTTCTTAATTTTGCACATAATTACTGCTTCAACATTGCTTTCTCGGTTTTATGCGTGGTATTGTTGTCTTTTCAAGTACTTATTGGTAGTACTGCTAGCTACAGAAACCTCCTAGCTCACGCTGGTTTGGGGAGGTTTCCTTTTGCTGCGCTTAATGTCTTGTGAGTTTCCTTGTCTTCTATTCATGTTTTGTTTACTTAATTTTTCGCAAATTCCCACTTCCTGTTTGTTTCATTACATGATTTTGCACAATGGGGACATTGTGCGATTAGGTTTGGGGAATGGTTTTGCGTTGCATTTCATATGTTTTTGCATTCACGTTTACATTTCAGTTTGCATTGTTGTTTAATTCCTTTATATACACAAAAATTAAAAAAAAAAAATTGAAAAATTTCAAAAATAAAATTTCAAAAAATGCACGTTTATTTTAGCATGTAGGTCGAGTCGGAACGGTAGTATTTCAATGATGACATTCCATTTGCATCTGTTTTATCCCCTAAGCCTTGCTAATTGACATGTTATTAGTAGAATCAATCGCATAGTCTACGATTTTTCGTTAATTTATTTGCTGGATTTGAGACTTGACTTAGAAATTTGGCAAACTACATCATTTTCTGAGATTTAGAGCCTATAACTGGTGACATCTATGACCAGTTTATCTAGGATGTGAGTAGTTACTCCTTATGAGACATGTTACATAAATATGAACTTAATCTGCTTAATACCTGTATGCATTCGGTTTGTGGTTAGTTGACACATGTGGTAGAGGTCTTCCTTTATTCATTTTACCCATAAGCTCCACACTGCCAAAAACAGCCTTTTTGTCCCATTACTGCATCCTACATTTAGCCTGCCCTTGTCAAGGTAATAGTTTATGTTTTTGGGATTGTTACTTCGTTTTGGTAGCATATGCTCATTCTGAGATGAAGATGGAAAGATGGAAAAAGGAAAGAAAAAGAAAAAAAAAAGAAAAAAAAAAGAAAAGAAGAAAAATGATTCGAAAAAAGAAAAAAAAAGAGTGCTGTACTGTAGAGGCAGTCGATCGACTGGCATAATCGGTCGATCGACTGGGACCCGAGAAGAGAAAAAGAAAAATCAATTCGCATGATTCAAGTCTTTATTCAAATGGCGATTTTTGCTCCCATGTTTCATTTGTACCTTATGGGGAGTTGATTATTTTGGAGATTGTGAGTTTGTGCTTGCTATAGCACCGTGTGGATTGAAGTTTGAGCAAGAAGTGGATATTGTCATATGGTTTTGTTACGGTACTAGCTTGATCACCTGTACCTCACATTCCCATAAATGTTTTGCCTTTCCTGCCCATTACCTCACATATCCCATATATACCTCGGCATATGTCATGATCATTTGTTCGGTTGGAATGCATATGTACGGTTGTAGAGATTACTTTCATATTATATTGCAGGCATGTTCTTATAGGTCGTAGTTAGGTGAGTGTCACTAACAAAATGAATTCTTTCTATCTTTCACATATATTCACCTGCTGTATTTATTGAGTGATTTGAGCGACCCGTGAGAGTCCAATTTGATGAGTCTCCCTAGTTGACGGTTCAACAGTTTTTAACGACTCCATAACTCGTTTGCATGATTCACGTTACTAATTGATTGTTAGTTTTGCATTAAATTGGTTTAGGCTATTCAATTGCATTTCACTCTGAGATTGAACTCGTTCCTTTAGATCGAGTCTAGTTCTTGCTTGGGGACAAACAAGGGTTTGGTTTGGGGAAGTTTCATGCGTGTCCTAAATATGATGTTTTACACCCCATTTTACACGCATTTCAGAGCTCATTTATGTAGTTTAAGGCTACTATTTGCCCCATTTCGTCTACTTTCGTATTTTTATGTAATATTGCAGATTTATGCGGAAATGAGTAGATATTGAGCCAAATCCGTCCCCGAGTACCTTGCACTGCATTTGACGTAAAGTATTCACTCAAGGAACGAGCTTGGTGCGCATTTCGAGGCCCGAAAGACAAATCCACGAGAATTAGAAATCAAGTATCAGCTAAAGCAGTCGATCGACTGGCTCCCTTAGTCGATCGACCAGAGCACGAGTTACAGAAGACACTGTTCAGAGCCACTCAGTCGATCGACCGGTCACAGTGGTCGATCGACCAAGTTACAAGCTGATACGCAGTTTAAACATATAGAACGAGAAATCCAAAGCCCAAAGCTATATTAGGTTTAGGAATAAAGTTACGTGAGTTTGCTATATAACGTAACCTAGTTTACAGATACAAACATCCAGAATTTTATACATTCAGTTTCATTCAGTTTTCATTAGCTTTGTTAATTCATTAGGGTTCTTAATATTGTTGCGTAATCAATACCATTCGGTTTTCGGATCTTTCTTCTGCAATTTCATTCGGTATTCCTCTGCCTATTTTCAGTTTATTACTTTATTTGCATCCATCGATATAGAATTGCTAGTTAGTATCCAAAGCCAATTATCGTTTATTGCTATTTGTTATTTGATTATTTCAAGCATGAATTCAATAGTTTATTTCGCTATCATTATTGTTGTTTTTATCAGTACTATGAGTAGCTAGATTAATTGTGCTAGGATGTAGGGGAACTGTAGGTTAGGCGGTATTAGAATTAATATGGCCTGGAATCGCATGCCGGTCGATCGACTGGGTTCCCTGGTCGATAGACTGGCCACGCTGAGATTGTTTTGTTTTAATTGTTGTGTTTGACGAATCGGGTGCACGCGACCAGTTGAATACCTAGGATTTGACCGACCCAATAAAGATCGAAAGATAAGGAAGGGAGATAGCCTACTTAATTAAGACGACTAGATTAATTAGATAGAAAGATAGATTAATTTAGACCTTTAGTCACTTTTCAGGACGAAAGTCAGTATTAGTGGTATTAGGGACCTGTAGCGAGATCGTAAGATGCTACCTGTGAGAGTGGACCGAGAGGACCTCTTATTTTCCCGTCTCACGTGATTGTTTTAGACCTACCTAGTTTGCTGCCGCCGAAAGTATAGTGAACCGACCATCCTTGCACCCTTTTAATTCTTGATTTTATCCGTTTATTTAGTTTACTGTCTTTTATTTGCCTTTAGCTAAAGACCAAATCAACTCAATCCCCACATACTGTTACCTTAGACTGAAATTAGACATCTAATAATTACATTTGCCTCTCTCTGGTTCGACCCTGTTACCACTAGCTTTTGTTAGTTTTAATAGGTTTTATAAATATTATTTTTGGTACTCACAACGACGGGTATCACAAGTCATGACTCCTACGCTAATCTAATCAACAAGTCCGACTCGGGGATCATCAAGCCTCGTCCCTTCTCCCGCATGCTACCACAGCTAACCTGTAAATAACTGCTCCCCATATGGTCGGAAATATCGTATGGATCAACACAGGCCACCCTAAAACAGATAGGTCACAATGACACAGACACAGAAACGTCAGTTTCAATGATAAATGCACGACATGACATACTAAGGAAATATGCAACATGTTGATTATATGAATGAGACACGAATAAATTAATATCATACAGGTACCAGGACACGCCCAGACATACCCATAACCATCATAGCGGTACCGGGACACGCCCGGACATACCGACCATCACACTAGGTACCGGGACACGCCTAGACGTTTTGGGTCCGGAAGCCAACCGGATCCCCTACTAGACGTCGTGTCTCGACCACATGCGTCCCTCCGTACTCAAGTCATTAATGTGCGCACTCCCCTTGGAGTGGGAAGCTCCAAGGGACGACCCGAGTGTAAGACGGTTTCCAAACCATCTTACGTCTCCTCAACAATAAAGGACCACCATCAAATATTTCCAACACAATCCATTCACAACTATACATAGAAAATGGAAGAGCCGCATTAAGCATATGACCAATTCATGAATCCGATCCCACATGTTATGAATAACAACCCTTCCAATACCCACATGACATGCTAACCCATTCATGAATGCATATAACAAAGAAAGACATACAAACATGCTTATACAAAATTAAAAACGAGTAGGATAACCTACCTTTAAGCATAATCCTCAAGGTAATCGAAATCACCAAGTATCCATCTCATAAAATCGTCTCATCTTGCATAAATCATGTAATAACTATCACAATTCACTCTATAGTAAGTTATAACATGAAATCCCTCATTATAAATTACTAATTACTCATTTTACCTAACTAAATACTAATTAACCTCTCTTAGTAAACCCTAACTCGAATTTACTCATAAGACTAGGAGAAAATGGTGAGATTTTTACTTACAAAGGTAGATCGGGGCATAGGATACATGTTCCACCATTAATCTAAGCTTGAAGGCCAAGAGAAAAGCAATTGAGGGTATTTTAGAGAGAAGGGAGAGGGTTTTAGTGTAATAAGGAAGAAGGAGAAGAATGAATGGGATAGGGTTGGATAGAATGGAAATCCTGAAATATCATCTCTCAGGTACAGCTCAGCACACTCGACCGAGTGGCTCTCACTCAGTCGAGTGTACCCTCACTCGACTTAGTGCCGACTCACTTGGTCCACCTAGGATATTACTCGGTCCACTGGAAGTCTACTAGGTCTAGTTTAGGTCTTACTTGGTCTTGCTCGGGTACGTGTAGGTTCCCTCACGCGTCCTTCGGTCTAAGTACGGGTCCCACAAAATCCGGGTATTACAATCTTCCCCCCTTAAAAAAAACATCATCCCCGAAGTTCACCACTCACTCCCTTTTTCCAATTATTCCTCGGTCTTCTCTCAAGCCTTATTCTCGGTCCTTGTGTATTCTTTTGCCCTAATCACTCTTATTATTACACAAGTGTGTCCTATCTATCCTAAGTTTCTTGTCCGCTCTCATTACTTTTCTACGTATTGCGCTCTTTCTTTCTAAATTTCTCCGAGTTCTTACATTCACTCCCCCTAAATGGGAACTTCGTCCCGAAGTTCGCTATAAGTCTCACATGACGTTCTCCGGTAACCTATCATTATTACCACAAGTTGTCTATGATTACCATATGTATGTATGTATATATATATATATATATATATATATATATATATATATATATATATATATATATATATATATATGTATATGTATATGAGTACTCTTTATGACTAGACGCAACCACTCTTAACATTCAACGTATCATTCACATATCGTACCGGACCTCAACAACACATACTAGTGTTACCAACTCGTCACGTGGTGTGTACTAACTACTATTATTTACTTTTTCACTATTATTACGGAATGTCTACATGTTTTCGTGCACTTTATGCCATCATATGATCATTTGTAGTTCGAATCTTTCCTTATACCGTTCAAAAAACTGACAAGGCGAAGAATAAACAATTCATTAAGGTCTAACGTGTGGGTTTTCTATGGTAAATCGACTCTTAGTAGGTCGGTATAGTCCAAAATCAAGGTCAAATGCGTTGTAGGTGGTCTAAAATTCCCAAAAAGGGTCAAATTCTACTGTACTCGGTCGAATTCATCAGTTACTCGACCGAGTCAGAGTCACTTAGTCGAGTGGGGGTATTTACAAAAGGTTTCCAGAAACTGTTTTTAAGTCTACTCAATCGAGTGAGGGAGGCAGTCGGTCGACTGAATAGGGCACTCGGCCGAGTGTCGCTGGGTAGTCCCAATTTCGGCCATTAATGGCCTCTAAGCTCCTTTATGGTTGAACATACATGCAATGGGGTCCAAATGGTGATCACTACACCATCCTACTATGCAAGGTCTACTAGTCTTGGCCTTATGGCCGACTAACAACATAAAAACCAAATTGTTCAAAGTTTCAAATGATAATTAAAGTCTCAAGGGATCCTGAATCATAAGGCCACCACTACTTGGAGGACTTCCTCTTCTTGTGAATTCTAGACATCCACCTTGCCCATCCGGAGTGGCCCTTCACCATCTTGCTTCCTCCTTCCGCTTGTTCCTCCTCCTCTTCCTCATTTTCCCATTCTTCTTCCGGTCCCTTGCGAGTCGCCGCCTCCCACACTTCATCAAGGTCCATGGCCTCCGCCGCGGATGTTCCCGCCTCTCTTCCACTTCCTTAGTAGGCATAGTTAGGATAGATTCCGGCATCCCCCATGTATGGGTCACGGAAGTGTCCTACGCCGAAAGGCAAAATTGATCTCCCAATCCGATGGTTGGATACCATAGGCCTTGAAGACTCCGGAAGTGTCTCCGGGTCCATACCAAAAGCTAGGGCGGTGGGCGGGTCGTATTCCTTGGTTATATGCCGCCTCATGCATGTCTCTCAGAACAAGGTCGGTGTTCACTCGGTGTATAAGGTACGACATCGGATAGTTGCAGTCAAAGGTGGGTGGGGGGCCAAAGTTCCCGGCATAAGGTGGGGGCATCATAGTTGTAGGCATGGAGTCTGGAAAAGATGTGGGAGCTTGGTCGACGGGAGCACGAGGTGAGGGAGGTAACATGGGTACTTCCCATTTCTCGGTGGCATCATCAAGGTCAAAGGTGAGGTTACTAGGGATGGTATACATTTGGGCCTCGGGGCGGGGTGATCCCGCTCTCTCTAAAGGTGAATTCGAGGGTAGGTCCTCACCGGCAGGAAGCTTCATATACCACTCATCATCAACCCTCCAAGAATAGGTGCCGTCCTCCTCTCCATCTACTACCCAAAACTTAGCTTTCAACCAATCAAGATCAAAATAAACCACTTCCTTTGACATGGGTGCATCCACCACCCCCGGTTCGTAAGCTTGTATGTTCTTGTCCAATAGAGTCACCAAGGCTCCACAATCTAAGGAGAATTGGTCCACCTCGTCCATCCTCTTAAGGGCAAGGCATACCAAAGACACGACATTAAAGTAGAGATGGTTTTCGTGGCAGGGGTTAAAGTAGGAGCTCAAAATCAATACCTCCATGGAGTTGATCTTGCTCGGGTCCCTCCTCCCGTAGAGGAGGTTGTTCTAGGAGCACAAAAAAATCTTTAGTATGGGGTGCTCAATGTCACTAGTTTTCAGGTTACTTAGACTAACCTTTTCCTTGCATGTATAAAGGTGGTAATATTTTGAGGCTTTCATGTCCTTCTCAATCTTGTCATGGTGACCTACAACTCGCTTACCCACCCATAGATGGTGACAAAAGCGTCACTACTTAAGTTGAAAGGGGTATTCTTGTGCCTAAAACTCACCTTATGGGTCCTCTTGTCATAGGTTAAGGAGCTCAAAAACTCGAGGGTGAGGTTGTGGTAACTTATCTCCCCCAAGGTTTACAAACCCTCAAATCCAAGAATCGTGAAGATGTTATGAACCTCCTTCTCTATTCGTAGGGCTTCCAAGGTACTTATCGACATACACTTGGTCGGGGCCATCCTCCTAGTGGCTAGGGCCTCAAACTTGTCCCGATGCTCCTCTTTCTCAAAAGCTATGAACGGGTAGTCTGGGAGGGTGATAGCGGGCGGTGCTTCCTATTGAGGTTGGCGACCATTCCTTCCACGACTACTTCTTGCATTCCTTTCCATGCTACAAGAGGAGATCACACAAGGTATGGAACGAGAAAGGTCAGAATTTGAAGCAAATTTTCGAATAGGGATAGAATTTTTCCCAACTTCTCAATGTTATAGACACCAAATGAAAGGGATTTTTATTATAGCTTTTTGTAATTTAATTGACCTCTCCAAAAAAAAATTCTTATGTTACAAAAATTATTTTCCGGAATTTAAAGATCTTCGTGACATAACACGAGTTAAAGCATGACGTTAATTACAAGTATTATCCCAATTCATCACCCGACTTGTGAAGTTTCGACTCACCCAGGACACACTACACTTCAAAGTTTCATTTAAGTGATTACATGACATTACCATTAACAACAATTTCGACAAATTTGGTGGAAATAAAATCTATTTTGTCAAAAATTAAAAAGGGAACTTTTGGTAAGGGGGTGCTTCTTTATCATAAGAAAACCTTTAGATTGAACAAGTAAGTAGTAACACAAGTGGTGAGTATAAATTTAAAATTTAATATGGTTAGTGTTGGTGGTAGTAACCACAACATCCTCAATATTACAACATAGGAAAATCACCATTAAGGTACAAAAATGCATTAATCATGATTGTTTTAGAAGAATGTAGAAGAGTTTTCACCCAAGTTTTAAGACAAAAATTGATTTCTTTTTGGTTTACATAATACATTATTAACCAAGATAGTAGTCCTACAAGGCAATTAAACTAAGTTTTGCTCGTAAAAAATCAAAATTTAGGCATGATTTGTCTAAAATTCGAAAATCTAAGACGGAGTTTTAAGACGAAATTTACACATATTATGCTAAATCCATCCATGACAACAAAAGTTACGCCTTTGTTGTCCAACTATACACAACAACAATCACCAAAATCCAATCATTGACTCAAGAACACCACTTTTCGAGTTCTACAATGGTGGACAAAATTTTCTACAAAAGTTTGATTTTTATCCACAACAATGGTGTTAAAAGCTTACTAGTACCATGAATCAAGCAAAAGGAATATTTAATTAACAAAAATTGTAGGATTTAGAAGTAGATCTAAGAAATTCAAATTTGGGGAAAAAGATGAAAGGAGATGAATAAGCTTACCTTGACCAAATTAGTGAGATTAGATGAGAAAGATGGAGAAATAAGATAAATTCCAAGCAAATTAGAGCAACAATGCAGGTTTTTGGGAGAATTTTGGTGATGAAAGAGATGAAGGTATGAAGATAAGAATGAACAATTGAGGAAAATAGGGGCTTTAAGCCAAGTAACCCAACGCGTGTGAACCCACTCGATCGAGTGCCGAGTGCACTCGATCGAGTACAAGCCCACTCGGTCGAGTTACGAGTTTTCCAGAATGTATAACCCCCTGGAACCATGTCCACTTGGACCCTTGGTCGAGTGGTCGCTTACTCGGCCGAGTTGGCACCCGTACTCGGTCAAGTGAGCTCGTTGGGTTTCAAATCCTCACTAAGGGCTTATCGACGGATTTCCTGCAAGACAATACAAGGTTCACGAGTTCACCACTTATCAGTGGCTCATCCCGAGTTAGCTCATGCAACACCAAGGTTGTCGATCCTTATTCCCTACATCCACACTCGCATTTACCTTGCCAAAATGTTGCCATTTATACACTGACAATAACTCTATAAAGCATTAAATAACCGCATAACATGCATTAAGGGAATGGGGTTATCATTTTCCAAGAGAAGTCAAGACATGTAAATTCATCCCTACACATGAAATTTCATAGCATGCAAGAGTCTAGCAACAACTATATAATTCATGCCATCGTACCACATTGTCAATATCGTTCACCATTACTTGTAACCACCAACGTAGTGACCAACCGAGGCAATATGCACTAGTTTTGATATGAGAGCACACACTCACACAAAACCGATCTCCCATTGAACTCGTGTCGGGTTCATTTTTAATAGACACACCTAGTTCATTTTGGTTCATTCGTTTAGGTTCCAAAATCGTTGCTCTGATACCACTTTGTAACATCCTAACTACCCGGCCATGATATTTGGGGCGTTACCCTCTCGGTCTCCCGAGGTAGTGAAATCGGAGATACAATCCAAGAACAAATTTTATCAATAAGTGGTTAATGGTTTACAACAAATACATGAAAATGAAAGATTACAAGTCATGACTTCTAAGCTAATCAAATCAACAAGTCCGACTCAGGGATCATCAAGTCTCGCCCCTTCTCCCACATGCTACCACAACTAACCTGTATATAAGTGCTCCCCATATGATCGGAAATATCATATAAAATCAGCACAGGACACTGCAAAAAAGATAGGTGATAATGACACAGACACACAAACGTCGGTTTCAATGATAAATGCAAGACATGACAAACTAAGGACATATGCAACATGTTGATTATATGAATGAGACACGAATAAATCAACATCATGCCGGTACCGGGACACGCCCAGACATACCCATAACCATCATACCGGTACCGGGACATGCCCGGACATACCGACCATCACACTAGGTACCGGGACACGCCCAGCCGTAATGGGTCCGGAAGCCAACCGGATCCTCTGGTAGACGTCGTGTCTCGACCACACGCGTCCCTCCGTATTCAAGTCATTAATGTGCAGACTCCCCTTGGAGTGGGAAGCTCCAAGGGGCGACCCGAGCGTAAGATGGGTTCCCAACCATCTTACGTCTCCTCAACAATCAAGGACCACCATCAAAGATCTCCAACACAATCCATTCACAACTATACATAGAAAAGGGAAGAGCCACATTAAGCGTATGACCAATTCATGAATCCCATCTCATATGTTATGAATAGCAACCCTTCCAATACCCACATGACATACTAACCCATTCATGAATGCATATAACAAAGAAAGACATACAAACATGCTTATACAACATTGAAACTGAGTAGGATAACCTACCTTTAAGCATAATCCTCAAGCTAATCGAAATCACCAAGTATCCATCTCATAAAATCATCTCATCCTGCATAAATCATGTAATAACTATCAGAATTCACTCTATACTAAGTTATAACATAAAATCCATCATTATAAGTTACTAATTACTCACTTTATCTAATTAAATACTAATTAACCTCTCTTAGTAAACCCTAACTCGAATTTACTCATAAGACAAGAAGAAAAGGGCGAGATTTCTACTTACAAAGGTAGATCGGAGCATAGGAGACATGTTACACCATTAATCCAAGCTTGAAGGCCAAGAAAAAAGGCAATTCAGGGTATTTTAGAGAGAAAGGAGAAGGTTTTAGTGTAAGAAGGAAGAAGGAGAAGAATGAATGGGATAGGGTTGGATAGAATGAAAATCCCGAAATATCATCTCTCGGGTACAGCTCAGCACACTCGACTGAGTGACCGGTTCACTTGATCGAGTGGGTCTCACTCGGTCGAGTGTACCCTCACTCGACCGAGTGCCGACTCACTTGGTCCACCTAGGGTATTACTCGGTCCACTGGAAGTCTACTAGGTCTAGTTTATGTCTTACTTGGTCTTTCCTGGGTACGTGTGGGTTCCCTCATATGTCCCTAGGTCTAAGTATGGGTACCATAAATGATGGGTATTACAACACCTCAAGAACTTAGGATAGGGACCAACCTTGACCCCTTGGAAAGACGGCGGTTCATCGACCTCCTACACGAATACAAGGACGTATTCGTTTGGTCCTACAAAGACATGCCTTGGATCGACAGGGAGATTGAAGAACACAGGATATCCATCAAACCCGGAGCTAAGCCCGTAAAACAAAAGTTGCGCCGTATGCGCCCGTAATGGGCCTTGAAAATCAAGGAAGAGGTAGTCAAACTGTTCAAAGCCGGATTCATCAAAGTGTCTGATTATTCTAACTGGGTGGCTAACACAGTTCATGTAACCATGAAAGACGAGAGAATTCAGGTTTGCGTCGACTTCAGGGATCTAAACAAAGCAAGTCCAAAAGACGACTTCCCTCTGCCACATGTTGACATCCTGGTGGACAACACCGCCGAGCACGCCCTACTATCATTCATGGACGGGTATGCTGGGTACAACCAGATCAAAATGGCTGAGGAAGACATGTACAAGACTACATTCACTATACGGTGGGGTACATATTACTACACTATCATGCCCTTCGGACTAATCAACGCTGGAGCAACCTACCAAAGAACCGCTACCACACTCCTATATGACATGATGTACAAGGAAGTGGAGGTATATGTCGATGACATGATTGTCAAAACAAAATAGCGCGACGGCCACATCAGCGCCCTTCGGAAATTCTTCGCTCGCCTCTGGAAATACAACATGAGACTAAATCCTCATAAGTGTGCATTCGGGGTCACCTCCGGAAAACTCACGGGACACGTCGTCAGCAAAAAAGACATCGAGATTGATCCTACCAAAATCAAATCTCTTCAAAAAATGCCCCAACCTAAGAACGAGAAGGAGATTCGAGGATTTCTCGGTCAAGTCCAATACATCAGCCGCTTCATAGCCAAGCTCACTATGATTTGTGAACCAATCTTCAAGAAATTTCGGGCCTCCGATCACACCGATTGGGACGACGACTGTAAAAAGGCCTTCGACAGGATAAAGGAAATCTTATCTAAACCTCTTGTCCTTATGCCACCTCAACAAGGAATTACCTTATCCCTATACCTGACTGTCACCGACACAGCCTTGGGAGCCATGCTAGCACAAATAGTCAACAACGAAGAACGAGCCATCTACTACATCAGCAAAAAGTTCATCGAGTACGAGACAAGGTACACCCAACTGGAAAAGACATGCCTTGCCCTGGTCTGGTCAACAAAGAAGTTGCAAAATTACATGCTCAGCTACACGGTTCACATCTACTCCAAGATGGACCCGGTCAAATACATCTTCGAAAAACCCGTACTAAACGGAAGGCTGTCTAGATGGACACTTATGCTATCTGAGTTTGACCTCAAATTCGTAACCCTCAAGGTTTTCAAGAGAAGGGCAGTCGCTGATTTCCTAATAGAAAACCCCGTCAACGAAGATCTAATGACCGACACATGGTCACTCCCTGACGAAGACATCCTTTGTGCCGACACCGACGCATGGGATTTATACTACGACGATTCATCAAACCTGAGAGGCTTCGGGGTAGGAATGTTGGGTTCATATACCTATTATTAGACATTTCTAATGGTGAACTAATTAAAACTTTAACTTTAGTCATTTAGGATCTAGTGCATGCATAACAAAAAGAGGAGATAAAAAAGAAAACAATGTTTCTTACATTGTAAATGATTCGAAATCTTCCTTATTTGTTCTTGAGCTTAAAGCTTATGGATGATCCTCCAAAACACATCTCAAGTGTAGAGATTCTCCTCTTGTTGCACCCAAAACAAAACCTTTAATACTAATATATTAATTAACTAGATTAATATAGTAATTATCCTTAAAGATTCTAATAATATTTGTATTGCTACTCTAGTAATAATATAATGTTATATTAGAATATGGTTGAACAATTTGTGAGATCTAAAAACTATTTTTAGAGAGAATAAGAGAGGTTTTTTAATGACAAAACCTAAAAGATGATAGAATGAATAATAAGAGCAAAAAAGGCTCACTTTTGTCCTTGGGAGGCCGGGTAGGAGGGGGTAGGAATGGCCAATGCATGGCCTTGGTCTTACCCATAAAATGTAGGGTGAAGGCTAGTTAGTGTAGGTAATCATGATGTCTATTTTATCATTAAAATAAACCATTCACTAACTCATTAGAACCTCTATTTGTTCGGCCTTTAGTGATAAAATGGACTCCATTTTAAGTTTGTGTTTTGTCAAATATAAATAGGTAGATCATGTGTCACATCATGCACATATGTATTTTAATGCATATTTAACCCCTTAAATACCATTTTATAACAAATAAATTACATGTGACAATTTAACTAGTAATTCATGATTACAAGTATTTAAAATGGGTCATATAAATATAATTCACAACATTTTGCAATTATAATTAATCAAACATTCTTATTTTAATTGTTTCATAAACAATAATCAATTTTAGTAATAAAATCTTTTAATTACTAAAATAAATCTTATTTAATCAAGTTACAATAAGATACATATTCTCACTCACAAAACAAATTGTTCAATTTTAAGGAGTTAATTAACTTGGATTGATATACAATTCATTTACTTATCTATTAAGGGAATTGTCCTATAGGTGTGACTTTAAGGGATCAATTGATCACCACCGTCAAACGACAATAATGTCAAACTCTAGTTAGCCAATCATTACTGGTTAATGTTGATCAGTTGGCTATATAATTGAATCATCCCTTGCGTATTCTTATCATAAGATTTAAACATGTGATCACATTATTGTTGAGGACACTTACTCAAACAATTTCCCACTTGTCCGAGACAAGTGTGCGTCACCGATTATCTTGTCTTATTACATCATCTCCCACTCAATGCAAGGTGTCTTTCAGGTCGTACTTGAATTTGTCATATCTTGAGTGGTTTCCTCGATCTAGAGAGTAACTGTCTGACCGGAATGATCTACCGTAGATATCTTCCGAGCGTGGCCACGCATTTTCAGTTCACTACTCCTTGAGTGGCCCTGAGATTTTAAACAACCTTGACAAGGGGGTAGACAATTCATATCGCACTATTCCCTTCGTATAGCCACAATTCATCTTGACCCAAAATATACTCATTTGACTTCAGTTACGATAGTCGTAGAGTATAAATCAAAGCCAATCAGAAACTTGTGCCAACTTGGGCGAATACTATAGTAGCTCTTGCCACGACCAGGCTTTATGAATTTCCAGAACTCTATAAGCGGTCACCGCCTGACAGAGTGTCCCATACAGTCTGTCTATGTGATCGACTAGTCATCCCATATGACCCTATGGCACTTGAACTTGCCATCAACCGCATCACACTCTAGTTACTTCGAGACGTCACCTCCTATAAGTAACTAGGGGTGAATACTATGTCAATCCAGTTCACTTCAATGGGGTTCAATATTGTCTCAACAACCCATCTGGATATAACAAGGTAATGGATGAGTTTAAAGAAACTCAAACTCAAACGATAAATTCGATTATCATATATGTATAGTCAATATCTTATTACTAATTAATATCTTATAATCTAGAGTGTACATTTTACACTAGTTAAATTGCAATAAAAGCTTGGTAAGTGGATATACCATGTATCCATACAGTCCAACTTTATGAATTGCTATTTCCTTTTATTAAATGTTATTTCTATTAACATGAATTTATCTAAGTAGGTGTCTAGACTTATTTCCAGACTTGGGTTCTTTAACTTGAAAGATGCTCCTGTTGGAAATCTATATCTCATTTTTAACATATTCAAATATGTTTCAAATTTATTTAGTCATAAAATAAAATCTAGATCTTATGCATGCAAACTAAAATAGATAAGTGAAGAAATCATTTTGTCACCATATGAATTTCGGTCAAATGGGCACCAACAAGATCTCCTTCTTGTTAGTTCTTGAGCTTTCCAATATTGGATGAACATACATGACCTCAAAATAGAAGCCCTCCAATTAGTAGCACCCAAGACTATCCCTTAAACCCACAAACTAATATGTACTAGATATTTATATTGTGGTTTACCTTAAAATTGATTACTAATACTCATATATTACATTGATAATTTTAGTAATCTTTTGAACAAATTTGAATCAAAAATTCAACCTTTTTGATGAAGATTAAAGAGAGAATAATTCATGAACTTTTGCATGTGTTTTGAATGGTAGAGTGTGATAATCATAAAAGAACAAAAGCCCTCTAATTAGTAGAGAGGCCACACGGTTTTTGGTGAGGCAAGGGACCAATATATGGTCCTTCACTTTTCTTTTTGTTCTTTTATATACCTTAGGCTTGTAAGGCTAGTTGTAGGTTAGTGATCATTAGCTTATTTTATCTCATAAAATAATTCACCCACTAACTCCCTTTACACTCTTATTTCGGCCCATCTTTATAAAATGGACTATCATTTTATTTTTGTCAATTTGTCATTTGTCACACAATATGTCACATGTAGTATGATACATGTTACTAATTAATTAAATGCATATTTATCACATAAATATCATTTTATAAATTAATTAAATTACATTCAACAAATTGACTAGTGATACTTGATCACATAAATAAAATGGGTCATATAATTATAATTCACAATATCTTGTAATTATAATCAACCATTCATTCTTATCTTTATTGTTTCTCAAACAATAAACAATTTTAGTAATAAAGCATTTTATTTACTAAAATAAATCTTATTTAATCCCATTACAATAAGATATCAATATTCTCTCTCACAATTGAATTGTTCAATTTTAAGGAATTAATTAATCTGTATCGGTATACAATTAATTAACCTTTTCAATTAAGGGAATCGTCCTTTAGGTGTGACCTCAAGGGATCAACTGATCACCACCATCGCACGACAGTAATGTCAAACTCTAGCCAGCCAATCATTACCGATATGTGTGGACCAGTTGACTATATATATTATGTCTCATCCCTTCCGTATTCTTGTAATGAGATTTAATAATGATATTTAAATCATGTGATCGCACTATTGTTGAGGACACATTTCCCAACAATCTCCCACTTGTCCTCGACAAGTGTGCGTCACCAATTCTCTTGTCCTATTATTATCTCCCACTCAATGCAAGGTGTTTTTCGGGTCGTACTTGCAAGTGATCATATCAAGAGTGGTTTCCTCGATCTGGAAAATAACTGATTGACCGGATTTATCTATCATAGATACCTTCCGAGCGTGGCCACGCATTTCCAGTTCATTACTCCTCGAGTGGCCCTGAGATATTGTTTTAACCCTGACAAGGGGGTGGACAATTCCTATCGCACTTATTCCCTTCGACTAGCCACAGCCATCATAACCCAAAATATGCCCATTTGACCCCATTTACGAAGGTCGTAGTAACACAAATTAAAGTTAATCTGAAACTGTGCCATCTTAGGCGAACAGTCTTTAGTCAAAAAATCGACTCATTAGAATACTATAGTAGCTCTCGCCACGACCAGGCTATATAAATTTGCCAGAACTCTATAAGCGGTCAATGCCCGACAAAGTGTTCCTAACAGTCTCCCTATGTGATCGACTAGTCATCTCTCATGACTCTATGGCACTTGAACTTGCCATCAATCGCATCACACTCTAGTCACTTCGAGACGTCACCTCATACAAGTGACTATGGGCGAATACGATGTTAATCCGTGTTCACTTTAACGGGGTTCAATGTTGTCTCTACAACCCGTTTGGATGTAACAAAGTATAAAGGAGTTTTTAAAGTAAAAACTCGAACGACAAATGTGATTATCACATATGAATTGTCAATGCCTGATTACTATTTTATGTTCTATAATCTAATTTGTTCTTGCATGTAGTTGTTCATTTCAATTCAATTGAAATGATATGACTCATCATGTTTAGCCTATGAGAAGGCTTTGGTTAGTAGGTTTTATCAACTTCTTATACCTTACTCAACCTTACTACATACTCGTTTTCCTTTGTAATGTATACATTTGCATTACAAAACTTTTTGAGTACGTGTCGAGATCCAATCAAGACATAGGCCCTCTAGCCTAATAATAACTCCCACTATTTTCACAGTGTGCGGGACTCATTCTCTTGCACATCTCATGATTGCAAGTGTACTCAATTTCCGTTATAAATATCTCTCAGTGTTCTTTATTGCCTAGAACGATTCTAGAAAATCTACTTCTTAATTAACATAGCCACAATGGTATCTTAACCATCCTAATGTGTTTTGATTATGGTTTTGTCATAAATCATGCGCAATCTCAAATGTCAATTATCACTTGTGTAACACCCTTACACAAAATTGCATCAAAAACACTTTGTTTTACTTCCTTAATGCTTCTGCAAGCACTTAAGGGTAATCTTTATTGCTTACTTGGTAAATATTACTTAAATTCGATTTTGAAAACAATTCATCATACTCAAGCTATATGAAGTGTTATACATCATTACTTATTTAATTGATCCGGCAGCGGAAGCAAATGGAATCAATCAAATATGTTCAATTTAATTGAACTAGTCATGTGACACCCACATTTTTAGCGATAAATAAACACGTAAATTCTACAGAAAAACTGACAGGATATGTTTGTAATTGGTTCAACTAGATAAAACCTGTAATTTCAAAAAACTTTCTAAACCAATCACAAACACTTCCAAATGAAGAGTGCCAAAACCTGCAAAAACTAACACACTAATTTACATAACATAACTAAAGTCACGAGAATAACGTGATACAAACCAAAGTAAGAGAGGGAGACATATGTCCCTTCAAAATATAAACACAACCAAATGTTTAAAGGTTTACTACAAAATAACCAAACTAAGTCCAAGGTTCTTTTGCTCACTAGCTCGTCTGTGACCCCATCTAATCATCATCAACCTGTCAATCGCATTTTATACAAACACGAAAGCCACAATTCAGTGGGGAGTAACTTCGAGTCCTCCCAGCCACGAAATGTCATATTTAATGTAACATGTAAACAACATCATAAACAATCTAGATATCAAATATTCTAACAATTGAACTCTAAACTGACCAAATTAAACTATCATGTGAAACATATAACAAGCAGTAATCCAAACTTTATCAATTGTAACCGGCTTGCATCTCACCTATTACAATTCATAAAATCACCATACAAGAAAGGACAATATATCAAAGACATGCATAAGTTCTTAGTACGGTCAATAGTCACTCTGTAACTCGAGTCTATACCACGAGGTAGGGAAGGTAATCGAACCGGTATCATGGCTCAGAGGTTCTATCAAAACATGGCCAAGACACAACACAACCCTAGCCTAAAATCTGCGCAGACCTAGACATGCGGATACACACCACCGCACCCAAGACTCACAATTTTTCTAAAACAAAGTGAGTAACCTAAGGAGTCCACCAAAGGGTTGGCTAGTACTTAAGCTGGCCACTTACTATCAAAATAAGTAACGAGGTCATGCCCCAACTTGGATATAATCCCACCAAGTCAGGAACACAGAGGCTATCAAGCAGTGAACATACACTCGTCAAAGACTATAATGGCCTATCTATGATGAAGGTCGAAACACTCACCTAGGACCTAAATAAAACCAATCTACGTCCCAGCTTGAATACTTTAGCCCACACCACACAAGACAAGTAGGACACCCAATTAACCAAAAGAGAGGCAAAGAGTCAAAACTTGCCAATATTAAAGGTTCCAGGGAATCTAGGGTCGTTTCTACAACATAAGAAACCATTCAAATCAACCAACAACATATGTGAAATAAAAACATAATAAATGGCCTAAAACAAGAATAAGGCCAATTATCCATTTTTCACAATAATTTACATCCAACCGAATTTTTACCCGCAACCCCAGTCCTGCGACAAGTACGGGTTAAATCGCAGCTGACCAATCACACAGTTGACTGACATCGATTCAGTCAAAGGGACCAAGGCTCAGTTTTCGGCTTAATCACCAAAACATTGCAATTATCGCTATAAAATTCATTTTAAGCCTATTCTTTACAATTTCATATCATAACCTATCCTAACATGTGCAACTACCAATATAAATATAATTTTACCATCAACATTATATTTACTACTAATACGATTCATTTTAAAAGATTACCCATTTGTTACTTATACTAAATATAACATTAATAAACCCGAAACGACAAATAATGCATGAAAAACCGCGAAACAAGCAACGGGCCAACCCGGGCCAACCTGGGGCCCGCCGTGGCCTGCTGGGCTCTTTGGCCGCCACCCCAAACCCTCCATTTTTTACCATTTTTGTTCAGTTTAACATCGTCTGAAGCATCAATTAATCATTCCCATTTCATTTCCATACTAAAAAGTGAACTTAACATACAAAAGACATGAATTTAACCTATATTTTCATGTGAAATAAACTACTCAAATAACCTTCACAAAAATCATACAACAAGCAAAGAATGTGACATTTATTCGTCGAGTAACCCGAAATATATTACCTTTAACAACAAAATGAGAAACTAGCACCTTGAGCACCAAAAGATTGACATTTATTCGTCGAGTAACCCGAAATCGGACTAGAAACGAAGAAATTATGATGAAATTACGATTGTAAGATTATTATTTTTTTTTTTTTTGAGGAATTCGGTCAAGAGCACCAAAAGAAGAACAAAAGAAGTTTTAGGAAGAAATGGGAAGGAGGAAGAGGAGGTGTGCCGAGAAAGGAGAAAGAGGAGCGGGATTTGGCGGAATTTCATTAGTCGGTTTTGGCTCGTTTCGACGATAATTGGAACCGTTTGTCAAATACAAATTCCGACAATGCCAAAGTTCTTAAACACGAGATTACAAGAAGATTGAGTACTCATATGACCCATTTCCAAAATCGTTTGCCCAATTTTCAAAAGAAATGCCATTTTTCCCGATATGCCCTGATTTCGAAATAAAAGGTTTTTACATGGTTTAAACTATTTTTAAACATTTCGAAACTATCAAAATAAATACTTTACTTCAAAATATAATAGAATTATATTTCATTGAATTATTATTACTTCAAATACATTAATATTAAATTCAACTTGATTAATAAATTACTTTCGCAATAAAATAACGGATTAAAATTACGGGGTGTTACAATCACCCCTCCTTTTAAAAAGTTTCGTCCTCGAAACTTAGAAAGAGAAATTATAGTAAACAACATCTTAATAATATAATCATAAGAAAAATATAGGTATCTTTTCAATGAAACGGTGATACTCTTGTTGATCAGGCAGGAACATCCACATTTCATATCAAAGATAAGATAAAAAGGCAAATCATTTGTAAAATTCGAAAACCAAAATACCTTCAAAACATTAATGAAGAGTTTTCCAAGAATGTAAGTCTCATTCATGGAATGGAATTGCTCTTGTCGTGCACACAAGAACGCTATCTTTCCAAATCAGAGACAAATTTTAAACAAAAACTATTCGCCGATAAGCGGTAGGACAAGTTATCAAATGTCTCCAATAACTAGTTCTAACATCCGATCAACGCCAAAATCAAAGTAAGAGAAAGGTAGTCCACTCAAATTTTCTTTTGCAAAAAGTCAAAATAGAAATGAAGGTTTCACTTTTAAACCCAATTGGGGTCAAATCCCTAAAAATGTAAAATTAAACCTTGACAAAGAAGTCATAAATGGATCAAAATTAACAGAAATTGGACAAATCTTAACGAAAACTCGGGTCTAGAAATTAAAATTACGATAAATGAGTTTATATTCAAGAAAGGAATAGGGAACTAAATCAAATTTTCATTTTCATGTCTTCAAAAATAGGTTAGGTTTGCAGAAGTGACATAAACTTTCAAGAATGAAACGAAACTGGTAGCTTGAAATGTTTAGAAATTCCTCGAAGTGAAAAGTAACTTAGACATCATAGGAGCAAGTATGCTAAGCGGATTCAAGCTTAACTAATCAAAAGAGCTGTATGAATATCATGGGGTAAGAATTGAAGTCGAACCTAAAAGGGTGTCAAAGATGGAGTTTCATAGGTTACCAACATCAAACTTATGAGAGGAGTATGATGAAGTAAGGAAGAGAGGTATGAACGATAACGCTCATGATCAAGGAAGAAGGGAAATTAGTCAACAAGGAAACGCCAGACACCTTTATCACAAACAACAACACTCAAAACGGTTCCAAAAACTTCCTAACAACAAAACTCATAACCACATCGCTCCCAAGGGTTTCCTCAATCGCTTATGTTACCTCATCCTAATCTGTTCCCTGAAACAAGGTACTCCACTATAAGTGTGATCTCATCGCTCCAAATCCTCAAACATCCAGAAACAACTTTCACAAGTCTAAGGTCAAGGCTTCCAACAAAGCTATATTCGTATCCAACTAGTGTCAACTATGGGTTCCTCAAAACAAATAAACCTTTAATCAAGAATCCCAATACCAAGCTATAAACTCCAAGAGAAAGTTTCTCAAATATACCACAAGATTCTCATTTCAAAACAAGGTAGCAACATACCAACCCCAAAATCTGAAAAATCAATAGGATCTCAAGTTTCTCTATCCTTTTACTTATTAAGGATTTCCAAAAGCGGATTTACACTCAGCTACAACATCATCCCAAGGAGTATTCTTTCAAATTTGACATCCTAAAACTTACTTACCATCAAATTCCCAAGAAACAAGGTCTTAATTGTAACAACACTTTATCACCTCAGAGTTCCTCAAACCATAAATTGAAACTATGTTCTTTAACCTAGCAATTGGTGTCAACCATACCATTACCCTTTCTAGTTATTAAAACAAGTGCTAAAACTTCCCAATAATGTAGCTTAATCTCACTCTCATACCATAGCTCAAGTAGTAATCAATATCACTCACTAAAACCAACTAATAATCCCACATTTAACATTTCTCACACGGTAACATATACATTATCAAACCCTCATATCCAAAGTGATTATGGAAGCCAATCAAAAACTCGTCTACTTAGTCAATCCTATATCCTCAAATCCACCATTCAGTTTCATCCATTTTAAATCAAGTACTAGGCACTAGTACCCAAACATAAACAACAATGCCATGTTCCCTAACCTTAGTAACCAATGCAACTCACATTTGACACACAAAATCCACCAATCCAACGTACTCACTTTATCAAGGATCTATAGGTATAAGAACCATCAAGTATGTCTCATCACACTACCTAAGTCTCTCCAATATCAAATCCTCTCAAAACCAGGAAAGGGTCAAACACAACAATCCCTTCAAAGGTCATGATGTCCAACCAAGGCCAACATTTCTCAAAATAGATAGTATTATAAAAAGGCGTTAAGGAAGGATAAGCAAGGAACAAATGACATGTTAGGAAATAAGGAGTCGGACCGTAAAGATAACGGTTGACAAAAATAAGAGGTATTCGGGTTAAGAAGATATCTCGGGCAATAAGAAGATACGTAAACTTTGGCATAAGAACAGGGTTCAACGAACGTTAAAGAGAAGGAAAGGAGAACAGAAGCGGCATAAAGAAAGGGTTACCGCTTACCAAACACTCATCAAAGCTTATGATCGATATGATAAGGTTACATCACTAAGGTGCTCAACAAAGCCCCAAAAGTCTACCAAATCATAGGACTAACAAGGACTCCACAATGGTAGGTATTCCTCAACTCAATTGGTTCTAAGAGCCAAAATCAATTCACCACACAAATTCATTTGTTACCATCCATGTCCCAAAGTATCTCCTTTACAATTCTCGTCATTGAACTTCACTTACTATGTCATCCCCAAATACCATAGCTGGTTTACTCCATCATCTCACCACTTAATACTTCTAGTCTCCGATACCATAAATTAGAATCACATCTTTGAACTAACGAACTACATCGAACAACATTCCACCAAAATTCCCAAATTCAGATATGATTAATAAGGTCAACCACGTGTTCTCAAATTTCAAAAGGTCAACAAGGGCTACTCTATACTAGATTTGGTCAACTCGAAAGGTTTAACAAACTAACTAATTCCAAAGTACGATACCAATCCATTAAGCAACATCAACGTCCTATTGTATTCCTTTCAAGGCCTACAAGGATTAGGGCTAACTATCATTCCTTTAATTCTCCACAAGAAACATCGAGACTCTCAAATGAAGTAGCTTAGGTTCATTCCATCTTATGTGCTAAGGTAGTACCCATGCTCAATCATCTATAACGAACAAGCTCTCAATAGACATAAATCCCAAGGTGTTTCTCAACTCACTAGGCTCTCACATCAAGCACAACTAACAAGACTAACCAAAGGATCCCAAGTTATCTTCTCATATACAACTCAAACCTTAAACAATCAATTTCTCAACTCGTTCACGCCCTCCAATGATACATTCCCTCAAAACCGGGTTCTCTGGAACAAGGGGACTATCCCGCGGAATAAAAGGAAGGTGTCCACAAGGACTCTTATTATAAAAAGAAAACGAACCAAGGATGAATCGGGAGAAAGAATTGAAGAGTAGTTACCAAGGCGAGAGAAGAGGAATTAGAAAGACGAATAAACAATGAGTTTGGAAGATTAAGGTAAGATACACTGAATACGGAAAAAAATATCGAGAAAGTGGAAGCATTCTTCATTTGGCATAACCAATCTTTAACAGCACCAAAATTAATAACTAACAATCAACAAACCTAGCTTGTAAGATTGCATTATCTACATTTCTTGGAGAGCCATCTTGCAAAAGAGAACATTGGTTAGAACCTAACAAATAGCAATCACAAACAGACTACCACATAAAATCCTAAATCTACCTATCCTACCCATCTCTCAAGTTTATTATTTAAAGGTCAAGTGATTTATATTGGGGTGCACAAACGTGCGTCGGGAGCAACAAGCTCTGATACCAACTGTGACACCCTCATTTTTAGCGATAAATAAACACGTAAATTCTACAGAAAAACTGACAGGATATGTTTGTAATTGGTTCAACTAGATAAAACCTGTAATTTCAAAAAATTTTCTAAACCAATCACAAACACTTCCAAATGAAGAGTGCCAAAACCTACAAAAACTAACACACTAATTTACATAACATAACTAAAGTCACGAGAATAACGTGATACAAACCAAAGTAAGAGAGGGAGACATATGTCCCTTCAAAATATAAACACAACCAAATGTTTAAAGGTTTACTACAAAATAACCAAACTAAGTCCAAGGTTCTTTTGCTCACTAGCTCGTCTGTGACCCCATCTAATCATCATCAACCTGTCAATCGCATTTTATACAAACACGAAAGCCAATATTCAGTGGGGAGTAACTTCGAGTCCTCCCAGCCACGAAATGTCATATTTAATGTAACATGTAATGTAACATGTAAACAACATCATAAACAATCTAGATATCAAATATTCTAACAAGTGAACTCTAAACTGACCAAATTAAACTATCATGTGAAACATATAACAAGCAGTAATCCAAACTTTATCAATTGTAACCGGCTTGCATCTCACCTATTACAATTCATAAAATCACCATACAAGAAAGGACAATATATCAAAGACAGGCATAAGTTCTTAGTACGGTCAATAGTCACTCTGTAACTCGAGTCTATACCACGAGGTAGGGAAGGTAATCGAACCGGTATCATGGCTCAGAGGTTCTATCAAAACATGGCCAAGACACAACACAACCCTAGCCTAAAATGCTTGGAGACCTAGACATGCGGATACACACCACCGCACCCAAGACTCACAATTTTTCTAAAACAAAGTGAGTACCCTAAGGAGTCCACCAAAGGGTTGGCTAGTACTTAAGCTGGCCACTTACTATCAAAATAAGTAACGAGGTCATGCCCCAACTTGGATATAATCCCACCAAGTCAAGAACACAGAGGCTATCAAGCAGTGAACATACACTCGTCAAAGACTATAATGGCCTATCTATGATGAAGGCCGAAACACTCACCTAGAACCTAAATAAAACCAATCTAGGTCCCAGCTTGAATACTTTAGCCCGCACCACACAAGACAAGTAGGACACCCAATTAACCAAAAGAGAGGCAAAGAGTCCAAACTTGACAATATTAAAGGTTCCAGGGAATCTAGGGCCGTTTCTACAACATAAGAAACCATTCAAATCAACCAACAACATATGTGAAATAAAAACATAATAAATGGCCTAAAACAAGAATAAGGCCAATTATCCATTTTTCACAATAATTTACATCCAACCGAATTTTTACCCGCAACCCCAGTCCTGCGACAGGTACGGGTTAAATCGCGGTGACCAATCACACGATTGATCGACATCGATTGATCAAGGGACCAAGGCTCAGTTTTCGGCTTAATCACCAAAACATTGCAATTATCGCTATAAAATTCATTTTAAGCCTATTCTTTACAATTTCATATCATAACCTATCCTAACATGTGCAACTACCAATATAAATATAATTTTACCATCAACATTATATTTACTACTAATACGATTCATTTCAAAAGATTACCCATTTGTTACTTATACTAAATATAACATTAATAAACCCGAAACGACAAATAATGCATGAAAAACCGGGAAACAAGCAACGGGCCAACCCGGACCAACCCAGGGCCCGCGTGGGCTGCTGGCTGCCCTGGCCTCTTGGGCTGCTGCTGGCCGCCACCCCAAACCCTCCATTTTTTACCATTTTTGTTCAGTTTAACATCGTCTGAAGCATCAATTAATCATTCCCATTTCATTTCCATACTAAAAAGTGAACTTAACATACAAAAGACATGAATGTAACCTATATTTTCATGTGAAATAAACTACTCAAATAACCTTCACAAAAATCATACAACAAGCAAAGAATGTGACATTTATTCGTCGAGTAACCCGAAATATGTTACCTTTAACAACAAAATGAGCAACTAGCACCTTGAACAACAAACCCTAATATACAACTAGCCACTATCTTGACCTATATATGAGTCTCCAAACTCATCTTCCAAATCCTCACCTAAACAAACAATAAAAACACAATTATAAGTACAAAAACCGAAATTATGCCCAAAATCAGCTAAAATCGACATAATTAAAGCTGAAATTAAAACATACTAGGATGTAGATCTTGAAGAGAGGATTCCGAAAATATAAATTTTGCGAAAATCGGACTAGAAACGAAGAAATTATGATGAAATTACGATTGTAAGATTATTATTTTTTTTTTTTTGAGGAATTCGGTCAAGAGCACCAAAAGAAGAACAAAAGAAGTTTTAGGAAGAAATGGGAAGGAGGAAGAGGAGGTGTGCCGAGAAAGGAGAAAGAGGAGCGGGATTTGGCGGAATTTCATTAGTCGGTTTTGGCTCGTTTCGACGATAATTAGAACCGTTTGTCAAATACAAATTCCGACAATGCCAAAGTTCTTAAACACGAGATTACAAGAAGATTGAGTACTCATATGACTCATTTCCAAAATCGTTTGCCCAATTTTCAAAAGAATTGCCATTTTTCCCTATATGCCCTTATTTCGAAATAAAAGTTTTTACATGGTTTAAACTATTTTTAAACATTTCGAAACTATCAAAATAAATACTTTACTTCAAAATATAATAGAATTATATATCATTGAATTATTATTACTTCAAATACATTAATATTAAATTCAACTTGATTAATAAATTACTTTCGCAATAAAATAACGGTCCGAAATTACGGGGTGTTACAAGTCACGAATCTTATCAACGTAAGACTTCTTATTTACGCCAATATCATGTGGATTTATCTTCATAAATCCGGATATTAAAGATGTATTATAATACTCCAAAACTCTTAAATCATTCGCAATGATCAATATGTCATCCACATATAAGACTAATTAAAATTACCGTAACTCCCACTAAACTTCATGTATAAAAACAACTTCTCGACTTATCGAGAAAAGTTTTACAACATGATCAAATCATTGATTCCAACTCATTGATGTCCTACTTAAGATCCCCTCTTAAGTTTCACATTATTTTAGGATTTGTAAGAATCTATAAAACTCATGACATGTATTGAATACATTCCTTCTTTTGAAGAAGTGGGTTTTAGATTCACTTGCTGTGTGCATATCCTCATAATGAAACACAATCCCTAAGAAGATCCAAATAGACTTAAGCATTTCAATTAGCGCAAAACCCTTTGCAACCAAACTTGCTTTGAAATCTCTCTTTATTAGTGCAAAACCCTTTGTCACTAATCAAGCCTTTTTAATTTCGGATTTTCATGGCTCTAAGCCTTGTATTGAGTTGTGACTTAAACACTCTCATGTCTTATGTAAGTCATATGTTCATTACTTTCCAGAAATAATCAACTTGAATCAAACGATTTCTTTTGTAAGTTATAAGCTCTTTACTTTTTTAAAAGTAGCATGAATTCATCATCTTTAACAAGTGACGAATTTAACCTCCTAGGTTTTGAAGAAACAATGTCTTACACAAAACGTCTCATGTAGCCAAGAAAGACCAGTTTCTTGCGACATAACATTCTCTGTGGCATTCTTTGTGGCTCTTGAATAATTTCTCCCACTCTGTCTTCTAGAAATAAACTTGTATTTCATAAAGACAACTTCACGAGCCGCAAACCCGTCGTACTCGTAATAATTGAAAAGGGAAAAATGAGCATTTGTTTCTTGTGAAAACTTACAAACATGGTACCCTTACCATTTCATATCTCATATGATTTGATTTAGTGGAAAAAATAATTTAGACAAAAATGATAAAATCCCCAAAAGGATCAAGTAACTCAAAGTAACTTGATTGAAGTCCAAACCATATCGAATAGCGTTTGATTTCTTATCCAACCACACATTATTCCATAATGCGTGCTAAGAGAGATTAACTTGTGATACTATATCACATTTCCTTTGGCTTATATCAAAGTCTTCACTTTGATAATCCCATCACGACTAAATCGTGATTCCTTGAACTCTTTAAACTCGTTCAAAGATTTTTCTATTTACCTTATTAAGTGAACACATTAGCGTCAACTTAAATCGTTGGTAAAAGAAAATGATCAACCTATTTTGGATCGATGATTTACAACCTCGATCTCCTTTTCAACCAAAAGGCACGAGACATCTTGCTTTGAATACAAGATACGCATATACCATTAACAATCTAATGGTTTCAAGAGTACTCGATAACTCTTTGCGTTCATCATTCCAAAATTTAAGGTTTAATCTTGGGTTACCAATTTGAATCTTACATCATCTACATGATATATCATTCTAGTTTGGTTTAGAATATAATCACCTTGATAATGGGCTAGCCATACATTAAATCGTGGTGTATAGGATCACAAAAGTGAAAACCTCTTTTGTATCTTAACAAGTTTATATTCTTATTTAGAGTTTATGCACTTAATAGTCACAATTAAGTACAACTTTAAATCGAAAAACTAGATTGAGTACACAATTACTCTATCTCTCGACATTATTGTTGCTAGTCGTCATATTCTAGTCATCTTATGTGTCGAAAACAATGATGAAAACCTCCACTGGTTTCTAATATTGACGAAGTGGTACTAGCAAAATTGAATTCATGAAGATTACTCTTCATTTGTTCGTTTTAGTCTTAAAACTTTCATTGAAGTGGTTGCGTTATTTTGGTCAATTTTGATTTCCAACAAATCTAGTTACCAAAATTAGAAACAATTCATTGTAAGTAGATGTGTTAGTCAAGAATCAAAAACCTGTTTGATAATGAATAACTTTAGTCTATACTCTTTACAAGAGATCCTTAGCAATGGTTCATTTGAGGTTTTAGAAGCAAATTCATATTTGTCTTTAGTTACGATGTTTTAATGGAGATTTTGAAAAATCGAAATGATATCGTATATGAATTGTGGTAAAGAAATAGAACAATATAATAACGGGATAGGGGAAAACTTAACATTTATCGTTTTATTAATACTTGTAAATAACAAGTAAAGCATTTACATAGTGACCTCTACCCAACTATGATAAATGATTCCGAGATCCAAATTCATATTAACTTGGGCACGGGGTAGCCGATGAAACCCTTATCAATATAACTCGGTGGATTAACTCTTTAATCGATTCTTCTTTTAGAACTCTCGGTCGATAAAATTACATTAACATTTATCTTTAGCCCAAAACACATCCGACAAAGGCACGGGGTAGCCGATGAAACCCTTATCAATTACTTTTGTTGAGTTCAACCCAAATTTCGAATAAATGTGTCCATGATCCAAATTCACATTAACTTGGGCACGGGGTAGCCGATGAAACCATCATCAATATGAATTCGGTGGATTAGACATTTATCACCCACTTCCCCTACGTAACAAGGTTTGTACCCCGGGGTGGCCGAGTGCACTCCCTCGCGAAATAGGTTTTCATGGTTTCTACTTTTTGGTAAGGCTAAGTCTCAATTGTTTATTTTAGCGAGAGGTCATGTCAATTTATTATCTATCACGTTTTAAGTGAACTAAAGCGGTGAACTACGATAATTGTAATTGAGACGGTCGATAAACTCGATAAAAAGAAAATACAGGTTTTAGTTATGGCGATTTAGAGATGCATGCGACATATAAATAAAATGCAAAGCATAAATAAAATAATCCTAGTATGGCCTTCCTAAAATAGAAAAACTATTTAACTATTACATATTCGGAAACCAACTCCATTGGTCCCTTGAACTTCGGTTGAGGCACGCATCTCGAGGTAACACCGTCTTTATGTGTCACCTTCTTGAGTGACACCGTCTTTATGGAACTCCGGAATAAATAAATTACATAACAAATTACATAATTTCCTATTATACATTTGTAACAAAAATAAAATAAATCTATTAAATTACAAAACGGTGATACGAGATCACAATAAATTACAACCGAATCGATATTCTCATACATTTCGGGTAATACCAATTAAAACTAAGGTCATACTAAGTATAAAATTACATAATTCAAAATTACATAAAATAAAATTATGACAATCATAAATAAAATGCAGCATTATAATATGTATGAACATGCCCAATTTTATGCTAAATCGCCTTTAAGGAGCCAATATCGTATATTAATCGGTTTTTACGGATTTGCGTGATTCAACGTTTTATAATCACAAAAATTACATAAATTCATATTTATGCACAAGTTAATTACCCTAACTTCTTAGGACTCAAAAATTAGTCTCCACTAACTATTTGACCATAATTAACTTATATTACTTAAAATTGTTCATTAATGGACTCAAAATTACAATAAAATGCTATAAACTTCAAATAAATCACAAAAATTTCAAATAAATTCAAAATTTGAAATTTAAACTCATGAAAATTCTGGAAAAATACCATGACGCTCATAATGTTCAAAAACTTAGGTTTAAAATTTCGAAAGTTATCGGAAAAACAATGTTGCGGTTTATCGGATTTATCAATAAAAATAAAAAAAACATGAGAAAAAATATATTCATCAACTTTTCACTTTCAGATCTGAAAAAGATAATAAAATGCAACATGTGACGTTTTTCCTTAGTCATGAAGTATGTTTTAGCAATTATTCACTAATTAAGTCACTATTTATGCCATTTTTCATCAAAAATCCATAAATCATGCATGAAGACTTCATTATGGCCTATTATTTTACAAACATCTTGTAAAATTTCATGTGACAACATACTAAATTTCTATGACCATATTCGAAATATTTCTCATATTAACCTATTTTTCATTTAAATTCGATTTTTAACATGAAAATCCATATTTCGAGCATAATAATTCATAAAATTATGAAAATTTCCAGATCATCTAAAAATAATATATGTGAAAACATATCCAAAAACCACTAGAAAATTAGAATTTTAGCTAATTTTCGTCCAAAAATGACATTTTTATCATAAAAATCACATTTAAATGCCAATATTATATAAAATGAACAATAAAAATCCATAAATTAACCAAAATATCCTAAATACATTTTAGGATCCTAAACTTTAACATGCAAAAATTAATTTCGTGATATATCATAATAACACAAATTTATAAGTTTTATATGTTAATCGTATAACTCGGAAAAACAATAACCGATTTGCATGCAAACAACCTTGTGCTCTTGATACCGCTTGTTGGAAATCTATATCTCATTTTTAACATATTCAAATATGTTTCAAATTTATTTAGTCATAAAATAAAATCTAGATCTTATGCATGCAAATTAAAATAGATAAGTGAAGAAATCATTTTCTCACCATATGAATTTCGGTCAAATTGGCACCAACAAGATCTCCTTCTTGTTAGTTTTTGAGCTTTCCAATATTGGATGAACATACATGACCTCAAAATAGAAGCCCTCCAATTAGTAGCACCCAAGACTATCCCTTAAACCCACAAACTAATATGTACTAGATATTTATATTGTGGTTTACCTTAAAATTGATTACTAATACTCATATATTACATTGATAATTTTAGTAATCTTTTGAACAAATTTGAATCAAAAATTCATCCTTTTTGATGAAGATTAAAGAGAGAATAATTCATGAACTTTTGCATGTGTTTTGAATGGTAGAGTGTGATAATCATAAAAGAACAAAAGCCCTCTAATTAGTAGAGAGGCCACACGGTGTTTGGTGAGGCAAGGGACCAATATATGGTCCTTCACTTTTCTTTTTGTTCTTTTCTATACCTTAGGCTTGTAAGGCTAGTTGTAGGTTAGTGATCATTAGCTTATTTTATCTCATAAAATAATTCACCCACTAACTCCCTTTACACTCTTATTTCGGCCCATCTTTATAAAATGGACTATCATTTTATTTTTGTCAATTTGTCATTTGTCACACAATATGTCACATGTAGTATGATACATGTTACTAATTAATTAAATGCATATTTATCACATAAATATCATTTTATAAATTAATTAAATTACATTCAACAAATTGACTAGTGATACTTGATCACATAAATAAAATGGGTCATATAATTATAATTCACAATATCTTGTAATTATAATCAACCATTCATTCTTATCTTTATTGTTTCTCAAACAATAAACAATTTTAGTAATAAAGCATTTTATTTACTAAAATAAATCTTATTTAATCCCATTACAATAAGATATCAATATTCTCTCTCACAATTGAATTGTTCAATTTTAAAGAATTAATTAATCTGTATCGGTATACAATTAATTAACCTTTTCAATTAAGGGAATCGTCCTTTAGGTGTGACCTCAAGGGATCAACTGATCACCACCGTCGCACGACAGTAATGTCAAACTCTAGCTTGACCAATCATTACCGATATGTGTGGACCAGTTGACTATATATATTATGTATCATCCCTTCCGTATTCTTGTAATGAGATTTAATAATGATATTTAAATCATGTGATCGCACTATTGTTGAGGACACATTTCCCAACAGCTCCCACTATTATCATGTAAATTTTGATGAAATCTTTGGTAGAAGGATCCACTAAAAGTCTCTATGTTAACCATCTTACCACAATATACTCAGATTTTGTAAAACTTGCAATGGTTAAAACTAAAACATTTTTCTAGTCACTTACTCCTAAGTCAATAAAATCAGCCTAGGATTTCGATAAATCCTTTTAGGTTTGGAAACTAGAGTTTGTGTAATCCTTTAACACACAACTTAGTATGTCATCCAAACATAAGAACGAATCCTCAGTTCTCCTCAAGAATTTTAATGGATGTTCTTGAAGGCTTTCTAATGATCTTCATTCGAATTAACTTATCATTGACTTATCATGCTCCAAGCATATAATTCATCAGGGCATGTGCATATAATGGCATACATGACCGTTGTAATGGCGGAAACATTAGCAATCGGTTTCATGTGATCAACAACTTATTAGGTTCAGTGAATGACTATGACTCTATCATAGTAATTCCACTTTCATCAATATGAATAACCTCCTCAGCCTTGTTGATATTAAACAGATAAAGAGTCTTATCAATATAAGATACTTATCTAACTACCAATCTAAAATTCCCTATATCATAAAAAAATTGGAATTTTAGAATGCATCATGTCTTCATTCATCGGGAATTGATAACCAAAACACTCCTTCGTAGATGGTAGTGTTAGCATGTCATCCTCAATGACTAATATGACATTAACATGGAAGACAATTTCTTCCACTGAACTTCATGTCCAAACATGGCAATTTTGACTCCCACTCAAATCCATGTATACACATGGCTTCTCGAACACTCGAACGAAACCATTTTCATATCACATGATTGAAATGATAATTGCAATCTTTAAGTGTTAATTAAAACCTTCTGCTTATGTTGTACACACACCCCTTTCCAAATACCTATTTAGAAATTGGTTTTAACATCTAACTTGATCATACGCACTATGAGGTGTCGCAATGATGACATGGACCTTAGCATAGTTACATGTTAACTTAGCTTTGTACACAACTTAATGTCTTTCTATGCAACTCTAAATGAATTTATCCTTTTGCACAGATTTCACTTTGGTTCATAAGGCTCTTATGTAAAATTAAATTGAAATTACTTGATACAACCACTTCATAATCTTATTATATGAAGAACATATTCTTTTGGTCTTGTCACTAGTCTGAAGATTTCCTTAAGAAAGCTTTCTTTTGGTCTCCTCACTTGTCATGAATTTCACCTAAGAACGCTTTCTTTTGGTCTCCTCACTAGTTCCTAACTAGCATTATGTTTGTTGCTAATTTTCTCTCCCACTCTATCTTTTGAAAAATACATTATTTTTCTCGAAATATAGCCTTATGAGCAACAAACAATTATCTTTTGAAGAAAATATCGCACATGATAACCTTAATTGATGACCCTTTTCTAAAGACATTATAATCTAGCTTCAAGATAGACTAATCCTTATAAAGTATAGGATTGGACTCATATCCATGTCTTATACAATTTTAGGGTCTTAAGCCCTCCCATAGCTCGTATGGAGTCTCATAAGTGGTTACAAGTCTTAGTTATAAGTGGTGTAGCCAATTGGTATATAAATTTCCCTACTTAGAGTTCAAATAACTCTATTTGACTTTATAATCTTTCTTTCTTATATCAAATAAGATGTGATATTTAGTCATAAAAGCATAAGGGAGAATCAAATTCATAGCTTATGTATTTATTACAATGATCCAATCGTTGTAATTATTTTATGATTAATTTTGTTGGAGTAGTGTCCTCCACAATAAGTGCGTTTACATAATACATCTCGTAAAAGGAATATCAGGGATTTATCTTTTTATTTGTCAGCTGGTCATCGTTAATCGGTAATAATTGGCTGACTAGAGTTTGACATTACTGCCGTGTGACGGCGGTGATCAGCTGATCCCTTTAGGTCACACCTATAGGATGATGCCCAAATGGAAAAACTAATTATTTGTATGAGATACAAATTAATTAAATCCTTGTATTAATTGACTTTTAACAAGTCATGTGAATATATTATTTGATGACGAGTTATGAACTCGGGCCAAGGGGATTTATTATTTAATTATTTGATAATTAATTAATAAATTTATTAATTAATAGTTAATTAATTAAATTTATACGATATATGTATAAGTTTTGAGGTAAAGATAATTAGCTATTTTAATTTACAAGAGGTTGTAAATTAGCTAAATGGGGTAGTATTGACACAATATATGTTGATAAAATGGCCTCGTGATTACTTTATAGTTAAGTAATCATTAGTGGTTAATTTGTATTATTTAACTGTTAAATAATTAAATTAATATTTAATTATGTAAGACAATTAAATATAAGACTTATAAGCATTTGTGGGACAAATGTCGAAAATCGAAATGGACTAAATAAGGTCTATTTGGACCGAAATATATGAGGTCATTAGAGACCACTTTTGTCAACATTTGGTGGAAAATCACTTGTGATGTTCCTCTCAATTATATACATTTGAGAGGTCTATATATACCCCTTATTTACACATTTGCATGTGATGAAAATTTGGTGAAAAATAAAACCTCTAATTATCCTCCTTTGGTTGGTTTACTTTGAAGAGAAAAAGGTGTCCATTTTCATCATCTTCTTCATCATAGCTTGATCAGTTTGTTGATCATAAAAATCAAATATAATTCACAAATAATAATATTCATTATATAATATTATTAGTGTATTAATATTACATAATACAAGGTTTACTACTACATATATCTAGTTAGTATTATAGTAGTATTTTGGGTTGATCTGTGGGTGCTTCCTTAGGAGACCATCTATTTTGGTGGTTTCTTGTCTTGGAGGATCATCCAATTTCATAGTTCAAGAATAACATCAAGGAAGGAGTCCTTGAGTTGTGCCCAAAACTTGCCTCATACAATGTAAGGAACTTTTGTCTTAAGATGGTTTAATACCATCTTTTATACTTTTATTTGCATGCATGTAGATTTAGACCATTTTAAATTAATTTGTAATTTTAATATCATAAGATGAGTATTAATATGTCTAAATAACTAACAAGTGGTATCAGAGCATTGTTAAATACATGCATGTTGTCTTAAGACGATTTTAGTAATTTATGAGATAAATTAATAAAATTGATATTATGTTACTAAAATTAGTTTTATCATATAATATGGTCTTGCATGTAAATAATCTGGTATTAGGATGATATGGGACGAAAATTTGATTTTTGTTAAATTTTTCCACTTTTTATAACTTAAAATGACATAAAATTGAGTAAAAATGCATTAAAAGTAATTAAGTGTTAATTAAATTTGGTTGCATGTTAATTTTATGCATAGTTATTTTGAAATAACCACATGCATGTTCTATTTATGAGATAAGTAGATACTTTAATTTAATGTGATTAATTTAGGTCGTTTATTGATTTTTATTTGATAAAAATTGGCAAATAATGGTTATTTTGCAAATAAATATTGATTTAATTTTAGGGCTCCAAATTTTATAATTTTTAGCTCCTGGAAATTGTTCCAAAATGTACAAAAATTTATTTTAAGTCATTTCAATTTTTATGGTTTGATTTAGAATTAAATCGTAAAAATTGTCGCTTTACCGATTAAATTGTGAAATCGTTTTAAATAAATTTTAAAAACAAAAATTTTCACTTGCATGGTATTTTTAGTCTAAGACCAGAATGTTCATGGCTTTGAAATTTATTTTTCCATAATTTTTTAAATTGAATGGAATTTTTGTATGATAATTGTGAATTATTATATCATTTTTGTCATAATTGTGTTTTAATTCCGATATAAATTCAAGATAATTGTTGAGAATAATTTTTTTGATATTAGACCAGATTAGTATGATGAGTAAGTCTTAAAATTGTTTTAATAATTGTTTATGAATTTTTATTGGTAAAAATTCCGTCAAAGCAAGCTCAAATGATCATTGTTGGTAAGTTAGACGATTTGGCATGTCATTTTCATAATATTTTTTTATTCATTTGGATGAATATTTTTTTTTAGCATTATACTTATGTAATTTTTCCTAATATGGCCATAGGTAGAAGTTGGTATTTCCCGTAATGTAAGGGAATATCGACTTGTTTTGTAATTAATTGCGATTTCGTATCGCCTAATTTGTAATTAATTAATAGTTTTATTTTAATTTTATTACAAATTGTATAATAGGGTATTGTTATGTAATTTAATTATTAGTAATTAGATGTAGCATCTAAAGACGGAGTTTTCATGAAGACGGTGTTTTCGGAAAGGTGTTCCGAAATCCTAAAGAAGGAGGCCAATTTATGAAGACTCAAGGGACAAAGGAGTTGGTTTCCGATATGTAATAATTTTAGTTAATTAGATTAGCTAGGTGGCCATATTAGGACTTACTTGTTTACATATATGCATTCATGCCAAATCGTCACTACATGTTTTATTTTTATTGTTATCGATTTAATCGTCTAACATTCACTAATTTTGTTCACTTAAAAGTGATAGACAATTAAATTGATAAGATCTCTCACATTTGTTTAAAATTGAGATTAAGCCTTACCAAATAATAGCACTATGAATCCCTTCTTCATTAGAGGTATGTTCGAATCATCGAGGTACACTCTTTTTACGTTGGGTAAGTAGGGTAATAAAGGTTATTACACGTGAAAATTGGTTGGACTCAACGGGATAATATGGGTTGAATCGGTCCACTGTGCCCATATTTATTTCTGGGGCTAAAAGATAGATTTTAAGAAAATCCGTCAACCAAGAGTTCTAGTAGTAGAATCAGTCAAAATGTTGACTCACCAAATTTATATAAATATGGGTTGAATCGGTGCACCGTGCCCGTGTTTTTATAAAATTGGATCTTGGAATCATTTATATAATTCAATGGGAGATCATTATATAAATGGGAACTTGTTAAATAGTTTGACAAGTTAAATATTTCTAGACGATAAATGTTAATCTTTCCTTTATTTCCTTTGTAGTAATCACGATGACTTCTACTAGTGAAACCGTCACCATAGCTAGAGATTCATGTCTACGTTCTTTTATGGACAAATATGTATTAAAAGCCGACGGTAGTAATTTTAAAGATTGGGAGGAACAATTTCGATTAGCTGCCGCAGGTGATGGCAAATTACGCTACCTTGTCGATCCCTCTCTCCCTTCGCCTAGTACTAGGGCCACTACCGATGTAAGGGAGGCTTTTTCCAAATTATCAAAAGGAATCCGCTGCAATAAAAAATGTTTTGATTTTTTCAATGGATCCTGCTTTACAAAGTCAATGTGTCAAGTTTCGCGATGCACATGAAGTATTCTTGAGGCTTTCTACTATGTTTTCTCAAGCCCCGAGGGTAATCCATTATGACACCGCAGTTCGTTTCTTTGAGGCTAACCTCAAAGATGGTCAACCTGTAAGTTCACACGTACTTAAAATGATTGAGTACGTGGAAACTTTAGAGGGGTTGGGATGTAAAATCCCCGACGAACTTGTGGTGGACCGAGTGCTCCACTCTCTCTCGCACGTCAAGGGATTTACCCAATTTAGGGTAAATTACAATATGACGAACATGAAAAATTTTTTACATAAGCTCCATTCTCTGCTTGTGCAAGAAGAGAAGGACATGGGATTGAGTGGGAACACGAGGAAAGATGTGCTTGCGATTAACGTGAAGGGGAAGAAGCAGTTTAAGAGGAACGCAGGTAAGAAGCCCGTTTAGGTGGAGGGCAAAGGTAAAGCAATTGCCAATTGCTCTACCAAGCCTAAACCTATAAAGGATAATCCTCTTAAAGACACTTGTAATTATTGTAATAACAAGGGACATTGGAGGCGTAATTGTACAAAGTACCTGGATGACATAAAAGCTGGCATTGTGAAGCCGACATGTAATTTCTCAACTGAATCTTTTCTGATAGACATAAATTATGCTTCAAATACAACTTGGGTATTAGATACTGGTTGTGGTTCTCACTTGTGCAATCATTTGCAGGGCCTAAAAAGCATAAGAAAGCTAAACAAGGGTGATGCCGATCTCCGAATGGAAAACGGGTCTACAGTAGTTGCCGTCTCAGTAGGAACTTATGTACTTAGTTTAGCTTCAGGAATGCAGTTGGATCTTAATAATTGTTATTTTGTACCAACACTATCTAGAAATATAATATCCGTATCTGTGTTAGACACAGAAGAGTTTTCCTTTGTAATTAAAGACAAGTGTTGTACTTTTTCCCTTAATGGGATTGTATATAGTCAAGCTATTTCAATCAATGATATTTATATTCTAGATACTTGCAACGATGTTTATCATTTAGATAATAAAAGACTGAAAACAGGTGATCCCGATCAATCTTATTTATGGCATTGTCGATTAGGACACATTAACGAGAAACACATTAAAAGACTAGTGCCGACTGGTGTAATTAAACCTTTTGATTTCGAATCATTTGTTACATGCGAATCTTATCTACTTAGCAAGATGACTCGTTCACCTTTTCAAGGAAAAGGATCTCGAGCTAGTGACTTATTGAGTTTAATACATACCGATGTATGTGGTCCAATGACAGTCACTGCTAGAGGTAATTATGACTATTTCATTACTTTTACCGATGACATGAGTATATATGGGGATATCAACTTAATGAGGTATAAAAGTGAAGCTTTTGATAAGTTCAAAGAGTTTCAGAATGAAGTAGAAAACCAGTTAAATAATAAGATTAAAACATTACGATTAGATCGTGGTGGGGAATATTTAAGCAATGACTTTAAGGATCACCTTAAATACTGCGGTATTGTATCTCCGTTAACTCCTCCTTGCACACCACAATTAAATGGTGTGGCTGAAAGGAGGAATCGAACTTTATTAGATATGGTTCGATCGATGATGAGTCAAGAAGAGTTACTTAAGTCATTCTGGGGTTTTGCCATTTTATCTGCTATACAATCACTTAATAAAAGTCCCACTAAAGCAACTGACAAAACTCCATATGAGATATGGAAAGGGAAAGTTCCGAATCTGCGATACATGAAAGTATGGGGTTGTGATGCTTATGTCAAGAGCAAGTCTGGCGATAAGATTGCACCTCGTTCTGAAAAATGTATTTTTGTAGGCTACCCTAAGGAAACTTATGGATATTACTTCTACAATAGTAACGAGAATAAAGTGTTTGTTGCTCGTGAAGCTGTCTTTCTAGAAAAGGAGTTTATTTCTAGAAGACTGAGTGGGAGAAAATTTGAACTTGTTGAAGTTCAAGAGCCACAAACTGATGTGACAATGTAGGAAGATGTTCCTTCTACATCTGAATCGGTTATTGTTCCTGTTGAACCTAGGAGGTCAGAAAGGGTTAGTCGCCAGCCTGATAGATACCTTGGTGTTATCGAGGAAGATGGTGACTATGAGGTTTTACTTTTGGAAAGTGATGAACCCAAAACCTATAAAGTAGCTATTACGAGTTCTGACTCTAAGCTATGGCTCGAGGCCATGCAATCCGAAATGGATTCCATGTACGATAATCAGGTATGGGACCTGGTTGACTTACCTAAAGATGTTCGACCTCTTCAATGTAAGTGGATATTCAAGATTAAAATCGGCATGGATGGACATAAAGATGTCTATAAAGCTAGATTGGTTGCAAAAGGTTTCACCCAGGTTCATGGTTTACACTATGATGAAACTTTTGCACCAGTTGCTATGCTTAGATCTGTTCGGATAATGTTAGCGATTGCTGCATTTCATAATTATGAGATATGGCAAATGGGTGTCAAAACTGCTTTCCTGAATGGGTTTCTGGAAGAGAAAGTGTTCATGACACAACCTGAGGGTTTTGTGGATCCTAAAAATCCTAACAAAGTATGCAAGCTTAAGAGATCCATTTATGGTCTTAAGCAAGCGTCAAGTAGTTGGAATCATCGTTTTGATCATGTTATTAAACAGAATGGTTTTTCTCGAAGTGTTGAGGAACCATGTTTATACATGAAGTTTGGTGGGAGTAAAGTTGTTTTCTTACTTCTTTATGTGGACGATATATTACTCATTGGGAATGATTTTGATATGCTTGCTTCTGTTAAGAAGTGGTTGGGAAATCACGTCCAAATGAAAGATTTGGGAGAAGCTCAGCGCATCTTGGGTATCCAGATCTATAGGGATAGATCCAAAAGGATATTAGCATTGAGTCAAGAAGCCTATATCGATAAGATTCTTGACCGATTCAATATGCAAAACTCCAAGAGAGGTTTTATACCTATGGGTAATGGGATCACTTTGAGTAAGTCACAGTGTCCTACTGAGCCTAAGGATATTGAACGCATTAAATCGATTCCCTATGCTTCCACTGTTGGATCGATCATGTATGCTATGATGGGTTCTCGTCCTGACGTCTCGTATGCTTTGAGTATGACGAGTCATTTTCAGAAAACTCCAGGTGAGAGTCACTGGATAGACATTGATACGTGCCTAATGTATAGTCTTTTTAGCCTATTTCAACACGTATTTCCATGCATTTTTATACTGTTTATATAGTATTTTGCCCCGAATTGGCTACTTTGGTTCGTTTTGTCCGTTTTGTAGAAATCAACGCGAAAGTAGTGGAATCGTTGTAACACCCCCATACTCCAAGTGCCTTACCAGGACCACTCAGGTATGAAGACATTACCATCTCGGTTACCCGAGGCAATGATAATCAAACAACAATAACGAAACAACGTTTATTATAAATAGTTTAACGAATAGTTACAATCCATGAAACCAATTAAAAGTGCAATACATTATTCTCAAACGACTGTCTAACTGAAATGTAAATAAACTAAGGCTACAGCGGAAGACTCCTATCAACATGTCGTGGCATCCCAGCTATCCCAGTACTCATCTCAATACTGCTCAATATCTGCTCACCATCCCCGAATGGATCACCGCAGGTTTACAAAACAACACCGGGGTCAGTACTAATCACACAATCAATATAGATAACAATAATAAGATAAACAGACAGCTGAACTGTCACACACACACACACACACACACACACCACCAACTCCCATCATCTCAATCCTGACTGTCCACTGGACCAGCCCTGCCAGTGGGGGACCGCAGCCGTTCCCACCTAAGCCCCGCTCATCATACGAGCGATAACCCTGTCTCATTAATGTGCACATCCCCTTCCGTGGCGGGTTCCACGAAGGGCGAAACTAGGGCGTGAAGTCACTCCCGCAAG
This sequence comes from Silene latifolia, assembly GCF_048544455.1. NCBI lineage: Eukaryota > Viridiplantae > Streptophyta > Magnoliopsida > Caryophyllales > Caryophyllaceae > Silene > Silene latifolia. Next base: position 56,478,342 of record NC_133527.1, on the reverse strand, counting down.
TGACCCCACTCAGCCGAGAACGCATCTCGAGAACCATCAACAACAATCGCAACCACAAACACAGTACAATCATTATATCAAACAACCAAATACAACACATCACCAATATCCCATTATGGGACTAATACTGAGTAGGAAATCCTACCTGGAAAGCACAACAAGCAGACGGTATCTACAGCTGTATCAAAACGCCTCTTCTACGAACCCTCCTCCTATCATATAACACATAAAGACTACACATCACATACTACACACAAAACCCCCAATCTCTAAATTAGGGTTTAACCAATCTTAACAAATCATTATAAAAATTATGTTAAAAGCTTACCCTCGACGCAAGGAACTCAACGATACGAATTACGACAAGAACTCGACCGTCGAACTCCGGAATTGCTAAGAATGCGATTAGGAAGATGAACGGTCGCTTTCTCTCTTAAACGGGGTTTTAGGTTTTGTAAAAGTGATTTAAAACAATGACGATTATGTTTAAATACCTTAATCGCATAATTAACAAAACCCGAGAAAACTCCCCGTAAAACCGGACACTCGATCGAGTACCCAAGGTACTCGATCGAGTACCCCCTTACTCGATCGAGTACCCCAGCTACTCGATCGAGTACCCAACAGGTCAGAAACTATTTTATTTTGCAACTTGCCCTTACTCGACAGAGTAAGGGCTACTCGATAGAGTACCCCAAGACTTATAAATACGGAGTATTACAGTCTTCCCTCCTTAAAAGGAACTTCGTCCCCGAAGTTCAAACCACTACTAAACAAAGGTACTCCCATAACATTCCCGACTCAGCAACCGAACAGAAAACATGATACTAACCCAACTTATCCCGACAACCATCCCGACACAACATATAAAAGGGGTATAAAACTCTTAAAAACTCTCGCGATCATCTCCTACCCCCCTAAAAGAAACAAGGTTACGTCCCCGTAACCATACATACCTGATCAAAGAGGAAAGGGTAACGCTCTTTCATAGCTTCCTCTGGCTCTCATGTAGCTTCCTCGGTCTCGTGGTTAGACCAAAGGATCTTAAGCAAAACTGTCTCACCACTCCTGGTCTTTCTAACCTTTCGGTCTAGAATCTGCTTAGGCACCTCAAGGTATGATAAGGACTCATCTAGCTCTAAGCTCTCTGCCTCCAACACATGTGACGGGTCACTCACATACTTCCGCAGCTGCGATACATGAAACACATTATGCACTCTCTCTAACGCATTTCGTAAAGCCAGACGATAAGCAACTTCCCCAACTCGCTCTAAGATCTCATAAGGCCTATAAACTTCGACTTAGCTTGCCTTTCTTCCCAAATCTCATAACTCCACGCATCGGAGACACTTTCGGAAGAACCTTGTCCCCAACTTGAAACTCTATGTCCCGACGATGTAGATCTGCATAACTCTTTTGTCGATCCCGGGCTGCTCTCATCCGTTTCGATCATCTTAATCTGTTCCACCATCTCATGCACCATCTCTGGTCCTAAAACCACTGCCTCAGCACTATCGTCCCAACAGATTGGACTCCTATATCTCCTCCCATACAAAGCCTCAAACGGTGCCATACCAATACTGGTGTGATAGCTGTTGTTGTAAGAAAACTCTATCAAGTCCAACCTCTGCTCCCAGCTACCACCAAAATCCATCACACAAGCTCGCAACATATCCTCAAGAGTCTTGATTGTTCTCTCCGTCGCCCATCCGTCGCAGGATGAAATGTCGTACTCATCTTCAAAGTTGTTCCCAACGATTCCCGCAACTCCTTCCAAAACCTCGATATAAACCTCGCATCTCTGTCAGACACTATGTCCTTAGGGACTCCATGTAACTTAAGCACGTTCTTTCGATAGGCCATAGCCAATTGTGCCTTAGTCCATGTATCTTTCATTGGAACAAAGTGAGCTGACTTGGTCAGACGATCCACTATCACCCAAATCATGTTGTTACCTTGTTGACTCTTAGGCAAACCCACAATGAAATCCATGGAAATGGATTCCCACTTCCACTCAGGCACCTCTAAAGACTGAATCTTACCTTGTGGTCTTCTCTGTTCCCCTTTAACTCTCTGGCATGTCAAACAACGGGACACAAACTCAGCTGTCTCTTTCTTCATCCCAGGCCACCAAAACGTTTTCTTCAAATCCTTGTATAGCTTGTCTCCACCTAGATGAACTGAATATGGTGTGCAATGCGCCTCTGTCATGATCGTCTTTTTCAACTCCTCATCATTAGGAATACACCACCTACCATCAAACCTCAAACTACCATCTGTATGAATAGAAAACCGGGACACTGTCCCTTTCTCTACTCCAGCTCTCCACTCAACTATCTTAGGATCCAAAGCCACGCTTATCCCGAATGTCATCATAAAACTCCGGATGTCTTGTCATATCACCCATGGCATCTCCTTTTCGCATCATATGTATCCCAAAGCTCGCTACCTCATCCCTCAGCCTCATCAAAGATAGAGCTGTACACAAGGAATGTACACTCTTTCTACTCAAAGCATCAGCAACAACATTGGCCTTCCCTTCATGGTAGATAATCTCCATGTCGTAATCGCCAATCAGCTCCATCCACCTCCTCTGTCTCATGTTCAACTCCTTCTGCGTGAAGATGTACTTAAGACTCTTGTGATCAGAAAATACCTTAAAGATTGCTCCATAAAGGTAATGTCTCCAAATCTTGAGAGCAAACACCACTGCACCCAACTCCAGATCATGAGTAGGGTAGTTCTCCTCATAAGGCTTCAACTGCCTAGAAGCATAGGCAATCACTTTACCATTCTGCATCAACACACATCCCAGCCCATTCTTCGAGGCATCCGTATAAACCTCGAAATTCTCGCTCCCTTCGGACAATGCGAGGACGGGAGCGTGGTCAAACGCTCCTTTAATGTTTGGAACGCCGTCTCACAACTCTCATCCCAACGAAACCTGTTCTCTTTCCTCATCAACGCTGTCATCGGTCTAGCTATCTTGGAGAAATCTTTCACGAACCGTCTGTAGTATCCAGCTAAACCCAAGAAACTTCTAACCTCAGCAACATTCTTCGGTGCTTCCCACTTTGTCACTGCCTCAATCTTCGCCGGATCCACAGCTACCCCATCTTTAGAGATTACATGCCCCAGAAAAGCAACTTTCTCTAACCAGAACTCACACTTGGACAGCTTAGCATACAACTCATGATCCCTCAAAGTCTGCAACACGATCCTCAGATGCTCCTCATGCTCCTCCTTAGTCTTAGAGTAGACTAAGATGTCATCGATAAACACTACCACAAACTGGTCCAAGAACTGTCTGAAGATTCTATTCATCAAATCCATAAACACTGCCGGCGCATTAGACAACCCAAACGGCATCACCACATACTCATAATGGCCATACCTTGACGTGAAAGCTGTCTTTGGTATATCCATCTCTCTAATCTTCACCTGATGGTACCCCGACCTCAAATCAATCTTAGAAAAGACTGTTGCACCGCTCAACTGATCAAACAGGTCATCTATCCTTGGCAAAGGATACTTGTTCTTTATCATCACACGGTTCAGCTCCCTGTAATCTATGCATAGCCTCAAACTCCCATCTTTCTTCTTCACGAACAGAACTGGTGCTCCCCAAGGCGATACACTTGGTCTAATGTATCCCTTCTCTATCAAATCATCCAACTGCTTCCCAAGTTCCTCCATCTCCTTAGGACCCATACGGTACGGTGCCTTAGAGATTGGCCCCGTCCCTGGCTTCAACTCTACGGTGAAATCTATCTCCCTCTTCGGTGGCAACCCCGGAATCTCCTCTGGAAAAACATCTGCAAACTCTCCCACCACTGGTATCTCATCGACTGTCGGACTCTCTATCCGGTCATCTCTCACATGACACAAGATCAACGGACATCCCTTCCTCAGATAAGACTTCAAGGTGACAGCTGCAATCAACTTAACTTTGGGTTTGACTAGAAACCCACGGTAAGACACACTAACACCCTTAGGACCTCTTAAGGACACTTTCTTTTGATGACAGTCTATCTTAGCTTTATACTTTCCTAACCAATCCATCCCAACTATCATCTCAAAACCGTTAAAAGGAAATTCTAGCAAGTCTACAGGGAAATCAACTTGCCCAACTATCAAAGATACCTCTCTAAACAACCTCCCACACTCTACAGACTCACCCGAAGGTATGAAAACTTGCTCACTAACAGACTCATATACTCTCAAACCCAACTGTTTTACATGACTCGAAGACACAAACGACTGAGAAGCCCCCGAATCAAATAAAACAAACGTAGGAATACCATTAACAAGGAATGTACCGGTGATAACGTGCGCATCTTCCTCAGCTGCCTTCTTCTCCATCTTGAACAACTTGCCACTGGTCCTCCACCTCCCTGGACAGTACTGGCTGATGCGGTCGGCTTAGCACCCGACCCTTGATTGTCGTTGTTGTTCGTCGGTGTCTTCTGATAAGAATTACCGCCGTTGCGGTTGCCTCCACTCGGTAACTCGACTTCCCGGTTTGGCCATGATCCAGCCGGTGCATTTACTCGCGAAGCTCGTGCAGGTCTCGAAAGATCCCGGTGCACTCGTGCACTCATGTCTCTTGTGGCCTACACCACCACAACCAAAGCGAGTCACTCCCGCCTATTGCTCACACTTCCACGGCCACGCCCAAAGGAAGCCCCAAAGATCGAACCCCGACCCTTAAGAAAACCCCTTAGACCGATTGTGGTTGCCTTTCTTGTAATTAGATTGGCCACCACCCTCGCTCTCAGACTTCCTCTTCTCACCATCAGACCTCTCCTGAGCCATCTCCACCAACCTCTCAGCTCTTCTAGCCCTCTCATAAGCTTCCTTAACATCGGTAAGGATTCCCACGGGTAACTTATCCATAATCGTGGTAGTCAACCCTCTCTTAAACCTCAATGCCAGGTTCTCCTCACTCAAACCCATATCCTCAAAGATACCTGGACTTCTTATTGAACTATCCGTAGTACTCGGCTCACGGACATCTCAAATGGTCATCTTAAACTTATCAAACTCTTCCCTCAACTTACTCCTCACATGCTCCCAGTCACGAACTCCTTCCACACCCCTACGAAACTCCTCCCAAGGTATAGCGGGTAAGCCTTGGTTGGTGTATATCTCCTTAGCACTCACCTTCACCGAATCCCACCACTTGCCTCGCCGCCTCCCTCGGATAGAACGCACTGTTCCACCCTCATCTCATCGGGACAATGAACCAAGTCTAATATGTTCTCCATCTCTCTCAGCCAACTATCAAGCAGATTAGGCTCCCCAACTCCCTTGTATTCTTTCGGGTTAAACCTCGCAATATAGAGGCTGATTTTAGAATGATCAACCTCCTTCTCCTTACTCTTATCCTTGATCTCATTCACTCTCTTCAGGGTCTCAGTAAGAGCGTCCTGGTGCTCTAACATCTTAACGATGTCATCCACGGTCATAAGCTCAGCTCTCGCGTACAAAGCAGTTCTCTTGGGCGGCATCTTGAAGCTATATAAGAAAGGGGTAAACATAAACACACGTACTAAACCTCAAAACACGAAAACACGATGCCCAGAACCCACTCGATCGAGTTCCCAAACACACTCGATCGAGTAACGGGCTACTCGATCGAGTTCCCCACGTACTCGATCGAGTACCCAAACTCCGAACCAAACGGACCTTCGATCTCTTACCTACTCGATCGAGTATCTAGGCTACTCGATCGAGTGACCCCCTACTCGATCGAGTACCCCTAGTTACTCGATCGAATGCCCCAAAACTCGATTCTGGACTCAAAATCGCCAAAAACCCACCCGATCGAGTCAGTCCCACTCGATCGAGTAACACTAATTCGTAAGAGCTACCCGCATATTACGTCATATGCTAACATGCTAACTTTATAAAACACATATTATATCATAACAATCATGCTATTAATTGCCACGTTGTAAAACATTTAACATGCTATCATTTCATCAACAGTTTCTATATATATCATCACTTTTCTTTCACCTCTCAACTTCCAATTCGAACATCCATTAATCAACACATTCCATCACATTTGTAAAAAAATTAACCAAACACACATACGACTCGACAAACACTTCCCCCATGTGACCGGTTCAAAGTTGTAGGGCGACCCCCGCGACTTTAGGACGTCTCCCAAGCCTTTGCACTAGCTCCTACAACCTTTACCCCGGGTTCATTTTAATTGACTCCCTATGTTCATTAAGTTCATTGGTTACAGGTTTCAGGATCGTCGCTCTGATACCATTTGTAACACCCCCATACTCCAAGTGCCTTACCAGGACCACTCAGGTATGAAGACATTACCATCTCGGTTACCCGAGGCAATGATAATCAAACAACAATAACGAAACAACGTTTATTATAAATAGTTTAACGAATAGTTACAATCCATGAAACCAATTAAAAGTGCAATACATTATTCTCAAACGACTGTCTAACTGAAATGTAAATAAACTAAGGCTACAGCGGAAGACTCCTATCAACAAGTCGTGGCATCCCAGCTATCCCAGTACTCATCTCAATACCTGCTCAATATCTCGCTCACCATCCCCGAATGGATCACCGCAGTTTGCAAAACAACACCGGGTCGTACTAATCACACAATCAATATAGATAACAATAATAAGATAAACAGAGAAATTTGAATCACACACACACACACACACACACACACCACCAACTCCCATCATCTCAATCCCGATCGTCCTTTGGACACCGCCGCGATGGGGGACCGCAGCCGTTCCCACCTAAGCCCCGCTCATCATACGAGCGATAAGCCTGTCCCATTAATGTGCACATCCCCTTCCGTGGCGGGTTCCACGAAGGGCGAAACTAGGGCGTGAAGTCACTCCCGCAAGTGTGACCACTCACTCCGAGAACGCATCTCGAGAACCATCAACAACAATCGCAACCACAAACACAGTACAATCATTATATCAAACAACCAAATACAACACATCACCAATATCCCATTATGGGACTAATACTGAGTAGGAAATCCTACCTGGAAAGCACAACAAGCAGACGGTATCTACAGCTGTATCAAAACGCCTCTTCTACGAACCCTCCTCCTATCATATAACACATAAAGACTACACATCACATACTACACACAAAACCCCCAATCTCTAAATTAGGGTTTAACCAATCTTAACAAATCATTATAAAAATTATGTTAAAAGCTTACCCTCGACGCAAGGAACTCAACGATACGAATTACGACAAGAACTGACCGTCTGAACTCCGGGAATTGCTAAGAATGCGATTAGGAAGATGAACTGGCTGCTTTCTCTCTTAAACAGGGTTTTAGGTTTTGTAAAAGTGATTTAAAACAATGACGATTATGTTTAAATACCTTAATCGCATAATTAACAAAACCCGAGAAAACTCCCCGTAAAACCGGACACTCGATCGAGTACCCAAGGTACTCGATCGAGTACCCCCTTACTCGATCGAGTACCCCAGCTACTCGATCGAGTACCCAACAGGTCAGAAACTATTTTATTTCGCAACTTGCCCTTACTCGACAGAGTAAGGGCTACTCGATAGAGTACCCCAAGACTTATAAATACGGAGTATTACAATCGTACCATTTTCTGTCCTTTTTGCATGCATTTAGAGGAGACGGGATTTTCCAGAGTGAGATACTGCGTTGGGAAGCGTCAAGGCACAGTTTACGAGGCAGACGGTGATGAACGTGAGCTGATTTGAAGACAGAAGACTCGATCGAGTAGTTTTACCACTCGATCGAGTTGTTTTTATGCTCCGAGTTGGTTGATCGAGTAGTTTTCTACTCGATCCAAAGGTGCTGAAAAGAGAGTGACTTGATCGAGTAACTATTCTACTCGATCGAGTAGATTGTCCTGAGTTGTGCTCGATCGAGTGGTTTTATTCCACTCGATCGAGTGGTTTCTGCTGCCATGGGCTTTAATTAGCCCGTGAGTTGTTTTATTTCGATAACTTAGTTATTTTCTTATTTAAGCACACTTTTACTATGTTATTAGATCGATTCATTATCTAATTTTCTATTATCAAAGTTTATCAAACATTACTGCGTTACTTTTCTCTTCACTGTAACTTTACTTTGGGATTTATTTAGCTTAGATTCGATTGTTCTTTAGGCCGGATTCGCACGATTGTAATTCCTTTCTCTTTCCTTAATAATAATCTCTCTTTTGTTGCTTTAATTCTTCGTTTAGTCATACTTAATTTCTGCCCTAATTTACTTTTATGCATTTTATTTGTTATTTCATCATGTTTATTGTTAATTCGTCATTTGTTATTAGTTTTGATATTAATAGCGATATGAGTAGCTAAATTTAATGCATGTTGGGATTAGGGGATCTGCGGTAGGAATGTGATGATGTAGTAAATGAAATAGATGAATTAATTGTGAGATTCTGTCACCATACCAATTTAATTGTATTTATCGACTTAGTTGAGTGCACGCTTCTGAGTCACGTCTGTAATCTGGCTAAAATTAATCCTAGATCGAAAGATTGGACTAAATAGGCCTGCTATAAACAGTAGACTACCCTGACGAGGATGAAAGTTAAGTTTGTGGTATTTTAGGATAGAAAGTGGACCGAATGGACCTTTCCACATCTGTCTTGCATTAATTCGTTTGAGTTATTTACAGCTGAGTCACTGGACTACCGTAGTGAACCGAATTCCCGACATGTCCCTTCTCTATCTGATAGTTTAATCCTATTTTCTTGCCTTTACTGCTCTTGTCTCTACTTCTCTTCCTTTAAACTTTGTAGTTTAGAAAACAATTCAAACAACCCCCCCATTTGTGACCAAATAGACGGACTTCTACAGATATCTTGCCTCCCTGAGGAGATTGACCTGAATTCCCTAGCTATATAGTTAGTTTAGTTAGTTTATTTTTGATAGGTACATGACAGACGTATCAAATTTTGGCGCCGTTGCCGGGAAGGCAATTGCCCTATCTGTCTTTGTTCCGTTTATTTTATCCGTCTCAGGGAATTTTTATTCCTTGAGGCAGTTCTCACTTATTTTCTTTCAGTGTTGTTTATGCCCAGGTCAGACAGGTTTGAGTTAGTTTCAGCTGATTCAGAGCAGAGAGACTATTCAGGCATAGACTCCGTCTGCAGAGAAAATCACGAAAAGAAGACTTAAGTACTTTCGAGCCAGAGCTACATCATTCTCTCTTCGCAGAAGACATTCCTATTTTTGCCGATCAACCAGTGAAGATGCCAAATTTTTCTAGTCATTCGGTGCCTAAAGCAACCTCGATTCCAAAGGGTTTCAATCTCCAGACTGAGGATGGGAATATATTCGACATCCGTCCTTCCTATATCAATCTGGTGGAAAGAAATACATATAGAGGTGTGGCAGGTGAAGACCCAAGGAAGCATATGGAGGTCTTTACAGACTACTGTTCTACTATCCCCGCCACAAAGGGGGTAACTCAAGACAAGATTAAGGAGGTCTTATTTCCCTTTTCTTTGACCAACTCAGCCAGGGAGTGGCTGACTGACTTGGACCGCACAACTGCAGGGGTTACAGATTGGGAGTCTCTTGCTCTTGCCTTTTACAAGAGATATTTCCCTCCACAGCGCACCAATCCGCTGAGGGCCAAGATTACCAGTTTCAGGCAGGCTCCCGATGAGACTTTATATGAGGCGTGGTCCTGATTCAAGAAATTGGTGAGGTATATTCCTCACCATGGTTTTGACCCATGGTTTATAGCTAACCAGTTCTACAATGGGCTGTATGATGACCCCAGAGCCATACTTGATGCGTCATCTAGTGGGAGATTCCAGAGAAATACCGATGGTGATAAGGGATGGGCCCTTATTGAAGAGATGGTGAATCACGGTGCTGAGTATAGAAACCCGAGGGATAGTATAAGAACAGTTCATGCAGTCGATAAGCAGGTTGTGGCTCAGCTGGAAGCCATGAATGCTAGATTTGACAAGTTGGAGTTACATGCTGGTGGGGAGCCTCAGACGGTCCATGTTCTTACTAGAAGGGAGACCGTCACATGTGAGAGGTGTGGGAGCAATGATGGCCACACTGCTGTTGGCAGTCTTACGGAGAAGGAACAAGTCCTTGCCTTTCAACAATACAGGCAAGGAGGGGGTTCCTATTACAACAAACAAGGGGCAGTCCATCCCAATTGGAGGTGGACTAGTCAAAATTTGCTCAATCCTACCCCTCCTCCGCACCAGCAGCAGCCGTATGTTCTTCCACATAAGAATCAACAAGGCTTTCAGAAGCCTCCTTCCTTCCCTCCTCCCAATCACGGAGCATCATCTTCTGGAGGGGTGAGTGAAATAGGTGAGCTTAAGTCTATGTTGCAGTCCTTTACAAAGCAGTGGCAGCTGAGTGATCAACAGAAAGATGCATCCATTAAGGCACTTGAAACTCAAGTTGCCCAGTTAGCCACGAATCAATCCACAACAAAGAAGGGCCAATTACCGTCTCAAACTGAGAAAAATCCACATGAGACGGTAAATTTAATCAATTTGAGAAGCGGTCGTTCATATGAGGGACCGGAAATGCAAAAATCAGACCCAAGGAAGGCTATAACTGAAGATGAACAATGTTCTGGCGAAGGAAATGAGCTGACGGCTAAGAAAATACTCGATCGACTGGTTTCTGGAGGTCGATCGAGTAGAATTGATGAAGAAAGTGCTCGATCGAGTAGAAATTCCGCTCGATCGAGTGAACAGGGAAAGGCGACTGCTCGATCGAGTGAAAATTCTACTCGATCGAGTGATATTATTGAAGAAACTACTCGATCGAATGGGAATTTTGTTCGATCGAGTAGTTTGGACGACGTGCAGCTTGATCGAGAGCCTGCTAGTGCTCGATTAAGCGATAAATCACCTGAAAGAACTCGTTCAAGAGGAAAGAAGCGTCCAAAGGATACAGAGCTTGCTCCAGCTTACACATTGGAAGAGAGAAATAAGGGACTCGAGATACCCATAACGGTTCCCTTCCCCAGGCGTCTACAGAATACTAAAGCTAACCAACAGTTTGGCAAATTTGCCGAAATTTTGAGAAACTTGCAGGTCACTGTACCATTAACCGAACTGCTGACACAGGTACCCTCTTACCTCAAATTCATGAAAGAAATTTTAACGCGTAAGAGGCATATTAGTGATAATGAGACAGTAGCTTTGACTGAGGTGGGGACGGCCCTAGTTCAGAATAAGTTACCTCATAAACCGTCAGACCCGGGTAGTTTCTCAATTCCGTGTCATATAGGTACCCATTTGATTGATAACGCGTTATGCGATCTTGGCGCTAGCGTGAGTGTCTTCCCATTGTCTCTGGCTAAGGGACTTGGTTTGACAAAGTTTAATTGCACCAACATGACTGTCCAGATGGCCGACTGTAGTATATCACGGCCATTAGGTGTAATAGAAGACGTACCTGTGAAGATCGGGAGGTTCTTTATTCCCGTTGATTTCGTTGTCTTAGACATCCTCGAAGATGCATACACCCCTATTATTTTAGGGAGACCATTTTTGTCTACTGCCCGTACAGTAATAGACGTCAGGGGTAAGACGTTGACTTTTCAGGTAGGGGACGAGGAGCTGATATTCCATCAGTCTAAGTTTCGAAGGGCTCCAATGCAAGCTCAGCCTTGCAATGCCCTCTCTTCTATTGACCCTATTATTGACACTCCAAATGAAAATTTGGAGTATTGTGCTGCTATTGTTACCCCTCCGCCTCAGGTTGAGAGCAAAAAGGAGGAAAGTTCGTCTGTTTTCCTTGCTGCAGGTACAGATGGAAGCAATGGAGGAGCTGTCAAAGGGGAGTGTGCAATTAATGTCAATCACATTGGAAGTGAGGATGCTAAAGACGGTGATAAAGGAGCAAGGACGAGGAAAGTTCGCGCATATGTGGATGTGATTTATTCTCCTCCTAAAGATTTGAATGACTCAAATTCAAGCTCATGGAAGCTGAAGAGGACAATCAATGTTGCTGAGCTGACGTCCTCCAGTCAGTAGCCCTCCAAGGGGCTACTGAATTACATTGGGAAGTGAGCGGGGAAATGCCCCGTGTAACACCTTGTAAAAACAATTTTTGAATTTTCCGTTGAATTTCTTTTATTGCTTTTAATTAGGACAATTAGATCTTAGACAGTTTTTAGCGTAGATTTAAAACTATAGACTGTTATCCAGCGTATTTGGTATTTTGGGATATTGTTGCACGTGTTTCTATGCAGGTTTGGGGAATTTTTACGCAAGTTCAATGGAAGAAAGACGAATTAAGGAGCTTACACGAGTAAAAGAGCTCGATCGAGTACTTTTTGTACTCGACCGAGTGAAATGTGGAAGATCCAGTGCTTCTTTTTCAGTCGATCGAGTAAAGCATATATGGGGATGTCTCGATCGAGTAGATTTCTACTCGATCGAGTAAGTGGATCATCAAAGTGCTCGATCGAGCGGTTCTAAACCACTCGATCGAGTAGATTGGGAAAGGACGCAGGGAGTTTCTCCTTTAACTCTTTACTTATTGTTTTCTATTCTCATTCTTCCCCAATTATTTCGTCTCCTTCCCCTTCCTTTGCGAAAAATCCCCATTTTAATTGCTCTAATACCAAATCTGTCACCTACATTTTCTTGCTTTCTAATTAATCTTTCAAAGCCCTCTATTTACCTCTTCATTTGTGCTCGTTTACACGGTCTATTAGCGGGTTAGGGTTTGCGGTTTTTGAACAAAAAATAGCCATTTTAGCTTGTTCTTTGAAGATTAATTGCAATTTGTAGGTTATTCTCATCAAGTAAGTAATTACTACATCCTCATTACATTTTAATTTCGTTTATTTCGAATTTTTATGAGGTAATCTGAAATTAGGGTTCGAAATTCATTGTTTAGTCGAATTTTTCGACTTTAACTGTCATTTTAGCTCTTACTTGTCTTGCTTGATGATCAATCCCCATTCCTCATTGCTCTACCATGTTTATATTTGAATTTTGCGCAAGATTTGCATTAAGGGGTGATTTTCAGTCGGAATTTCCGACTGTCATCTGGGTTTTCAGTCGAATTTCGTCTATCATATGTTTTATTCGTTTCAATTGTTGCTTAATTGTTGCTGTTGATGCCTGCTACGCCACCCCTATCGCTTTTTACATACTGCCATTCGAGCTTTTGAGGAAAAATTGGGAATTTTGTGCTGTAAGTCGACTTTTTCGACTGGTAGGGGAACTAAAATGCTGTTATCATGCTGATTATCATATTGTTTTCATGTATTTCTCATAAAATCCCCTACCCTTTGTATACAGGATGGATTCTAGCTCACTGCTCTCTACTAGCCAGACTTCTAGTCCATCCCTGAGTGAGACGGTGGTCCTTGCTGTTACCACCGCCTCCACTACTATTAGTACCGCAGCCCCTGTTTTCCTAGTTTCAGCTGCCAGTACCGTTTTTACCTCAGCTAGCTCTGCTGCTAGCTCTGTTTCGGCTGCCACTTCCGTTACGGCCACCACCACTCCTAGCCTTTCTTCGTCAGTGGTGGCCACAGCAGCCACTACTTCTACTCCAGCCGCCGTTTTCACACCTGTGGCGGACTCGCCGGCAGTTGCAGCTGCTTTTAGAGTGGCCCTAGTCCCTCGCACCGTCACTGAGCGGGCTTCTACTTTGGGTTCTAGAGGCCGGGGCCGAGGTCGTCGAAGTTCTCGTTCTGCACCAGCTCCCGTTACTTCTACTTCTGCCGCTCCCTCCGCTTCAGCTGCTTCTCCTTCTGGCACGGTTACTGTCCGAGGGGACACCTCCCTCGACTCTCACCCCGACTATCCACATGTAATTTTTGTTAACGCCGTACATCGTAAGAGGTTTTATCACCTCCTAGGCTGTGCGTTTGTTCCTTCCCGATTTTTAGATAAACCGGCACTTGAGAGACTCGGCTTCTACGAGTCGGTTTGTGAGTTACTACGGGGCACGGGGATGGCCGGACTCATCACTATGAGCGGCCGTACCTTTCTGAAGCTGAGCCTTGAGTTTCTCAGCTCCTTCACCTTCTCCTCCGGGGCACACGATGCTGACCCCGCTAGTTCTCTAGTGTCCTTCCGGTTGTTCAACCGGACCTTTCCGATGACTTTGGAGGAGTTTGGTCGCAGACTTGGCCTCTCTTCTACAGGCGACACTGCCGCCCCTAGGAGGGTCATCCGTCAGCTTTGGAGGACCTTGGCCTAGACCACCTTTCCTGAGCGAAAGCTCGCCCAGGTCTACCTCCCCCCTGCCCGTTACTTTCTTAGGATGATGGGGAGCACCATCTTCGGCCGAAAGGAGCCGAACAACATGACAAACACCGAGCTCTCCATCCTGGGCGGTTACCTGAATGTTGACCGTGAGGGTCCTTTTACCCTCAACATTGCCTACCTGACCGCCCAGTACTTTCAGGCCCAGGGACTGAAGGAGACGGGATCTATTGCCTGCGGTAGCGTAGCCACCATTCTTGCCCGTTCCCTCTTCCCGTCTGGCCTCGTGACTTGCAGTACCTCGAGGGAGAGAGGCTACTGAGTCTGGATGCCATGCTTTCTCAGCATTGGCTGACCCCAGACAACCGGACATGGAAGATAGACGGTTCCTTGTCCGTGGACTTACCTTGTGACACTCTCCCCCGTCTAGCCCCTTTGCCTACTGTCGCTAGGGGCAGCCCACTGCCACCTCCACCAGACTACCACCTTACACTCCGACCACCTCCCACTTTACCCGCCGCCAAGAAGCGGCGTAGACTTGAGACTAGAGAGGGGTCCACACCTTCAGGGAGTACCCAGCCTTCCACGGCTACTCCCATCCCGACCCCTACTCCCCACCAACCAGACACAGGCTCAGCTGGTTTTTCCGGCTACTTTCGTCCCACCTCCACCCTTTGTGGCGTCCACGGTCATGGACCAAGGGCGCCGTGACGATTTGTTGCTTGAGATTGCGGAGCGACAGGCTCGTATGGAGAGGGACTTGGCTCTTACCTTACACCCTCTGTACGAGTACCACTTGAGGCGACACCGTCCGATCCCAGAGGGTTGGCCACACCCTCCTTCTACCGGTACCCAGTTGAGGGGTACCTGGAGTCTGCTGAGGAGGAGGAGGACGAGGACCCTGAGGTGGCAGTGGAGAGAGCTCGTGCTGAGAAGCGGAGGAGGAGAGGAGGAGAGCGGAGGAGGCTGATCCGGAGTTCAGGGTGGAAGACGTCCGTGACGAGGACGATGATGAGTAGCTACTGGTCTACTAACTTCCCCAGTTTTCTGGCTGGTTTGGGGAAGTTCGTATTTTGTATGTATTTCTTACTCTTTTATTTTGTCTCCTCTTTATTTTATTGTTTTTATTCTTTCTTGGTTGTATATTCCCGTTCCCATGTATATATCTGCTGGTGTATGCTGGAGGACAACGAGGGCGTTGTCCGTTTTGGTTTGGGGAGGGTATTGCATTCATTTGAGTCTGCATTTGCATTTGTTTTGCATTCACGTTTAATTATTTCAGCTTGCATTGTTGTTTATTTCATTAAAAAAAATTCAAAAAAAAAAAGAAATAGAAAGTTTCAAAATATCCAAAAATATATACGTTTACTTTTGCATATAGGTTGAGTCGGAACGGTAGTTTTCCGTGATGATAATGCACTATAACTTGTCATTTTACTTGAGCCTTGCACTTCTGTTGATAGTTATTAGCTTTGTCATACGCATAGTCTACGAGTTTCTGTTCAAATATAGCTGACTGTTTAGACTTGACCTGATAAATTGGCAAACTACTTGATAAATTCTGAGTTTTAGAGCCCATAACTGGTGACATTCATGACCAGTTCATTCGGAATTGAGAGTAGTACTCCTTGCATAGCATGTTCATCATTTTTGCACTTTTATAACATTCAATTTCTTGTCAAATGCACATATTCGGGTTTGTGGTTGGTGTCACATCAAGGGAGGTACTTGCAAATTTTCCCTTTTCCATATATTTTTCACCCATTTAGCTCCACATAAGCCAAAACTTGCCTTTTTGACCCATTAGCTACATCCCAAATTAAGCCTGCCTAGTCAAGCTAGTTTAGTATGTCTTTTGTGTATGATTTTTCGTCTGTAGTTTGGCCCGTATTTCTTTGTATGGAGTTTGTGTAAGTAGAGTAAGGAGGAAAAGAAGAAAAAAAGAAAAAAAAAAAAAGAGGAAAAACGTGAAAGGAAGGAAGAAAAAAAATGAAAAAAAATGAAAAAGAAGCTGAAAACGTGAAACAGGAAAAAAAAAAGAGGTTTGAAAAAAAAAGTTGATTTGTTTGTTGTGATTCATTCAGACGGTGTTTAAAAAAACGAAAGTTTGTGACCGTCTCACTCCTCCATTCTTATTCTATATTTTTGAGGAGATTGTGTTTGAGTTTAGTAAGCTGTGTGCCAAATGAAGGACACTTGTACTTAGTTTTTCAGTCAGTTGAGATTCGGATGGTCTTATATGGTCCTGTTTAGGAACTAGCTTGACGCTTTTACCTCCATATTACCATAACTTGTTTTGCCTTTTCTCACCTGAACCTCAGTATTCCCATATTATTTGTAAGCCCTCGGCTGTGACGGACATTATTGGTTGGAGTGTGTGCATTAGTACTTGAATTGTCTTTCATTTTTGTTGCATGCATGCTATGTAGGTCGCAGTTAGGTGAGTGACTGTCTTTTCTTCTCTCTTTTACATATAACATTCACCCTTTGCTTCATGAGAGAAGAGTGACCACGAGAGAGTCCGATTTTGTTGGTCTTGCAAGGTCGATAGGTTGCCTATATTTCTGAACAGCTTATAACTCGTTTGCGTATTGGCTGCTTAGCTATAACTGTCAGTTTTTGTTGCATTAAATTGGTTCAAGTAGACAAGTTAAGCTAGCTCTGAGTTATCATTTCCGTTCCATTAGTTGCATTTTACTTTACTCTAGGACGAGTAAAGGTTCGGTTTGGGGAGATTTGATATGTGCCTAATGTATAGTCTTTTTAGCCTATTTCAGCACGTATTTCCATGCATTTTTATACTGTTTATATAGTATTTTTCCCCGAATTGGCTACTTTGGTTCGTTTTGTAGAAATGAACGCGAAAGTAGTGGAATCGTACTATTTTCTGTCCTTTTTGCATGCATTTAGAGGAGACGGGATTTTTCAGAGTGAGATACTGCCTTGGGAAGCGTCAAGGCATGGTTTACGAGGCAGTCGGTGACGAACGTGAGCTGATTTGAAGATAGAAGACTCGATCGAGTAGTTTTACCACTCGATTGAGTGGTTTTTATGCTCCCAGTTGGTCGATCGAGTAGTTTTCTACTCGATCCAAAGGTGCTGAAAAGAGAGTTACTCGATCGAGTAACTATTCTACTCGATCGAGTAGATTGTCCTGAGTTGTGCTCGATCGAGTGGTTTTATTCCACTCGATCGAGTGGTTTTTGCTGCCATGGGCTTTAATTAGCCCGTGAGTTGTTTTATTTCGATAAACTTAGTTATTTTCTTATTTAAGCACACTTTTACTAGGTTATTAGATCGATTCATTATCTAATTTTCTATTATCAAAGTTTATCAAACATTACTGCGTTACTTTTCTCTTCACTGTAACTTTACTTTGGGATTTATTTTGCTTAGATTTGATTGTTCTTTAGGCCGGATTCGCACGATTGTAATTCCTTTCTCTTTCCTTAATAATAATCTCTCTTTTGTTGCTTTAATTCTTCGTTTAGACATACTTAATTTCTGCCCTAATTTACTTTTATGCATTTTATTTGTTATTTCATCATGTTTATTGTTAATTCGTCATTTGTTATTAGTTTTAATATTAATAGCGATATGAGTAGCTAAATTTAATGCATGTTGGGATTAGGGGATCTGCGGTAGGAATGTGACGATGTAGTAAATGAAATAGATGAATTAATTGTGAGATTCTGTCACCATGCCAATTTAATTGTATTTATCGACTTAGTTGAGTGCACGCTTCTGAGTCACGTCTGTAATCTGGCTAAAATTAATCCTAGATCGAAAGATTGGACTAAATAGGCCTGCTATAAACAGTAGACTACCCTGACGAGGATGAAAGTTAAGTTTGTGGTATTTTAGGATAGAAAGTGGACCGAATGGACCTTTCCACATCTGTCTTGCATTAATTCGTTTGAGTTATTTACAGCTGAGTCACTGGACTACCGTAGTGAACCGAATTCCCGACATGTCACTTCTCTATCTGATAGTTTAATCCTATTTTCTTGCCTTTACTGCTCTTGTCTCTACTTCTCTTCCTTTAAACTTTGTAGTTTAGAAAACAATTCAAACAACCCCTCCATTTGTGACCAAATAGACGGACTTCTACAGATATCTTGCCTCCCTGAGGAGATTGACCTGACTTCCCTAGCTATATAGTTAGTTTAGTTAGTTTATTTTTGATAGGTACACGACAGACGTATCAGCCATCAAGAATATTCTAAAGTACTTGAGAAGGACTAAAGATTCATTCTTAGTGTTTGGAGGAGAATCTGAATTACGTATAAGAGGTTATACGGATGCCAGTTTCCAAACCGATAGGGATGAACAGAGGGGCGGTTTAATGGAGAGGTTTCAGAGAGTCTGCGACTGCTAATTTTACAACGAATGCTGAGTACATTGCAGCCTCTGAAGCTGCAAAGGAAGCTGTTTGGATTAGGCAATTTTTAGAGGGACTGAAAGTAGTTCCGACCGCCGAGGATCCTATCACTTTGTATTGTGATAACAGTGGGGATATTTTTCAAGCAAAAGATCCCAAGTCTAGTAACAAGTCTAGACATGTACTTAGGAAATTTCATGTAATTAGAGATTTAATAGAAAGGAAATAAATTACATTTTATAAGGTTGGGACAGCTGGCAACATCGCTAATCCTTTAACCAAGCCATTGTCTCAATCTAAACATGATAGTCATGTAGTTTTGATGGGATTGAGAGGAATGTCAGAACTGTTGTAAATTATATGATATATAAAAATCAAAATATTGTATTTATTATTTCATATATGATAATTGCATTTATCGTCATATTCAGTTTTATGTCAGAATTTTATATACTTTGTTTTATCCAAATAGATTGTACTGACAATGTCGAACTCTATTAAAGTGAACTGGATTAACATTGTATTTTGTCCCTAGTTACTTAATGAGATGACGTCTCGGAGTGACTAGCATGTAAGGCGATAGATGACAGGTTCGACTGTCATATGGTCATAGTGATGGCTGGTCGATTACATAGGCAGATTGAGAGACAATTTGTCGGACAGTGACCGTTTGTAGAGTCCTTTTGTTGCTAGGTCCTGGCGAGGATTTCTATTTATTCCTTCGAGTCAATTCTTTAGACTGGTGACTATTTGTCTGAGTTGGTACGGTTTTCCAGTGGCTTTGGTTTTTGTTCTAGGTCGCACCGTAAAAGGAGACCGATGAGCATTTACTGGGTCATAGTGATCCGTATCGAATGAAGAAATAGGTCAACGGGAGTGTCCTTTTAAGTCATATTTTATCTCAAGGCCACTCGAGGAGAGATGACTGTGAATGCGTGGCCACGCTCGGATGAGATCCATAGTAGATTATCCGGTCAGACAGTCATTCTCCTGATCGAGGAAACCACTTTATGATATGATCACGTGCAAGAACGACCTGAAAGACATCTTCCATTGAGTGGGAGATATTATTGGACAAGAGAATTGGTAACGCACACTTGTGTCGGACAACTGGGAGATTATTGGAGTAGTGTCCTCCGCAATAAGTGCGTTTACATAATAAATCTCGTAAAAGGAATATCAGGGATTTATCTTTTTATTTGTCAGCTGGTCATCGTTAATGGGTAATGATTGGCTGACTAGAGTTTGACATTACTGTCGTGTGACGGCGGTGATCAGCTGATCCCTTTAGATCACACCTATAGGATGATGCCCAAATGGAAAAACTAATTATTTGTATGAGATACTAATTAATTAAATCCTTGTATTAATTGACTTTTAACAAGTTATGTGAATATATTATTTGATGACGAGTTATGAACTCGGGCCAAGGGGATTTATTATTTTACTATTTGATAATTAATTAATTAATTAATTAAATTTATACGATATATGTATAAGTTTTGAGGTAAAGATAATTAGCTATTTTAATTTACAAGAGGTTGTAAATTAGCTAAATGGGGTAGTATTGACAAAATATATGTTGATAAAATGGTCTCATGATTACTTTATAGTTAAGTAATCATTAGTGGTTAATTTGTATTATTTAACTGTTAAATAATTAAACTAATATTTAATTATGTAAGATAATTTAATATAAGACTTATAAGTATTTGTGGGACAAATGTCGAAAATCGAAATGGACTAAATAAGCTCCATTTGGACCGAAATAAATGAGGTCATTAGAGACCACTTTTGTCAACATTTGGTGGAAAATCACATGTGATGTTCCTCTCAATTGTATACATTTGAGAGGTCTATATATACCCCTTATTTACACATTTGCATGTGATGAAAATTTGGTGAAAAATAAAACCTCTAATTATCCTCCTTTGGTTGGTTTACTTTGAACAGAAAAAGGTGTCCATTTTCTTCATCTTCTTCATCATAGCTTGATCAATTTGTCGATCATAAAAATCAAATATAATTCACAAAAAATAATATTCACTATATAATATTGTTAGTGTAATAATATTACATAATACAAGGTTTACTACTACATATATCTAGTTAGTATTATAGTAGTATTTTGGGTTGATTCTTGGGTGCTTCATTAGGAGACCATCTATTTTGGTGGTTTGTTGTCTTGGAGGATCATCCAATTTCATAGCTCAAGAACAACATCAAGGAAGGAGTCCTTGAGTTGTACCCAAAACGTGCCTCATACAATGTAAGGAACTTTTGTCTTAAGATGGTTTAATACAATTTTTTATAATTTTATTTGCATGCATGTAGATTTAGACCATTTCAAATTAATTTGTAATTATAATATCATAAGATGAGTATTAATATGGGTCTAAAAAACTAACAAATTTATGTCAATATAATTTATGTTTTGATGTAAAAAGTGTATAATGACATGTTTTAGAACGAAAAATTTCCATAAAACGAGTGACTTGGGTTGAAAACCAAGCCACTAAAATTCAAATACAACCACTTGTCCTTGAAGTTAAAAGAAAATAAACTAATTTCCATGTCCAGCTAGGAAATTAAGAAGAGTTCTAAAACAACAAGTTCAAAATACAACAATAAAAGGAAGACTATCAAAATAAAGGCCAAGCTTCCATAGGTCTTCTACTATGGGCGGCTACTCTAGCTTCCTTTGAAGAGCCTCCCTAGGCTTGCTTGTCTTTGCCTTTGTCTTCGCTCGGATACCCTTAAATAAAAATTAAAAAGGGTAAGAATCATAACTTGTATCCAAATACAAAAGTTGAGATTGAAATCAAAACATGAATGATAGGGAAAAATATATATTACCTACTGGAAAAATCTTTCAAGTTTTGATATCTCCAAGATACTTTGGGCAATTCCTCTTCCAATGTCCTACGCCATTACAATAATGGCATTTGTCCTCGGAAGTAGCACCCCTTTTAGAAGAGCTTTTCCTTTTCCCTTGAAGGGAGTGGGCTTCTTACTCTTGCTTGCACTCTTTTTAAACTTCCCTTTGCTCTTATTGTTAATAACGAGCACATCCTTGGTTGAGCTAACATTTAGACCCATATCTCTCTCGGCTTGCACAAGAATTTTGTGCAACTCATGGAGAGAAGTCCTCATATTTTGCATATTGTAGTTTACCCTAAACTGTACATATGCTTTCATTTTGTTGCATCTTAAGGGTCTCAACAAGCTCAATCAACTTAAGCACATGAGGGCTAACCTTTTGGCCCACTTTGATGTTGATCTCGAAAAATGCGGAGGCCGCCTCATATTGGATGATCCTTGGAGCTTGCGAAAACATAGTCACAAGATTGGTGTAGATCTCATAGGCCGTGCTTATCTTAATAGCACTCCTTTGGAGATCGGCTTCCATAGAGAAAATCAAGACGTTCTTGATTGTGGCCGATTCTTTTAGGTAAGCCTCATAGGCTTGCCTCACGACGGGGGAAGAACTAGTAGTAGGTGCAGCGGGAGCGTCTTCGGTAAGGTAACGAAGCTTGTCGTCACCTTCCACGGCCAAGCGGAGTTGCGCGTCCCAATCGGCGAAGTTAGACCCATTGTTTTTAAGTTTACATCGATCCATAAAGGATCAGAGCCAAGAAGCATTGGGGAGTGGTGGAGCGGTTGCGCTAGTTGAAGCGGATGAAATAGGAGTTGACATTGCTATTTAATCAAATTGACTACAAAATAGAAAAAGAAGGAATTATAAACATTTATCGTTTTAATCTTGCAAACATTTAAATCAAGTCTAGCATTTATATAGGGACCTTTACCCAACTATAATAAATGATTCCGAGACCCAAAATTCATATTAACTTTGATGTGAGCCAACGGACCCTCTACACTTCTATTAATATAACTTGGTGGGTTAACCCTCTTAACCGATTCTACAATTAGGACTCTCGGTCGATGAATTTACGTTAAGTTCATTTTATCCCGAACCTATTGAGGCTACGGTCGCAAATACCTTCGTTGAGATCAACCAAATTTTCGAAGTGTAATAACTATTTATTACCCCACTTACCCAACGTCAATTGAAGTACCCCGAAAAATCGTATTGTACCCTTACAAAATTGAGATTCATGGGTTCCTGCTATTTGGTAAGGCTAAGTCCCAATCTTTTAGAAGTAAAGGTCTCGTCAATTTATTATCTATCAATTTTTAAGTGAGCTAAAAAGTCGAATTATCGATAATTAGAATTGATATGGTCGAGGAATCGATATGAAATGCATGTATTGTTATGGCGATTTGTCAATGCATGCAACATATTAAAAGAAATGCAAAGCAAATAATAAATTCCTAGTATGGTCTTCCTAAAAATAGAAAATGAAATTATCTATTACAAATTCGGAAACTAACTCCTTTGGTCCCTTGAAACTTCATGTGGCACGCCTCTCAAGAACACTGTCTTCATTGGAATGCCATTCCAAATGGCACCGTCTTGAAGGAACTCCGTAATTACAAATAATAATAAAATACATAGCTATTCCTATTATATATATGTAATATGAAAATCTAGTAAAAATAAAAGTGATACGAGATCACATTAAATTACAACCGAATTAATATTCCCTTACATTACGTGAAATATCGATTAAAACTAAGGCCATACTAAGATAAAATTACATAATTCAAAATTATATAAATAAAATATGACATTCATCAATGAAATATAAAGCATTATAATACGTGTCTAACATGCCAAGTTATGAGCCAAATCGCCCTTAGGCCAGAAAAGCGCTTCAACACAA
Organism: Silene latifolia; assembly: GCF_048544455.1. Taxonomy (NCBI): domain Eukaryota; kingdom Viridiplantae; phylum Streptophyta; class Magnoliopsida; order Caryophyllales; family Caryophyllaceae; genus Silene; species Silene latifolia. Next base: position 56,454,955 of record NC_133527.1, on the reverse strand, counting down.
CAAAAAATGCAAGGCAAAATACAAACAAAGAGGAGTATTTAAAATCAGAAACTCACCCTCAGAACTGTCAACCTCCAATCCATGGCAGTATCGGTCACCTCAGCAGTCGCAGGCTCCGACAGACGCAGATGTTGCTCCTCACCACCTGGCCCCTGGAAAGTGGTCCGTGTCTGGAAAGCTGGGGGCTGGGTCCTCATGAGAGCGTCGAGACCCTACAATAGGAATCCGCGTCGAAGGTAACAAACCCTTCCACCAAAGCACAAAAAGAGGCAATAAAAACGAAGAATAGAGGAAAATATACCTCAATCGGGTACCAGACCAGCCTCGACACGCGGAACGTGTCATAGTCGGCCTCCCGTAATAGCAACTCCTCACCCCGACGACAGTGGACGTGCTCCTCGACCTCATTGGGTGTCGACTCTTGGAACAACACCCTAGGCGGATCTACCGGCACCACGAAGGTCTCACTAAAACACTAACGAGCTAAACGCTCACCCAGGTACCAAACCAGCTCGATCGTCGTCTCGAGGTAGAAGCGCTGGGAACTACGAGGTCGCAGACGCTCCCTGACGGCAGCCGGTACGCCTGTGTAGTGCTCCCAAGGCCACCCGACAAACTACACTCAAGGCAAAGCTAATCAACTAACTGAGGGCTTTCTAGGCTACCTAGTCATCCTATCTCTATCCTTTTCTACAAAGAAAAAGAGATAAGAAGCAACGACTTACGTCACCAACTTGTAGGGCGTTCACCCGACGCCTACAGTCCTCGTAAGTCGACTTGGTCGACTTCTTCCGAGCCACCGTCCAACCCGTCACAGCAGGGTAAGCCGAAGGCACGTCTCCCGTTGTCTTCGGGCACAGGGGGACAAAGTAAGCAAACAGCCAAGCCTGTAACAAAACACGGTAATAAAAAATTAGCCAGTTTTTTCAAAATCGCCCAAACTCAAAAATCAATTAAAAATCAAAATCAAAATCAAAACAAAAAAACCCACAAAAATGCTCGTACCTCTAAGATAAGGTCGGGACCAACCAAAGCGGGAGAACTCCCATCCCCCATCACCTCCAGACGAACCGCCGCGTGCAAGTAACGGGTAAAACTCGCCAAAGCTGGCGCCACCCAGTTGTACTGACCCAAGGCGCCCAGGATAGCAAGCAGAGGAAGTACCTTGGTTGACAAGCGCTCACCCTTGTCACCAAAGTACGTGGTACCTAAGAAGTACCACAACCACAACCACGCCTCCTGCGCGTCAGCCTCAACCTCAACCTCTAGACTCGCTAACGGTGCCGGAACAAAGCGCTCCACTCTCCCATTGAAGTGGTCCCTCACATAGGAGTTCGCAATCAAGAAATGAGTGATGTTAGTTGGCGCAGGCAAAACATTACCGATTAAACCCGTGACCAAGGCGGAAGACACTCTCTCCGGCGTCTCCGAGATCTCAACAGGCGTCTCGCCACAGGGAAGGCCCGATATCATGGTGTGGACATAGGCCACCTGCGATGCCCAGCCGATCTGTGGGATATAGCAGCAGTCTAAAAGCCACGCTGGGCGGCGCAAAAATGCTTTCGACCGGATCTTTTTAGATCGGTTGGTTTCGTCTCTACAAGGGTCTTGAAACGCTGCAAGTGATGTTCGGAGACGCCGCCAGGCATTTGTGGGATGCTTGGAATCCGTTCGAATCAACTTTATACCTATGTAAACCAAGGCAAAAAGCGGTGTTTGACATATGTACTAAAGATAAGGAGTCGCCCCTCTTTAGCATCCTATCTCTAGAATGACTCTTGTACGCCCTGGATAAGGTCGTCCACTATCCAAAGTTTCTAAGTAAGAGGTGAAGGTACGTATTGAGAAGCCCTTTAATCGGACACCCAATCCCGCTCGCGGTAGCAGACTCTACTGATCGATCTTGGTTGGTTAAATGCGAAAGTTGATAGAACGGGTAAATGCATGAATGCGCATCCACAAGTTTGAACCTAACATGTGAGCTTTCTATGTCGGTTATTTTATCCAAGTATCAAGTATTTGATGTCAAGTTGGATTTAATGTTGATTTTCATGCAAGACGGAAATTAAACATCCATTTACCAAGTTAGGTTTATGGTGCATAACGTGATCCATTCGTCTTAGTAAGGTGTTTTGCAAATACAATGTAAAAGGGCAAATTTGTCATCTGATATGTCCTGTATTCGGGTTATCCGAAGTTGGGATCGTCCTAGATAAGTGCTGGAAGGAAACAGGGTCTGCATCAGGCAACCTATTCGATGTCGGGTTCAGTTTTTCAAGCTTGACATGAATAGTTTTGAAAATGATTATGAACTAATTATTTTAAGTTCATTTGTTTGTGATTAGTCAATGTTTATCATCATACTTGGGTTTAAAACCGACATGGTATATGGAACCAAGGATGATTTTGTATTTATGACTAATATGTTTGTTTTTGAAATGTAAAGAAATGAAATAAAAGGTTTTCAAATGCCTTTTAAAATATAATTAACCAAATATTATCACCGAAACGCGGATTAAACCGTCATGGTATTAGGAAGCAAGGGTGAAAAATATTTTACGGTTAAAAGCTTATCATGAAAATGATTTGAGATATTTGAAATGGTAAAAACCAATCACAAATAAGAAATGAATAAAGGGGAATATGAGACTCAACATGGCTGAATTAAGGCCTGAGAGGGGGTTTAGGCGCGAGCCTGCCTGCTATATAAGCAGCCCCTGTCTCCGGCTAAAATCTGGTTTTGGCTCATCTAACCTATGTTTGAGTTATGTTATGCATGTTTTAGCATATTATAGTCATAAAACAGATGAAAATAATGATAGAAGAGGATTTTTACACCCTCATACTTACATGCTAGGCTTCAGACGAGAAATCGATGAATGTGTATCAACTTGTTTGGTCGGAAAACTCGGTTTGAAAACCATTTTAGCGATGTAAATGAGTTTTTTAAGTTTTAGTGATGGTGTAGTTGGTCGAGATGGTCGGTCAAGTGATTTAATGCACGATGACGGTACCAAACAATATGTAAGGCTTGTGTTTTAGATCGGTAGGTCGAAAACACGTGTCGGTTTTTGACTTGAGAAGTCGAGTCTAGAATTTTAAGGGAGAGATGAGGGGGCGGATACTCGCCTAAGGTGTTATGGTATGTGAACGTGGGTATTTATAGAGACATGGGTGGTTGTGTGCATTTTGAGCGACATGGGCGTATGGACTTGTCGAAGAGGTGCGAGCCATTTCGCGGGTCTTCGAGGTGTCTTGTCACTATCACGCAATTGAAATCATGATTTGTTCTATCCTACGTTTTGGATGATATGATTTGTACTTGACCATGAAGCAATCAGGGAATACTTAATATGGGAGCTTTGAAAAGTTTGTTGTTTGTGTTTGACTCGGTTTGACTCGTTGTAGGAGTCGGGATTTTAATTTTTGAGTCGGGTTTTGGCCTGGTGTCGATTTTGACTTTAGTTAGTGTCATTGCGACCCCATCGTCATGCATTAAACACTCCAGGTACTTTTGAAAAGTTTTGAAATATTTTGTTTTCGAAATCGTTTTAAGTTTTTCGACGTATAGTTGTACAAAACTGTCGATCAAACGCTGTGATTCCTAAGCATGTTGTAGTCCGATAATCATCGGGCGTTTGTTAGAGACTCTATAGATACTGGGTATCTACTGAGCCCCCACTTTGACCGAGGCTTGGATATGGCGAATGTCAAAGTGTAGCCCCCCGGTCAATCGAAGATTATAACCTGAAGACCGAAGCGACGTCGAGGCGGCTTGAAAGAGTTCGGGCCAATGACTTGCCATCGGGAAGGACGGCGCCAAGACAAGTCGGGGATACGAGCCAAGGACCTATCATCGAAAACAGTTTAGAGTCTGTCGGCCGTCCGTGCGGTTCGTTTAAAGTCTGTTAGGTTACGTACGAAGGCTCGCCAGCCATAAGAGGGAGTCATACCTGAGGCATCTTCGGGATATGTCCTTGAGTTGTTTCTTGTTTGTGGGCAAAAGTGATCACATGTTTAAATCTCATATTTAGAATGCTGAGGGAATGTAATATTTTATTGTCAACTGATCCACATTAATCGGTAATGATTGGCTGGCTAGAAGTTGACATTACTGTCGTATGACGGTGGTGATCAGTTGATCCGTTAAGGTCATACCTCTAGGGTAACACTCTTAATTGATTAATTAATTAATTGTATGTTGATACAAGATTAATTCCTTAAAATTGAACGGATGATTTTGTGAGTGAAACGACGTATCTTATTGAACGCAGAATCCTCAGGTCGAGAGGGACCTGGGGTATACTTTGACTTTCGCCTTGTCCAAGCCTCAGTCAAAGTGGGGGCTCGGTAGATACCCGTATCCGTCGATATTGGAATTTATAGAGAACCCGACAAATACCCGATGATGATAGGACACATGTATTTATTAGTTGTCATTGTCATTATTTGGGTTCGTTTTACGATGTAGAATGAGCGTTGTCGACGGAGTATTTTAATTTAAATGATATTTAAATTAAAGCTTTTTTTAAAGGTGAATTCATTTTACTTTATTCTGAATTTATTTCCTCAAGTTTATTTTATTGAATATAAAATAAATATTTGATTTGAAAAATCATTTTATGAGTATATTTGATTTGAAAAATCATTTATTTTAATGTGTTAATTGATTTGAAAAAATCGATTTAAAAATCGAAAAAACTCGTTTTTAAACACGCATTTTGGAGCTTGATTATAGCTCGGTTTTTGAGCCCGTTTTCTTTACGAGTTGGCATGAATCTCGAGTACACTAACCAACCTAGGCTTCTACCCATCCAAACCCAGTTCGAACCCCCATACCCACGTCCCAAATCTCGTCCCAAGCCCCCCAACATAGCCCAACTCCTTCCCAACCCGTGTTCAACATAGCCCGTTTGTTTTGCTCCAAACTTGGTCCAAACCCGCAACCCATCACCACCAACCCGTACTCCACACTACCCACCATTCCCACGTCCAAACCCACCATGAAACCCCTCCACAAAACCCATCTCCAACACTCCAAAACAGGCCCCAAACAACACGACACAAACAGCCCCCTGTTTTCGTTCAGCTCAAACCCGAGTCCAAAACCCGCTCCAAACACCTGCAAAACCCATGCCCATTAACCCTAAACCATACCCTAGTATCCTACCTATACTTCCCTAGCTTAACCACCAAGAAAACCCCTCACAAAGCCTCTCAAACCCTCACAAAAGCTGCTGGACAGCAGCTATGCGTGAATGAGCCCGTCTGCCTCTCCCCTCTAAAACCCTACCTTAACTCCTTATAAATACCCCCCCTTCACCATACATTCATTCCTCTAAGTTCTCCATATATACAACCGTCATTCACAAGCTTAAAACTCCAGAAACAAACCCTAATCGCCTCCCAAAAACCCTCCACAAAACCGACATACAAACAGAGAATCAGTTTGTGTGTCCTCTTTGAAACCCTTCGTTCGACCTTCAAACCTCCATCAAAATTCGAGTTTCTTGTTCCTAATTAACCATACAATATACCTCTACACATTCGACAAAGATTTACGAGCCAAATTGCCCTTGAGAGTACACGAATTCCCTCGAAAAACAGAGTGTTATACACTCTATTTTCGCGGCTTTTCCTGTCTGTCCAGTTCTGTTTGTGCTCGTTTTTCGTGCCCAATAACTCAAAACGAGCAGGGATTGCTTTAATATATCTGTTCTCCTCTCTTTATAGTTTTCAAAACATCTTTTAAATCAAATTTTCATCGTGAAACGAGAGAGAAATCGCTGTTTGAAAGTTGCTGTCCAGATTCGATAAAAACGTGTTGTTTGCTTTGTTTCTTCGTCGACGACGGCCTCTCGAGATAAAATCTACCATCGATTACGACCCAAGATGGTGTCAACGATACATGTAGGTTGAGGGTGCATCAAATCCTCCTCTTTCTCCCTTTTATTTCGTTTTTTTATGTTTGTTTTTTTTTATTGTTTCGTTTTATTTCGTTTATCGTTTTTATTTATCGTTTAAATTAACTATGAAACTAGTTTAGTCCGAGTATGAGTTAAAGTAACACCATGAACACCCGCGTTGACTTGAGATGGGAAAGAAACCGCTACATCAGTCGGTCGTACACCCCCGTCTCATTTACATATCCTCGTGTTCAAGGTAGGGCATTAATAAAACGAGTTCTAACTTCGCTCTTTGCTTTTGACCCCTCTTTTGTTTCGTGTGATTCGACCCACCTTAGGACCCGTCACATGTTAGTATGACCTCTGATTGTTAACATATAACTCATTTAGATGACATTATATCAATTTGATAACCTAATTAGACACATTAGGGTACATCGACGTAGCTTTAAAAATCAACTAACAATTCTGTAATTTAATTGAATGCATCTCTCTCTCTTTCACCTAATTTCTCGCTAGTATAAGAGTGCGTGATTAGCACCTTCTTATTAACACTCGATGAGTTAAATTAATTAGCAAACTTGACCTAATTGGACACCTTTAGGCCGTGTAGAATGCGCGTTTGCAAGGTATCTTTTCAAATCGATCAACGTCGTTTCTAACTTGTTTTCTAGCCCGCTTTCGAACTTGTTTCGCAATCAATCGATCTAACTAATGAACCTGACCTAGGACCTAGGGTTGGACATGGCTTTAGGCCGTGAGGCTTGGCCGTGTCCTTTGGTTTTTCTTGTTTCGTTTGTTTTACATCGTTCGTTCTTTATTTGTTTTGTCGCTTGTAATTTATCGTTTGTTATCGAGTTGTAATTTTCAAGTTAGCTTTCTTTTATCGAGTCAAAACCTCTTTCAAAACCTTAGTCTTGTTTGGTTAGATGGTTGTGCCCCAATGCATGTAAGAGCGTAGTAAATCGCATATTGTTTAAAGCAACATGGCCCGGTTTATGCTAATGCATGCTTTGGTGTGTAGCCCTATGTCTAATTCGATGAGATTAAGTGAAAGCACACATCACGAGGAGTGACCCAAGGCCGTGAGTCATGTAAGCCGTGGGCCACCCCTTTGTGCACGTTTCCCTAGGCCGAATGGCCGTGTAATGAGTCGTGTATGGTGTCGTATATAGCAATTGTATTTAGATCGAGTTGTATCTTTAATTTATCGTTGTGTCGGCATGAAATGCCTGGGTTGTAATAGGGTAGATCCCAACGGCTCCCCCATTCCCATCAAGCCTTGTTTGTTTACTTTACATGTTGTTAGATTAATAAACCCACATGCTAAATTACAACTTTGACAAAGTTAGTTTAGTTGCATCTAAAACGACATAGAAATTGTTGTCACATGTTAGGGTTTTAAAACGATGTTTGCATATCATATATCGTAGTAGCTATAACCTTGTTTGAAATCCGATACTTGACTTAGTAGAGGCCGTTATTGACGGGCGGCGTTAGGTGTCCTTATGGGCTTCCTAACACGTACCCTCACCCCTTACTCAAGATCTATGGTTTGTGGATCCGTCTAAATATCATTGGATTACGAGAGTCATTCAAATCGAGTGATATAGGGTACAAGTCTTTATCTTTAATCGCTCGTAGTCGATTGGCTTTATGCTTTTCGATGAAAGGTGTAAAGTTGGCTTGAACGGTTCCAAGTTCCTAAAAAACTTGGTGGCGACTCTAATTGGTCTTAATTCGATTCGAAAGAACCTCGAGTCGATTATGCCTAGTGTGGATCCCGAGGACGCAGTTCCCGAGGGCCTTGTCCACAGTTTGGCGACTCTGCTGGGGAAAAGAGGACTAGTTACACTTTGTTTCTAGGGTCTTTTCCTCCGAGGTGAAACTTGAAAAGAAAGTATTGGAAAGTAAAACATTACTCATAGTGCTACGATTCACGCATAAACTCTTAAGGATTTTCCCGGGCCGTCCCAGCGTTTCTTTGTGATGCGTGGGGGGCGACGTCCCACTATGCCAGGAACTCGCACATTGCTTGCTTCTGCTCCGCCTCGCGTGGTTCTTTATGGTGGGGATGCTCTTCTAGGTACTCTACCTAAAGACCCTTGCTCTATAAGACCGCAAAAGGAGGGAGGGCATAGACCTTCTTGTAGAAGACTTGCCGAGACTTAAAGATGTCTAGGAGCATACATCCTTATAACATGAGAATGACAATGTGCAAGGTGTTTTTTCCGAGTCTTTTCAAATTTTCCATGTCCTTTTCAAAACCGAACTTTTGAACAACTTACTTTCCAAATAGCATGGTTTCAAAAACGCGGAATGCTGCCCAAATAGGACTAGAATTTTCGGCCAAAATGAGCTTTTATAGCCGGCATGCTGCCCATTTCAAATCTCATTTTCAAATCAATTATTCGTTTTTTCCAAATTCAATCCAAAATATTTCTCGAACCTTAACCAAGCATGAAATGCGTTGAGTCGTGTCCGGATCATGGCCGTGTTAGGCCAGGTGTTTTTTCGTTCCAAGAGTCTAGAACACGACCTTGTTGGGTCACCCAAGCTCACCTCTTGGGCTTCGAGTCATGTGGGTCGACCAATTGGTCTAGGATATTCCACAGAAACGCCCAAGCTAGGCCATTTAGGGCGTTTCACTTGAACCTAAGGACTATGTTGGTCCAATCACGGGTTTAGTCACACCAAGTCCAGTTTAGAATCGTGCTATGACAGTTTAAGTCATGTCGTTCTGTCGAGTCTAAAATGAATCAAGGTCTAAATCCAACCGTGAGTCGAACCCTTGGTTAGTCAGTCTCGAGTCAAGTCTTTGCTTGAGTCAAGTTGGTGTCGTGTCCTTAAGTGTGCAGGGGCTCTTACATTCGAATATTGACTCAGTTCGGGGTTTTCTTGTAGAAAGGCCGCCAAAAACCCGACGTCAAGCAATGGAAGATGTTGTTAACAAACTCACTGAGGCCGTGAACCTCATGATGGCCAGAATGGATGAGATCAAATCCAAGATGGGTGAAGATTCCTCTTCATCTACCCCACCTCTCAATGATCTGGAGAAACGGTTCAAGTTCATTAAGGACCGTCTGAAACTCTCCCAGGGGAAGAACATCCATTACGAAAATGCTAGGGCCTATGCCCCAATTCAGGATAAGTTGCCCACGAACATGGTACTCACTGATATCCCAAAGTTTAAGGGCACGAGAAGATCCGATCCACCATGTTAAGGCCTATAAGGGGTACTTTAGCATGAAGGGAGTACCTGCTAACATGCTCTCCGAAATTTTCGCCCAATCTCCGGATGAACACCGAAGGCGTGGTTCTACAATCTGGACCTTAAGAACTTCCCCACTTTCGAAGATATTACGGTGGAGTTCAGCAAGCACTATCGACAATGTCGAGATCCAAACCAACATAAGAACATTGGAGGTGATGACACAGAAAGAAAAAGAAGGCTTTACTTGAATTCATTGCAAGATGGCGCTGAAAGCGTGAAATTAGCCAAGAAGCTTGTGAAGTTGAAATGGTAGATAAGTTCGTAAAGAATCTACGACCTGTCTACCGTAATGCTCTGAAATACCAGAATTTTGGTTCTTTCAAAGAATTGATAAGAATCGGGATAAAGGTAGAAGATGACGTCCGAATGGCAGAGGCTGAAAAGCCGAAAGCGTACCAAGGGGTCTCATCGTCTAAGGCCAAGGCCCCAGCAACGACCCATATTGATGAAGCCATCAATCTCTTAGAAGGGCAATCGAAGAAGTCGCAGCGCCAAACACCTAGGGCATTCACCGATATCGGATGCACTTATACATATGCTCTCCAAAGGCTCATAGCCCAAGGAAAGTTGAAGCCTATTGGTCCAACTTCGGACCCTCCCGCTGATCAACAAGGTAAATGGTATAAATCAAATGCCTACTGTGCCTTTCATCAAGGGAAAGGCCATGATACTGAAAGGTGCTATCGACTGAAGCACGAAATCCAGGATATGATTGAGAATGGAACACTCCCGATCCCAACTGTTAAACCCAATAACATCACCAATCCATTTGGCGATCACACTAACTTTGTTTCTGTCGAAGACAGTGTCGACTATTCCCATCTTATCCGCCCATGTCACTGGAAAGGAGTGTTTATCGGGAAAATATTTGTGGATTGCTCTGAATTCTTGCCAAACCCGAAGAATGAAATTCAAGTCGGGAGTCTTGCTCTAGAATGTACTCCTCTCATTAACGAAGTTAATAAAAGACAATTCGATTCACCAACCTCCATCACTAGCGTAGATCCTCAGAGGACTACCTCGGGATGGAGGCAGACCATCAAAGGGATCAAGGACAAGAGCCAAGCATCTAAGTTGACAGCTGAACAAGAAAAAGCTCAAAACCAGATTTGAAAATTATGAGTCGGGATCTATTTTCTTATTTTAGTCGAGTCGAGTCTAGGACTTTCTTTTCCTGAAGTTGCGTCGTTTGTTCCGCGATGACCTAGGGTGTGTCCTAGGAATCGTTCCTTCGGGTCTGTTAAGCATTTGTCTTTCCAATAAAAAGTTGCAGTTTCATTTCCAAATATGTCTTGTTTCCAATCCTCGATCATTCCGAAAACATGATAAAATGCACAAAACACTCAAAGGCATCCCTGGGGTGGAAGTATGTCCCATTTCAAAATGTAAGGATACTTTAGGATCCCGTGTCTGTTTCCTTTACCTATTCCATGTCTGGCGGTAGAAAACCTCCATCAGAACCAGTGCTTATGACATGCTTTTTAGATGATTCTAGGACGAACCCGAACTAGCTCCTTGTTTCCCCTATCGATGACGGAAGGCAAGCCTTTTTCCCACAGAATCATCCTCTCTCGAAGAGAGAAGATATCAACCCGTTCTAAGAAGGAATTGTTAATTCTAACCCAATTTAGTTGGCGAAGCCCAGTTTTTAAGGTGTATCCATTTGTGACTAAGGGAATGAATAGAAGACCATTTTCAAGAAGAGAAGAAAAAAAAATGAAAAAAATGAAAAGATGAGGGAAAAAAGGACGAAAAAAAAGCAAAAGAAAAAAATGAAAAATGAAAAAGAGAAGAGATGAAAAAGAAGAAGAAAAAGGGAAAGAAAAAAAGAAAAGAAGAAGAAAAGAAAAGAAAAAAAGAAAAAGAAATGTCAAAATGTTGATCGGAGTTCAAGGCGAAGCCAAAATGGTCAGGTAGTGCCATCAGTAGTCATCCTTCCCCCTAAGTCCTTCCCGAGGCATTTATGAGGGAATAGTTAGGGATTCTGAGAATCAGTTAGCTTGTGTTAGTAAAGCGAAGCCTTTAGGGTCCAGACATGAAATTTTGAACCCACATCGATTCCCAACCCATTTGTACTCGGGTCTCATCAAACCCGAGACACCCATTCCAACCACATCAGCAGCCATAGCCCTTGGCCTTAGCACCACAAAACAAACCTTCAGAATGATGGTTAACCATTCCAACTTGTTATTACCAAGCTCTACATCCCAAAAGATCCAAGCCTTTTACACCTAACCCCAAACACGGGATTTAACGGTACTTTACAGGCTAGAACGGGATATGACATGATACCTTAGGTGAAACCTTCGAGTGTGTACACACAATCAAAATGCCACGTTTATGCACCATGATCGAACTACGTCGGATTTGATTTCGCTCCACGCGAATACGTAGGCAGTCCTTCAGAATAAGGGATTCAATCCACTCATCAACCAAGTTGTCATCTTGTCGGTTTCTTACGGGTCTTAACCAAGTCCAAATGAAGCCACCTTTGTTTTAGTTGGTCTTAGTACTCGATGTAAGCTAGGATAAGGATATAGGTTCAGATGAATAGTATCAAGTCTCAGAATGAGCTTTATCGAACGGTGTAGGCAAAGATGCTGAGTCACATAGATGTGGGTTTGTGTTGGGAATAGAAAATATGAAAAACCCGCTGAAAAGAAAGAAGGCGTGGAAGAAAAAAAATAGTAAAAGCCCGCTGAAAAGAAAGAAGGCGGTGGCAAGAAATGATGAAACTCGCTGAAAAGAAAGGAGGCGAGGAGAAGAGTGGCAAGATGTTCCCAACAAGAGTGATGTGTGATGTCTAAGTATTCTAATAAAATCAGTCTGTGTTTAGTGTCTGGGCGAAGCCAACGTTGTTGCTCCATGAGTTTAATCCACCTTGTCAATGCCAAGTGATCTTGATTCCCATGTGCCCTTGGGACCACGCCCATGCCATACGATATCTCTGTCTCAAGTCCGGCGACCTAGAGATTCCCATTTTCCATATTTTGGTGCGCCGGATTGGCCAATTTACATTTCTACCCTCATCAAGTCAATAATTGAATTAAAACCCATGCACACTTACGGTTTTATTTTCCTTTTTGTTTTACGGTAGCGGGCTACGCCCACGTTGTTTACGAGTCTTACAGAGTGTCTGTGTCATGTTTCATGCTCACCCGTCAAGGTTCGATTTCAAAATGCCAAATATTTCAGAATTCCGAAATTTCAAAAAAATTTTGCGAATTATGGATAGATGATCCAAGTAGTGGTACATTTCAAGTCAAGGTTCAAATCTTAAAGTTCAAAATCAACATGATTCGTTTCAAATTCAAATTTCGGGTCGATGGCCCAACATCCAAGGGATTCATTTCAAATTCAAAATTTGGGTTGATGGCCCAATTATTCAAAATTTTCAACTTGTTCAAATTTCGGGTCGATGACCCAGTCATTCAAAATTTAATTTTAGGTCGACGACCCAGCATTCCAACACTTCAACTTCAAACCTCGGGTCGATGGCCCAATATTCTAAGTGATTCAAAATTCGGGTCGATGTCCCAATTATTCAAAATTTTCAAATTCAATTTTCGGGTCGATGAGCCAATCTTTCAAATAATCCAATTTTAAGATCGATGATCCAAAGTGCTTATGTGACGATTATTGCTAGTACGTTTTCTGTGTTTCAAATATAGCAGGATATGCTTCAACTAGGGGCTCTAAAGTCTTCGACTTTAGAGCCATTGCAAACTGGGGGCTCTGAAGCCGTTGGCTTCAGAGACCATTATCAAGATGTAAAGGATGATATCCACCAAGAATTCAATTCAATACAAGAGTATGAAAAGGAAGAATTCCTTAGCTGAAAGCAAATGATGAAAGCGGCGGCAACCTCCTCGGAAAGTCCCGTCCCATTCGGACAAGCGCCAGCAGATGATAAATTTTGGGCAAATGTCAACAGATGATGAATTTTGAACAAATGCCAGCAGATGACAAACTTTGGGCATGTGTCAGCAATTGCCGAACTACGACGCGGGTTTGATTCCGTCAGAAACGGATACGTAGGCGCCTAAGGATAAGGCTCAACCCACCATATATGCAATTTATGGGTCGACGACCAATGATTATAATTTGACACAACAGAAGCAAGAGTCAATCCCCGACGAAGTTTCAGGTATGATCTCTTCTTATGGCTGGCGAGCTTATATACGCAAGTCTAATGGACTATAAATGACTCGCAGAATCCTCAGGTCGAGAGGGACCTGGGGTATACTTTGACTTTCGCCTTGTCCAAGCCTCAGTCAAAGTGGGGGCTCTGTAGATACCCGTATCCGTCGATATTGGAATTTATAGAGAACCCGACAAACACCCGATGATGATAGGACACATGTATTTATTAGTTGTCATTGTCATTATTTGGGTTCGTTTTACGATGTAGAATGAGCGTTGTCGACGGAGTATTTTAATTTAAATGATATTTAAATTAAAGCTTTTTTAAAGTGTGAATTCATTTTACTTTATTCTGAATTTATTTCCTCAAGTTTATTTTATTGAAAATAAAATAAATATTTGATTTGAAAAATCATTTTATGAGTATATTTGATTTGAAAAATCATTTATTTTAATGTGTTAATTGATTTGAAAAAATCGATTTAAAAATAGAAAAAACTCGTTTTTAAACACGCATTTTGGAGCTTGATTATAGCTCGGTTTTTGAGCCCGTTTTCTTTACGAGTTAGCACGAATCTCGAGTACACTAACCAACCTAGGATTCTACCCATCCAACCCCAGTTCGAACCCCCATACCCACGTCCCAAATCTCGTCCCAAGCCCCCCAACATAGCCCAACTCCTTCCCAACCCGTGTTCAACATAGCCCGTTTGTTTTGCTCCAAACTTGGTCCAAATCCGCAACCCATCACCACCAACCCATACTCCACACTACCCACCATTCCCACGTCCAAACCCACCATGAAACCCCTCCACAAAACCCGTCTCCAACACTCCAAAACAGGCCCCAAACAACACGACACAAACAGCCCCCTGTTTTCGTTCAGCTCAAACCCGAGTCCAAAACCCGCTCCAAACACCTGAAAAACCCGTGCCCATTAACCCTAAACCATACCCTAGTATCCTACCTATACTTCCCTAGCTTAACCACCAAGAAAACCCCTCACAAAGCCTCTCAAACCCTCACAAAAGCTGCTGGACAGCAGCTATGCGTGAATGAGCCCGTCTGCCTCTCCCCTCTAAAACCCTACCTTAACTCCTTATAAATACCCCCCCTTTACCATACATTCATTCCTCTAAGTTCTCCATACATACAACCGTCATTCGCAAGCTTAAAACTCCAGAAACAAACCCTAATCGCCTCCCAAAAACCCTCCACAAAACCGACATACAAACAGAGAATCAGTTTGTGTGTCCTCTTTGAAACCCTTCGTTCTCCCTTCAAACCTCCATCAAAATTCGAGTTTCTTGTTCCTAATTAACCATACAACATCTCTCTACACATTATACAAAGATTTACGAGCCAAATTGCCCTTGAGAGTACACGAATTCCCTCGAAAAACAGAGTGTTATACACTCTGTTTTCGCGGCTTTTCCTGTCTGTCCAGTTCTGTTTGTGCTCGTTTTTCGTGCCCAATAACTCAAAACGAGCAGGGATTGCTTTAAGATCTCTGTTCTACTCTCTTTCTAGTTTTCAAAACATCTTTTAAATCGAATTTTCATCGTGAAACGAGAGAGAAATCGCTGTTTGAAAGTTGCTGTCCAGATTCGATATAAACGTGTTGTTTGCTTTGTTTCTTCGTCGACGACGGCCTCTCGAGATAAAATCTACCATCGATTACGACCCAAGACGGTGTCAATGATACATGTAGGTTGAGGGTGAATCAAATCCTCCTCTTTCTCCCTTTTATTTCATTTTTTTATGTTTGTTTTTTTTTTATTGTTTCGTTTTATTTCGTTTATCGTTTTTATTTATCGTTTAAATTAACTATGAAACTAGTTTAGTCCAAGTATGAGTTAAAGTACCACCATGAACACCCGCGTTGACTTGAGATGGGAAAGAAACCGCTACATCAGTCGGTCGTACACCCCCGTTTCATTTACATATCCTCGTGTTCAAGGTAGGGCATTAATAAAACGAGTTCTAACTTCGCTCTTCGCTTTTGACCCCTCTTTTGTTTCGTGTGATTCGACCCACCTTAGGACCTGTCACATGTTAGTATGACCTCTGATTGTTAACATATAACTCATTTAGATGTCATTAGATCAATTTGATAACCTAATTAGACACATTAGGGTACATCGACGTAGCTTTAAAAATCAACTAACAATTCTGTAATTTAATTGAATGCATCTCTCTCTCTTTCACCTAATTTCTCGCTAGTATAAGAGTGCGTGATTAGCACCATCTTATTAACACTCGATGAGTTAAATTAATTAGCAAACTTGACCTAATTGGACCCCTTTAGGCCGTGTAGAATGCGCGTTTGCAAGGTATCTTTTCAAATCGATCAACGTCGTTTCTAACTTGTTTTCTAACCTGCTTTCGAACTTGTTTCGCAATCAATCGATCTAACTAATGAACCTGACCTAGGACCTAGGGTTGGACGTGGCTTTAGGCCGTGAGGCTTGGCCGTGTCCTTTGGTTTTTCTTGTTTCGTTTGTTTTACATCGTTCGTTCTTTATTTGTTTTGTCGCTTGTAATTTATCGTTTGTTATCGAGTTGTAATTTTCAAGTTAGCTTTCTTTTATCGAGTCAAAACCTCTTTCAAAACCTTAGTCTTGTTTGGTTAGATGGTTGTGCCCCAATGCATGTAAGAGCGTAGTAAATCGCATATTGTTTAAAGCAACATGGCCCGGTTTATGCTAATGCATGCTTTGGTGTGTAGCCCTATGTCTAATTCGATGAGATTAAGTGAAAGCACACATCACGAGGAGTGATCCAAGGCCGTGAGTCATGTAAGCCGTGGGCCACCCCTTTGTGCACGTTTCCCTAGGCCGAATGGCCGTGTAAAGAGTCGTGTATGGTGTCGTATATAGCAATTGTATTTAGATCGAGTTGTATCTTTAATTTATCGTTGTGTCGGCATGAAATGCCTGGGTTGTAATAGGGTAGATCCCAACGGCTCCCCCATTCCCATCAAGCCTTGTTTGTTTGCTTTACATGTTGTTAGATTAATCAACCCACATGCTAAATTACAACTTTGACAAAGTTAGTTTAGTTGCATCTAAAACGACATAGAAATTGTTGTAACATGTTAAGGTTTTAAAACGATGTTTGCATATCATATATCATAGTAGCTATGACCTTGTTTGAAATCCGATACTTGACTTAGTAGAGGCCGTTATTGACGGGCGGCGTTAGGTGTCCTTATGGGCTTCCAAACACGTACCCTCACCCCTTACTCAAGATCTATGGTTTGTGGATCCGTCTAAATACCATTGGATTACGAGAGTCATTCAAATCGAGTGATATAGGGTACAAGTCTTTATCTTTAATCGCTCGTAGTCGATTGGCTTTATGCTTTTCGATGAAAGGTGTAAAGTTGGCTTGAACGGTTCCAAGTTCCCAAAAAACTTGGTGGCGACTCTAATTGGTCTTAATTCGATTCGAAAGAACCTCGAGTCGATTATGCCTAGTGTGGATCCCGAGGACGCAGTTCCCGAGGGCCTTGTCCAAAGATCCGTACTAAGTAATTAAATTGTTTTATTACTTAGATTTATTTATTGTTTATGAAACAATTAAAATAAGAATGAATGATTTATTATAAATACAAGTTGTTGTGATTTATAATTCTATGACCCATTTTAAGTACTTGTAATTGTGAATTACTAGTTAATTTTTGTATGTGATTTATTTTGTTAATATAATGATTTTTAATAAGTTAAAAATGCATTATTTAATAACATGTATAGTAACATGTCCAATATATCATACTACACAAATTAAACAATTGACTAACTTAAAATGGACCCATTTTACCTTATGGTGCCGTATAAATAGGAGAGTAGGGAGTTGGTTGTGTTTAAATTTATTTAATTAAAGGGAACACAATTATACCCTACTTATTATAGGCTTGCATGCCTAAAATCTTGTGAAGAACATTTTGAGCATGGATTGGGCATACTACCCAAGGCCATCCGGCCACCCACAAGAAAAAGAGGAGTGTTCTCTTCTTTTTGAATTCATTCATTCTAACAAATAATAAGGTTGATAATTTTTTTATATTCTCTCTAGATCTTATGAAGAAAAATAAGAAAGAATAACTCACAAGCCTATCTCTTTCCGGCACCGCAAACATCCAATATGAACACCGAGATTCCCCAGCAGGATATCATGGACGTCCCCACGGAGCCCACTAACTCAACGAATTCTCGGAATAGGCCCGTCCAACACGGCTATTTCCCACAATCAGTCATTCAACTTCAACACGGCTAGCGAGCCTCACAATGCACATGGGTGGCGAGCCTCAAAACGCATCATATTCAACATGGCTGGCGATCCTCAAAACGCATCACATCCAACATGGCTGGCGAGCCTCACAACGTAGCCTCAATCCAGTTGGCGAGCCCCATCATATCCGCAGCAAGGCTGGCGAGCCTTTTCCTGCAAACAAGGAACAACTCAACGACATATCCCAAAGATACCTCAAGTATTACTCCTTCTTATGGCTGCCGAGCCTTCGTACGTAGTCTAACGGACTTTAAACGACCCGCACCGACAGTCGACAGACTCTAAATTTTTCCCGATGACAGGTCCTTGACTCGTATCCTCGATTCGCCCTTCCCGACGGCAGGTCCATGGCCCGAACCCTTTCGAGTCGCCTCGACGTCGCTTTGGTCTCCTGGTTGTAATCTTCGATTGACCTGGGGGTAATACTTTGACTTTCGCCCTGTCCAAGCCTGAGTCAAAGTGGGGGCTCTTTAGATACCCAGTATCTGTTGAGTCTCCAACAAACACCCGATGATTATCGGACTACAACATGCTTAGGAATCGCAGCATTTAATCGACAGTTTTCTATAATTATACGTCGGAAAACTTAAAACGATTCAAACAAAAAAAACTTTTCAAAACTTTTCAAAAGTACCTGAAGTGTTTAATGCATGACGATAGGGTCACAATGACACTAACTAGAGTCAAAACCGACATCGGACCAAAAACCGACTAAAAAATTCAAATCCCGACTCCAACAACGAGTAAAACCGAGTCAAACACAAAAAACAAACTTTTGCAAAACTTCCATGTTAAGTATTCTCAGAATGATTCATGGTCAAGTACAAATAATGTCATCCAAAACATAGGATAGAAAAAATCGTGATTTCAATTGCGTGATAATGACAAGACACCTCGAAGACCCGCGAAATGGCTCGCACCTCTTCGAGCAGCCCATGCGGCCACGTCGCTCAAAACGCACATAACCACCCATTTCTCTATAAATACCCACCTTCACACACCATAATCCTTACGTGAGTGTCCGCCCCCTCATCTCTCCCTTAAAATTCTAGACTCGACTTCTTAAGTCACAAACCCACACGTGTTTTCGACCTACTGATCGAAAATACAAGCCTTACACATTTTTTGGTACCGTCATCGTGCATTAAATCACTTGACCGACCATCTCGACCAACTACACCATTACTAAACTAAACTAAACACTCTTTTACATTGCTAAGACGGTTTTCAAACCGAGTTTTCCGACCAAACAAGTTGATACACTTTCGTCGATTTCTCGTCTCAAGACTAGCATGTATGTATGAGGGTGTAAAAATCCTCTTCTTTTATGTTTTTTCATCTGCTTTATGACTATAACATGCTAAAACATGCATAACATGATTTAAAATTAGGTTAGATAAGCCAAAATCGGATTTTGGCCGGAGACAGGGTTGCTTGCATAGCAGGAGGGCTCACGCCTCAACCCCCTCTCAGGCATTAATCCAGCCGTATTTGATCTCATCTTTCCTTTTTATTTAATTTCTTATTTGTAATCGGTTTTTACCATTTCAAATATTACAAATCATTTTCATGATGAACTTTTAATCATATAACATTTTCACCCTTGGTTCCTCATACCATGACGGTTTAGATCCGTGTTTCGGTGATAATATTTGGTTAAACACATTTTAAAAGGCATTTTAAAACCTTTATTTCATTTCTTTACATTTCAAAAACAAACATATTAGTCATAAATACAAAATCATCCTTGGTTCCACATACCATGTCGGTTTTTAACCCGAGTACGATGATAAACATTGACTAATCACAAACAAATGGAATTGAAACAATTAGTTCATAATCATTTTTCAAAACAATTCATGTCAAGCATGCAAAACTGCACCCGACATCGAATATTGTCAATACAATGATGATTACTCAAGTCTCGTTCCTCACATTAGCACAAAAGCGGTCCAAATGACCTTTCCAAACCAAGAAGGGTTCAAACACCCTCTTTTCAAACTATTTTACAAACATTTTAATAGTCAGAAGACGTCCCTTGGACAGTCAGCTGACTCGCGCCTAAACAGGCCAACTATTTTCCAGTTTTCAAACCAGGACAGGCCTGTTTTCATCGTTTGACGGCTCGCGCTTAAATAGGCTGCCTGATGCAGACCCGTTTCCCTTTTCAGCACTTGTCTAGGACGATCCCGACTTCGGTTAACCTGAATACAGGACGGAATAGATGACAAATCTGCCCCTTTTACATTGTATTTGCAAAACGCCTTACTAAGAGAAATGGATCACGTTATGCACCATAAACCTAATTCGGTAAATGGATGTTTAATTTCCGCCTTGCATGAAAATCAACATTAAATCCAACTTGACATCAATTACTTGATATTTAGATAAACAAACCAACAAAGAAAGGTCACGTGTTAGGTTCATGCATTTACCCATTTTATCAACTTTTGCATTTAACCAACCAAGATCGATTAGTAGAGACCGCTACCGCGGGCGGGATTGGGTGTCCAATTAAAGGGCTTCCCAATACGTACCTTCACCTCTTACTCAAAAACTTTGGATAGTGGACGACCTTATCCAGGGCGAATGAGAGTCATTCTAGAGATAGAATGCTAAAGAGGGATGACTCCTTATCTTTAGTACCTATGTCAAAAACCGCCTTTTACCTTGGCTGACCTAGGTATAAAGTGGATTTGAACGGGTTCCAAGCATCCTATAAATGTTTGGTGGCGACTCCGAACATCTCTTGCATCATTTCGAGACCCTTGCCGAGACGAAATCGACCGATCTAAAATGATACGGTCGAAAGCATTTTTACGTCACCGAGCGTGGCTTTCAGACTGTTGCCGCGTCCACAGATCGGCTGGGCATCGCAAGTGGCCCATGTCGATAGAGGCATCGTGAGAAGGAGTTGCGGAGTCGGGGCGCTGAGATTGCTTCTCTTAGAGCTGAGCTGGCTACAGCGGAGGCTTCTCGTTGTTCTCCGGAGCCGGGGATTGTTTGCTCTAGTTGCGACTCCTAGAGAGTACGAGGCTGGCCCACCGTGATGTGTTGAGTAGTTTGTAGTTCCCTTTTGGACTTTGGATTGTACTTGTATATGGGCGGTTTTGTATATGTATTTTTGATTTGTAGTTTTTTTGCTTGGCCCTTTTTTATGTTGTGTTTCGGAGAAGTGCGATCGATGGACGGCTTCCCGCTTGCTTTGGAGCTTGTTCCTGCAATGTTAGCGTAGAAAACAGGTAACATGTAGCACATACACATTTATACATGCACATAAACATGTAAAAACAGGTAAACTGTTGTTGAAATAACCGCGATGACTCGAAGTTAAAATTTTGAAATTGCTCATTTGAAAAAGGATTTTTTAAAATTCCATGACAAAACGTTACGCTTGGATTTTTCAAAAGGGAATCGCTTTGAGATTTTTGAGAAATTAATTCGTGTTTGAAGTAGATTAACTCGATTTGCGGTTTTTTTTAAAATATGTCGAATTTGCCGAAATTGATTTGCATCTCGAATTGAAAATCAAACCGTCTTTTGAATTTAATCGGAGGGAAATCTAAAAAAGGATTTGTGACTGTGTTGATTTTTTAATTTGCCAAATCAAGACTCGAATTTGTGGGAGCGATTTGTGAGATTGACATTTTGTAAAATGGATTTTGCGAAAAGTTTTCGCCATGGAAATGACCCGTCGCGGATCGAGGCGACTAGCCCTTCCCCCTTTTTAAAAAGAAAACTAAACTCGTATGTTTAAAGGTGAGGCATGAAAACCGTGTCGAATTTCGTAACACGTGAATCTAAGGAAATGTGAGTGTAAGACAACACAAATGTTCCTGGGCCAGCCATAAGAGGCGCGAGCATTATGGCGAGGAAAAAGAGGTGTTAGGGGAAAACACTACTAGACAGAGACGAGTCAAGGTGTGAGTCCATAGAAGCGGCACAAAGGGGCACAAGCTTCTTTGTGATGCAAGAGGCTTTCCCTTTTTTTTCTGAAAAGAAAGCTGATTGTTTTGTATAAGTAGTGAGTTTGTGCTTCATTGTTTCATCGTCCGAAACACAAAAATCTCTATGAAAACGTCCCTTCTTCTTCCACAAAAATCATGGATACTTTCGAAAGTAGGTTGCGACATTGGTGTCGGGATTTATCGCCTCCCGAAAAATATCAACTCGATGTAATGGGAGTTGGTCAATTGCTGGCGCTTCGCCAAGTCAAGGTTCAATCTTCATTCCTTGATGCATGCTCCTGGTTTTGAGATACAAAACACCATGTTTTTGTCTTCCCGAAAGGCGAAATTTTCCTGCTTGCCGAAGAAGTAGGTTCTATTGGAGGGTGGTCGGATTGTACTTCGGTGCTTCCCCCGATTCAGTCGTGTTGTAAA
Organism: Silene latifolia; assembly: GCF_048544455.1. Taxonomy (NCBI): domain Eukaryota; kingdom Viridiplantae; phylum Streptophyta; class Magnoliopsida; order Caryophyllales; family Caryophyllaceae; genus Silene; species Silene latifolia. Next base: position 56,432,957 of record NC_133527.1, on the reverse strand, counting down.
GAGAAATTCCATTCCATGCTTGGCTTGTCAACGAGTCAAATGAATTTCCTTCTTGCTTCTCATGGTGTTTACATGTTGTCCTTCATCAACATCTTTTCCAAACGGTTGGATGCTAATGTTTCGGAGGTTGCTAGGAAAAAGGGCCCTTGTCTTTTGCCTAGTGCATGCTTACCTTTATATTAATGTTTTGAAGAAGGAAGGACTGAAATGGTATGGTAGTATGACCCTCATTCATGTTGTTGAATAAATGGAGCACGGATAGGACCCGTCTTGGTTGGGGCTTTTGGAGCTTGTGTCCTCCACAAATTAGTGTGATAACATTTGTAAATCTCTTACAGGTTCACAAGGGTATACTTCGTATATTTAATCAGTTGATTAACGTTTACCTAATAACGGTTGGCTTGCTAGAAAGTTTGACGTTATTATCATACAGATGGCGGTGATCAACTGGTCCCTAAAGGTCACACCTATAGGATGTGTTTGAGAAATGTGGTTATAGAAATATGATCACATTGATGCCCAATATGACTAAAAAGTTAGTCAATGTGTTGATGAGATAATTATTTAATGAAAATTAAATAATATTAGCTGAGACGAATTAACTGTCAATTCGTAAATTAAATATAATAAGTTATATTTAATTAAATATATATAATGTTAGCTTGGACGAATTAATCTGTTAATTCGTAATTAAATATAATCAGTTATATTTAATATCAACAAGATGAATGTGTCATAGTGGTAATAGTGAGGGTACACATACCAAGAGGTCATGGGTTCGATCCTCACTAGATGATAATTCAACACATATTATATGTTTTTGGAAAGACCAAAAATAAGGGGAATTTACTCCTTATTTCGGTTAGCTTGGCCGAATTTTAGGAAGAATTTTTCTTTCCTAATTGACTCCAAATTTCGGTCTGTATAAAAAGAAAGGGAGAGAATTATTTCTACCCTAATGCTTTTTCTTGACCTTGCCTCCTCTCTCTCATCACAAAACACAAAAACAACTAAATTTTACAGAAAATTTTAGATCAATTTCTAGCATAATCAAAGGGCATATCTCAGATCGTCTTGGGTGCAACTAATAGGCGAATATCAATTTTGATATTGTTCTTAGGCCAATTTTGCTAGGATCGAAGGTTAATTCTAAATCCTTATACTTTGTTTATGTATTTTGTTTATGACCTTTAATCATCATTGTTAAATTCGTTATAATCCTTCTAGTTTAAGGGAAGTATACAGATTATTTCCCACAAGTGGTATCAGAGCATTAGGCCACGATTTTATTTTTGATGATTTTCATAAAATATGTATGTAAACAATGGAGATTTCGAAAAAAAATTTTAGGGTTTTCGGCTGAAATTTTTTTTTGTGCCGAGAGAATTTTTTTTTCCGGCCTGTTTTTCCTTTGTTGATGATTTATTTCCATTTGATTCATATGAATTATTGTTTTAATATGTTAAGATGATAATAAAATGAATTTGTAGATACCTTGATTTAATTCAGATTAAATTAAATTGTTAATGGAATAATCATGTCGATGAGACAAGAACTTGTTTTTGCTATATAGTTTTAGCATATAAGATTAATCATGTTCATTAATTCACTTGCTAAATCACGTTCTATATGACAACTGTAAACATTTTCTTCATCGGTTTTGTTTTAGGGCAATTCTTGCCGCAAGATTTTTTTGTGACGGCTGTTTTATTTTTTTTTGCCGTTGTTGTTGTTTTTTTCCTGTTCGATACTGTTCACCGTGAACAGTGTTCATTAAAAAAAAAAAAAATAAAAAAAATAAAAAAAAAAAAAAAAAACTGTTTTTTGGGTTTTTTTTTTTTGCCGAATCTAAAAGAAAAGAAAAGGAAAGTCTTTTTCTTTCCTTGTTTTTGCCTTATTTCCGAAAAAAACAAAAAAAATTTATTTGCTGTTTTTTTTTTGTCAGCCGTGAGCTGAGTTTACAAATAAAAAAAAAATTTTGTTTTCCTTTTTGCCGAGACCCAAAAGGAAGAAAAATTGGATTTTGTTTTTATTTTATTTTATTTTGGCCAATTAGTTATTGTGAATCGGTTCACAATTTAAAGATACCGAGTTATTTTAAAGCAGTTTAAAATTTTGACGGATAGAATTCGTATTACATGTTTAATATGGATTAAGAATAAAATTAATGTGATTAAATTGCGGAATTGTCACTTAATTTAATTTAAATAGGTGGTTTGGATAAATTAATCAACATAATTAAAGAATTGTGTAATGTATGTTTAATTTATATTAGTTGATGCTTTTAATTTTGTTGAATGAATCGAATGAATGAATTTTATTTACGTATTTAATTTTGCAATCGGTTGTAATTTGTAATACTTAGTGTGGCCTTAGTCAAATTATGTTTTCGTAATTAAGGAAACATGATTTTTATGTAATTATGAGATCTCGAATCTCTTTTATTTTAGTTTTGGGTTTTGAAATTAGAATGTAATAAATAGGTCAATTATGTAATTTTATTTATTGTAATTTCAAAGAAGACTAAAGATGAAGATTCAAGCTCACTCCCGCTACATGGATCAAGATGGAATATCAAGACAAGCTTCTCGGGTCCAAGGATGGATTCCAAACTTGTATTTATTGTTCATTTTGATAGGATAGGTCACACTAGGACTTTTACTGTTTTTTTTTTTGCGTTTTTCATTATTATTGCGTTTCATTCACATGTTAGTAATTGCATCATTTTCCGCCTAAAACCAAACCACCTACTACTAAAATGCATGAAAATTGACTCATATAGGTTGTATGTTAGTTTTCATGGACATGCAGATGTCACAGACTTTAAGCCATCACTTTAGTTTAATCATTCTCGCATGCTAGATTATAGTTCACTTAAAATGAATTTAAATAAAGTTGATGAGATCTTCCTCTAAAACGGAAATTGAGATTAGTCTTTATAAGGGCAAACATCTACGAATCCCTTCTTCATCGGTAGGCCTAATATGACCCCTTCTACGTTGGGTAAGTAGTTGTGTTGACTTAGTTTACCTCAACATCATAGTCCGATGAGTTTCTCGTGATTATGATGGACTAAAGATAGTATTTACAGAAATTTATCGACCAAGAATTCTAACGGTAGAATTAGCTAAAAGGTTAGCTTATCAATTTACAGAGAATTGAGTCTTGGGGTCATTTATATAATTCTTGAGGGATGTCAATTGTATAAATGTTTTGAGTCTTCGCGTTATGACATTAGTTCATTAGACTTAAAATAAAAACGATGCACATGCTTAATATTTTATTCTTCTTTCGCAGTGTAGAACACATTTATTATCAATAATTCTGTTACAACAAATGGCTGGAAATAACGCAATCCCAATGCCTAGTGCCACACTAGATCGTTCGTCCTGGCTTAAAATGTTCATGGACCAAATGAATCAGTCCACTCGACTGAAGAATGATGGGTCCAATTTTGCGGACTGGGAGGCGGCACTACGGAATGCTGCCACTACTGACGGCAAGCTCAGGTATTTAACTGAGCCAATACCTGTCAATCCAGGCCCAAATGCAGGAGTCAACGAGTCACTCGCTTATAGTGATTTCGTTATGGAAGCAGGTGCGATAAAGAACGCACTCATCTTTGCAATGGAAACCAATTTGCAGAGACGCTTCATTGCCCAAGGTGAAAACAAGATTTTCACCACACTCACTAACGAGTTCTCAAAGGCACCGAGAATCGTTACATATGAGCATACCTGTCGCTTCTTTGATGCGAAACTCCAGAAGGGCTAACCGGTTAGCCCACACATTCTTCACATGATTGAGAATGTCGAGAAGTGGAGGCACCTGAATTGTAAAATTAGTGAGAGCATTGTCATTGACCGAATGCTTCATTCTCTTCACGATGGTTTTGCCCTTTTCAGGGCGAACTACTATATGAATGACTTGAAAAGGAGTCCTCATGAGCTACACTCCCTTCTCGTACAGACCGAGAAGGATATGAACTTGAGTGGGAGCGTGAAGCAGGATGCTCTCACGATTTACAAAGGTAAAGGTAAGGGCAAGGCTCATGGCGACCTAGCTGTAGGTAAGCCAAAGTTTAAGATTCCAGGAAACGGTAAGAGTGCGACTGGTGAGACTAGTGGCTCACAGGGCAAGACAAAGAGCAAGGGCGGTGACATAGAGTGCCACCATTGTCACAAGACTGGACATTGGAGGAGGAACTGTCCCGTCTACCGTGAGGACATCAAGGCAGGCGGCGTCGTTCCTGTTGGTATGTCATCTTATATTCATATGATTGAGATTAACCATGCAAGTTTCGGAACTTGGGTACTAGATACTGGTTGTGGTTCTCATCTGTGTAATCATTTGCAGGGCCAAAAGAACATCATACCTCTCGAAAAAGGTGATGTGGACCTGCGAGTCGGGAATGGAGCACGAGTTGTTTCTTTGCCTCGAAGGGAACATATGTAATCCAACTCCCTAGTGGTTTTGAGTTATCTTTAAATAACTGTTACTATGTACCCAGTTTATCTAAGAATATTATTTCTGTTTCCGTACTTGCTAAAGACGGTTTTACATTTTCAACAAAGGATAATAGTTGTATTTTCTCTTTTAATGAAATGATTTATGGCAAAGCAGTTTCCATGAATGGAATTTATATCTTAGATCAAACCACGGAAGTATTACACATGAATAATAAGAAATTAAAGGTTGGTGACAAAGATTAAACCTATCTATGGCATTGTCGAATGGGACACATAAATGAGAAACGCGTGAAGAAACTCGTCGATAATGGGACTATTCCCGCATTCGGATTTTCTACATATGGCACGTGTGAATCATGTCTCATTGGCAAGATGACTCGAATTTCCTTCAAAGGTGTTGGAATGCGCGCTAACCTATTAGGACTCATACATACGGACGTATGTGGACCTATGTCAATTACCGCTAGAGATGGCTATAGATATTTTATCACTTTCACGGACGATTTGAGTAGATACGGATATGTCTACTTAATGAAGCATAAAAGTGATTCCTTTGAGAAATTCAAGGAATACCAGAATAGGGTACAGAACCAACTGGGTAGAAAGATTAAAGCAATCCGTTCAGATCGGTGTGGCGAATATTTTTCAAATGAGTTTGATCAACACCTGAAAGACTGTGGAATCGATTTGAAGTTAACTCCACCTGGAACACCTCAATTGAATGGTGTGTCCGAACGGATAAATCGAACCTTACTTGATATGGTTCAATCCATGATGAGTCACACGGTAGTGCCTTATTCATTATGGGGTTATGCTCTTTTGTCAGCCGCTCTTATACTTAACCGAAGTCCGTCTAAAGCTGTCGATAAGACTCCATATGAAATGTTGAAGGGAACGGTCCCTAACTTGTCCTTTATTCGGGTTTGGGGCTGCGAGGCTTATGTCAAGTGGAGACACGAGGATAAGCTTGGCCCGCGATCGGTCAAGACATACTTTATAGGTTATCCAAAAGGAACATTTGGTCATTACTTCTATTCGCCTACCGAACATCGAGTTTTTGTTGCGACTAGTGCGACGTTCTTAGAGAAAGAATTTCTCGAGAACAAATCGAGTAATAGAACCTTCGAGCTGTCGGAGATTCCAGAACGAACAGCTGAGGAACAGATGGAGGAAGATGTACCTTCAACTGATGATACGGTTAATATTCCTGAGGAACCTAGGAGGTCGAGTAGAGACTCTCATCCTCCGGACAGATACATTGGTATGGTCGAGGAGAGTGATGTTTTACTTCTCGAAAGTAATGAACCCGCAACCTATAAAGGTGCTATGGCCTGTTCCGACTCAAAGCTATGGCTCGAAGCCATGCAATCCGAGATGGACTCCATGTATGAGAATAACGTATGGGATCTAGTTGATTTATCTAATAAGGTAAAACCTCTACAGTGCAAATGGCTTTACAAAATAAAGCGTTCTGTAGACGCGCAACCAGATATCTATAAGGCACGACTTGTGGCAAAAGGTTTCACTCAAGTGCAAGGATTGCATTATGATGAGATTTTATCACCTGTAGTCATGCTACGTTCCATTCGGATAATCTTAGCGATTGCCGCATTTCATGATTATGAGATTTGGCAAATGGATGTGAAAACCGCCTTCTTAAACGGTTATTTGGAGGAAGAGTTGTACATGGTGCAACCCGAAGGTTTCATAGATCCTAAACATCCTAAGAAAGTATGGAAGCTTAAGCGTTCCATTTATGGACTTAAGCAAGCTTCTCGGAGTTGGAATCATCGTTTTGACCAAGTGATAAAAGAGTATGGTTTCACTCGATCGGTCGAGGAACCATGCTTATATATCAAGTCGAGTGGGAGCAAGATTGTATTTTTGATATTGAATGTCGATGACATACTCTTGATTGGGAATGACATTCCTCTCCTATCTTCGGTTAAAGAATGGTTGAAGAACCATTTCCAGATGAAAGTTCTGGGTGAGGCACAGCGCATTTTGGGAATCCGTATCTACCGAGATAGATCACGACGGACGTTATCACTTAGTCAGGAGTCTTATTTGGATAAGGTTCTTGAGAGGTTCAGCATGACCGACTCCAAGAAGGTTAACCTTCCTATGACGACTGGGATGCAGTTGAGCAAGTCTCAGTCACCCACGACGCCTGAAGGGATAGAGCGCATGAGTCGTGTTCCTTATGCATCTGCAATAGGATCGATCATGTATGTCATGATATGCACACGTCCAGACGTGGCATATGCATTGAGTATGACGAGTCGGTACCAAAAGACTCCAGGTGAAACACACTGGATAGCAGTCAAAAATATCCTCAAGTACCTACGGAGGACTAAGGATTGGGTATTGACTTATGGAGGCGATACTAAGCTATGCGCAACCGGTTACGCAGATACTAGCTTCTAAACGGATCGAGATGACTCAAAATCTCAGTCCGGGTTCGTCTTCACTCTTAATGGTGCTGCGGTCAGCTGGAAGAGTTCCAAAGAGAGTGTTGTAGCAGATTCTACTACTGAATCCGAGTACTATGCCGCTTCGGAGGTAGCAAAGGAAGCGATATGGATGCGCCAATTCTTACAAGAGCTTTCGGTAGTTCCTAGTTCGAATGACCCGATCACCATCTATTGTGACAATAGAGGTGCCATCTTCCAGGTTAAGGAGCCAAAGTCTAGCAACAAATCTAGATATGTACTTCGAAAAGCTCACCTGATCCGAGATTACGTGGAGCAAGAAGAGATAGTGATTGACAAGATTGCGACGGATGATAACATCGCGGATCCTCTCACCAAACCTTTGAATTATGATAAGCATGTAGGGCATGTTAATTCCATGGGAATTAAACATGTTCTTGAGTTGTAGTACTTGATTATGGATTTGATACATTATCTTTTTCATATACTATTTATAACTTCATCGTTTTATATATAATATTTTGTTTTTCATGTGGATTGTACTGACAACATTGAACGCCACGAGTGAATGAATTACATTATAATTTGTTTTGGTCCGTAATCGCCAATGTGAGTGATAACTCGGCTATTATATTGTGCAGTCGATTGATGGTGGGTTCAACGAGCCATAAGTCAAACGGTTGACTGATCGATCACAGATACGAGATTATGACGATACCTCGTAAGACAACTTTTTGTGACAACGTAATGGAGTCCTAAATGTTTAGTAAACATTCGGTGCCAGGTCGTGGATAGGACATCCATTGTGTTCCTAGAGTCGATTCTTTTGACTATCGACTGTCTCTTGAGATTAAGGCAGTTTTTGGGTGACTTTGGTTTCTTTCTCACGGTCTGCCCTAACTGGAGGCTAAGTAGATTTTTTCTGGGTCATTTCATATTGTGCTTACATATGGAGGATTCGAGTTGAGGAAAATATCCAACCCTTATCAGGTATAGTTATTTCTCAGGGCCACTCGAGGAGTTGTAACTGAAATGCATGGCCATGCTCGAGTGTTGATTCGTTTATCAGTGAAGTTACTCTCTAGTCGGGGAAACCACTCTTGATATTGATCGCTTGTAAAATACGACCTTTGTGAATTCGGATTTGGAAATTGTTTTACATTGAGTGGGAGAAATTTTAGGATATGAGAATCGGTTATCGCACATACACTTGTGAGGACAAGTGGGAGTTTTTTGGAGCTTGTGTCCTCCACAAATTAGTGTGATAACATTTGTAAATCTCTTACAGGTTCACAAGTGTATACTTCGTATATTTAATCAGTTGATTAACGTTTACCTAATAACGGTTGGCTTGCTAGAAAGTTTGACGTTATTATCATACAGATGGCGGTGATCAACTGGTCCCTAAAGGTCACACCTATAGGATGTGTTTGAGAAATGTGGTTATAGAAATATGATCACATTGATGCCCAATATGACTAAAAAGATAGTCAATGTGTTGATGAGATAATTATTTAATGAAAATTAAATAATATTAGTTGAGACGAATTAACTGTCAATTCGTAAATTAAATATAATAAGTTATATTTAATTAAATATATATAATGTTAGCTTGGACGAATTAATCTGTTAATTCGTAATTAAATATAATCAGTTATATTTAATATCAACAAGATGAATGTGTCATAGTGGTAATAGTGAGGGTACACATACCAAGAGGTCATGGGTTCGATCCTCACTAGATGACAATTCAACACATATTATATATTTTTGGAAAGACCAAAAATAAGGGGAATTTACTCCTTATTTCGGTTAGCTTGGCCGAATTTTAGGAAGAATTTTTCTTTCCTAATTGACTCCAAATTTCGGTCTGTATAAAAAGAAAGGGAGAGAATTATTTCTACCCTAATGCTTTTTCTTGACCTTGCCTCCTCTCTCTCATCACAAAACACAAAAACAACTAAATTTTACAGAAAATTTTAGATCGATTTCTAGCATAATCAAAGGGCATATCTCAGATCGTCTTGGGTGCAACTAATAGGCGAATATCAATTTTGATATTGTTCTTAGGCCAATTTTGCTAGGACCGAAGTTTAATTCTAAATCCTTATACTTTGTTTATGTATTTTGTTTATGACCTTTAATCATCATTGTTAAATTCGTTATAATCCTTCTAGTTTAAGGGAAGTATACAGATTATTTCCCACATGTGCTTGGCGAGATCGTTCAAGCCTTGGATAAGAAGGAGCCTTGTGGAGATTCACTCTCGTTTGGATCTCCCAAAATCCTCCAAGTATGGCTTATGGAGAGGCTAAGGTATGTTGAGCCTTTAATTGATGCTTCTTCTTACTCTTTCCGCCACCTTACCATGAGGAAAAGGTTGTACGCGGATAGCTTTGCGTACACCGAGGCCTATTGGACCTCGAAGTTGGTGGAGGAGGGCGGCCCTCATGTCTGTTGGGTTGTGTCGTGGTGGAACTTGGGGTCTTTTACGGGGTTTCCCGCTCTGGCCGCTTCTTCTCGCTCTTTGATGATCATTGGTTTGAAGGTTGCTTCCTTCATTTATCCGGAAAGGGTCATGAGGCACATGGGCCGACAACCAAAGATGTGTGCTCAAAATACTCTTGTCTAAGAGAGCGTGTTCTGAAACTCCGAGCTAGTGGAGGTTTTCGAGAGGTGGTGGGCCATTCGGCCAACTTGGGAGGAACTGAATCCCCCTCCGACGACATAGGTGACTCCCGCTTATGTCAAATGGTAAAGAGCTTCCACCTGGGAAGAAAGGTCAAAGTTTTGTAAGGATGAAGTCAATGACTTGAAGTATAGGAAAGCGGCCAAGGCAATTCGTGCCTAATTTGATGAGTTTGATGATAATGGGAGCCCAAATGTGATGATGTCGCCGAAGAAGAGGGGAGGGGCTTGGGTCCTAAAGAGGCTTTGGGCCGTGTGTGGGGTCGACATAGGCCGTGTAGGAGCCCGGATATCGTGGCTGTTGCGGATCCGTTACGAGGAGAAAATTCGTGCTAGGCGAGCTAGCAAGACGAACAAGGGGAAGATGCACCCCAAAGGAAAAGGCAAGGGTAGGATGGATGAGTTAAGATCTCCGTCACCCTTTTATTATTATGTTGTACTAGTATTTGTGTGTGTATCGTTATTATGTCGTATTAGTTATGTATTGTGTGCTTGTGTGTGTTAGTTTTACTAATGTCCTAGTCGGCGTTCTAGCTTTGCAAGTCGTGGACTCGCTTAGCCTCTTATTGCTTCCCAGTTTGTACTTCAACCTATTATTAATTAAATAAGAGGATTACTTGTATTGAAAAAAATGTTGTGAACATTTATAGTTTCTCCATCCATTTTGTAAAGGTAATTAGGTTTGAATTATCCTAAACTTGCACATGTGAAGGGGAGTTTATTGTGGAAAGGGAGAAAGGTTTGCCTTTTTTTTGGGTTTTGCTTTTTTTTTTTTTTGTGAGAAAAGGGGTATGTTTGTTTTTTGCTTTGATGTTTGTAGTGGTTGTTGTTTTTCTGTATGTAAGGGTGGTTGTATCCTTCTTATGTAAGAAAGGACTGCCTACGTATTCACCTGAAAAGATGAAATCAAATAATGCTCGTAGTTCAAGTGTTTTTGTTTGACGTTTGTTTTTGGTGGGACGTGTGTGTGTGTGTGTGTGTGTGTGCGCGCGTGCGTGCATGTGTGTGTGTGTGTGTGTTTGTGTGTGTGTGTGTTTGTTTATATAATTGTATCCTTCTTGTGTAAGGAAGGACTGCTTACGTATTCACCTGAAAAGATGAAATCAAACCATGCTTGTAGTTCAAGTGTTTTTTGTTTGTTTGTGCAAATGGATGATAGTTTTGACAGATCAAAAGTTGCTGGAAACATGGAAAGGTGTCACAACTTAGACTCGATAAACATGCAATTTTAAATCAGAACTTTTAAGGAATTGACTTGAGAGTTGGGTGCGGTTGTTAGGAGGGGTTGTTGATGTAACACCCCCATACTCCAAGTGCCTTACCAGGACCACTCAAGACATGTAAGTGCTACCATCTCGGTTACGCGAGGCAATGATAATCATAAGACAATAAAGAAAGATACTTTAAAAGTAAATATAATTTAAGTGATTACATGTCTCAAACCAAAACTGTCAAACTGAATTACAAGGTTCTCAGACGATCTACTGCTAAAACTATCAAAGCTATAAAACATCGTCTGACACAGCGGAAGACTTCTAACTGCCACGTGATGACTCATCCCAGCTATCCCATACGCGTCATCTCATACCTGCTCAATAATCGCTCACCACCCCGAATGGATCACCACAGTTTTTAAAACAATAAACGGGTCGATTACTAATCACACAATTTATATAATCCAACAACACAACAAACAACACAGCTCAATCGTCACAGATATACTCCGAACTCCATCACCAACTCCACAATACTGACTACACACTAAAGTGTGTAGCCCTGCCAGAGTGCCCATCGCAACAGGTCACTCCACGCCGCTAGTGGGGGACCGTAGCCGTACCCACCAAATCCCCGCTCATCTCCGTCAACCGATAAACCCAAATTCCTTAATGTGCACATCCCTTCTGTGGCGTGTTCTACAGAAGGCGAATAATGGGCGTGAAGCCACTCCCGCAAGTGACTCCACTCAGCCAGGGACGAGCCCCGAAGAACACAGACAGATACAAACAATCACAACTACTATCAACAACCAAATCCGACAATCGTCACAATACGAGTATGATAATATTCAACAACCACAAAACACCAACAACACATTATGGGACTAATACTGAGTAGGGAAACTCTACCTGGAAAGCAACACAGTCAGACGGTCTCAACAGCTGATATCAAAAGGCTTCTTTTACGAATCCTCCTCCTAACATACAATCAATCAATTACTACCAATCAAGAAACACAACAAAACCCCAAAATCCCCAAATTAGGGTTTAACTAACTTTAACGAAATACTATAAAAACAATATGTAGATCTTACCCTCGACGCAAGGATTACAAAGGTATAAAGAAAGGTGAAATCCGACATTCCAAGCTCCGGGATTTGCCAATAATGCGATTGATGCGAAGAACGTAGTTTGTTTTCTTTTTTGAAAGCAATTAGGTTTTTAAAAGTGTTTAAAGAAACTGACGGGAGTAATTATATACTAAATTGCATTATTAACAAAACCCGACAAATCATCCCCCCGTAAACCAGCTACTCGATCGAGTAGCTGAGATACTCGATCGAGTGCCCCCTACTCGATCGAGTATCACGGTTACTCGATCGAGTACCCAACAGGTCAGAAACTATTTTTAAAACGCAACACACCCTTACTCGACAGAGTAAGGCCCACTCGATAGAGTACCCAAAGACTCATAAAACCATAGTATTACAGTCTTCCCTCCTTAAATAGAACTTCGTCCCCGAAGTTCAACCCATACATAAAAACAAACCTACCAACTCGACCAAGACACAACAACGCAACTAAGAACTCAAAACAAAACCTCATCCTATGAAACATGAACTCTTAACACCAACTCCACCAACCACGCCTACCTCCAAAACATGTCTCACGATATCGTATCAACTACATTATATCTCTCTCAACACTAACTCCATACACTACCAACACAAACGCTGCTAGCTCGGTAACATATCATCCACTAGATAAACCAATATTAAGATACTCATAACATCAAACGGAATGTTACATTCTACCATCATTAAAAGGAACTTTGTCCTCGAAGTTTACTCACACTCATAACATCATCATCCAACTGTCATGACCTTTAATAAAATCAATCAAAACAAATATCCGTCCTTTATGCTACACCAACACTCTACTTCCAAATATACTACCATATGTACAACCATCAAAATCTCTTTTATCGCATCCTACTCCTCTTAAGATAAATGTTACGTCCTCGTAACTCACTAATACTAAATCCTAGCTATATCGTCTCATTATCCTCATCACCACCGCAAGTCAAAGATAGCCACCTATAATCTAAACACTCGCCATGCATATATCCAAGGCTTTCTTACTTAAACATTTCTCATACCTCAACTCATTCGGCACACCACCTAACCTATACCATAAAACTCGTAGCAAAATCACCATACTAACTCTCCATTATTACTCCAAAACAACATACCTCTCTATTTAAAGCACCTATCTCACAAAAGCATAACTCACGATTCACACTCGTTATGTACACTCACACTAGAACCTCAAGTTCTTTCCTTCATTACCGCAAAACTCATACATAACTTAACATGACACTAATTCCCCCAACACCCTACACTCACTGTCTCAACAAAGGATTATGAACCACCTGCATCTTTCAAGTCATTACCACACATGTTTTACGAATCAGTTGCCATTACCATGTCCACTAATGCCTTATCAAGAACAAGACCAAAATTACTGTAACAACCTCTCACAACCGTGTCCCATCAACAGAATATCACTATACCATGACAACAACGAAAACATATACAACTCTATTTCATATCATACTCTACCCTTATTACCAAACTTAACCTGGTAAAGAAAACATCAATAAACAAGACAAATGTCTATCTGCACAAACTGAAACTCGCAGGGAGCAACATCAAACAAAATAACAATCTATGTATAACTGGTATGTGCTTTTGAAACTCGAATCATAATCATCCCGCCTACTCCACCACAACCGGTGACGGCATCGCAACACCGCCACCAACAGCCGCACCGCAGTGCGAAAATACCCGCATCACAACATGAAGTACCATGCCCGGATCACCACTCGAGGCACAACAACCACATCGATAAACATCACAATCATATATAATTCCCATAAACACTGACTCAGTATGACATTTCGAACAAGAAAACTCACTCAAAACCGTTTTACTAGATTATAACACAATATATTATACGGAATAAACTGACAAGAATCTCATGAACATCATCCTTACCATTTCACGAAATAAACATGTATCATCAATACACATACAATTTTAACTATCCATGCCAGATCAATCAAATTATTACCTTTTGAACCTCATTCCATTAGTATACCGTACCCAACATGAATTACAAAACAATCATCTAACAACTTTATAATTATCACACCATACCACTTCTTGTGAGGTCAGAACCTCACACAAACATTTACACATATCATAGACCCGTAATCACATCCACCTAGTCAATCCTGATCACGTACGTTACCACCTGGTAAAAGTTACCCCTCACCCGAGCTTAACTCGTATACCCCTCATAACATATTCTCCCATTCGCATATCCATCACCCCCTGCCAATTGTAACCATGCCACTAATACTCAACTACTAACAACCGCCTCATATAACCGCATCTTATACTCTCTCACAACCATACATACTAATCTAGTCTCTATAAAATCAACCTCTTTAGAATTGCTACCTTTCTAATATACCGTTGATGCCTGTCGTTGTGAGCACCAAAAATAATATTTATAAAACCTATTAGAACTAACAGAAGCTAGTGGTAACAGGGCCGATCCGCAGGGAGGTAGGGAGATTATAGTTGCTTTTAATTCTAGTCTTAACGGTAACAGTGAGGGGGTTTTGATGAGAATTATAACTAAATCTAATAACATAAACCAAATAAACAAATAATAGTAGCAGAAGATGTAAACAATGATGAAAGAAATGCTAAGACGGTCGGTTCACTATAGTTGCGATGGCACAAAATCCTAGGTAAGTCCGAAATACAGTCGTGTAGGATGGGTAAAACAAGTCCTCTCGGTCCAAGTTAACTAGTAGCTCCTTTTGGCCTATGCTACTAGTCCCTAAGTATCACTAATGCTAGCTCTCGCCCTGAAAAGTGATTCCTAAAGCCTAAATTACATTATCTCTCGATCTCAGCAATTTAGTCGTCTTAACTCGTTAATTAATGCCTTTCCCTATCTTTCGATCTATGGGTTGGTTAAAACTAAGCATCTAACAAGTCTCCTCTCAGTCTCATTGTTAAATTTTGCACTTAACGAATTATACGGTGCTAATCAGACACGAAGTCAGTCGATTGACCAGCTAACCCAGTCGATCGACTAACCGGCTCAGTCGACCGACTAGTTAAGCCAGTCGATCGACCAAGCCCTAATTCGGGGTATCCTATTCTAACGCCATCTATGCCATAGATCCCCTACATCTTAGCAAAGGGTGTTTAGCTACTCATAATGATGATAATAATAACAGTAAGATTAACAAATAAAGCAATTGAATTCATAATTGAATTAACTAAATAATTAACTAACATGAAACGATAAATTGGCTTTGGAAAATCTAACTAGCAATACTAAACTATGGAAGAACTACAACAATGAATTTGAATAAAGAAGCAGAAGAATACCGTAAAACAGGAAGAAGAAACCGAATGCCAAAAGAAATACTTTAATTGAAATTAATGAAAACTGAATGAAAACTGTAAACTGTAAACTAGGTATATTAAAACTCCCCCCTGATGAAAAGGAAGGGATTACGCTATATAGGAATGTCACGTAAAACCTTTATTCCTAAACCTAATTACAATGGGCTTCCTCGTCTTTTAATTTGTGCGTCAGCTCGTGGGGTGGTCGACCGACCACTTGTACCAGTCGATCGACCAAGAGCGCTGTACAGTAATGCATTCTGACGATTCCTGCAGCGCGCACCGATCTTAAAACAGCTGCCATTTCTTCGTTACTTGATCTAATCAGGCGTTCTACGTGGCGTTGGAAAGTGATGTGACCATAATTAGCGCATATTTAGCCCCCGAATTAGCCTTGTTCCCATGCTTTTTAGTGCATATTTGGGTCATTTCTTATCTTTAGTTCTTTGTTTTGCATATTCTTTGAGATTTTGATCCCTTGGTAGGAAAGGAGTAAGAATCTTGCATTTTCATGGCAAAACGAGACTAAATTGATCGAATTCAATGACCAAGCATCAAGGAGAGACAAGATTAGAATGCCTTTGTACATATTATAGTAGAAGAGCAATGTTGAGAAAGGATCCTTGAGTCCCCAAGGAAATCCCCAAGGAAGTTATGAAGAAAAGGGAAGAAAAGAAGAAAATGTCTTGCTGAGTGACAATCCGTGCGGATTGTCACCAATCCGGCCGTCCCACAGCTGCACAATTCGTGCGGCTTTGCTCTAATCCGCTCGGATTCCACCTCCACAATCCGCCCGGATTCCCTCGAATCCGCTCGGACCCCATCGCCAAAATCCGCCCGTCCCGACCTTATTCCGCCCGGATTCCAGCACAGCGTGATTTCCTCTTCTCCAAGCTACGAAGAAAGAAGCCCTTCCTTCGAAAAATACCGGGTCCTCCTTGCTCAATCTAAAAAGTGTAATTACTAGTTTAGCCCTTAGTTAACCCTAATGCATCCTCCCTAATTTCCACTATAAATACCCCATTAGTCTAATTAGAGGAGCATGTTCTTCTTATCAATAATTAGAGTAGTTAATATCAATCAAATCTCTCTTTAGTATTGTAATCAACAATTAATCAAGTTCTAATACAAGTTCTATTTCCTTAATCTCTCTTTTGTTCATCCTTTATTTTGGGTAATTGAAGATTATTTGGGTTATTGTTGGGAGATTGACAACCTCTCAATCAAGCATTCAAGTACTTCTTTTATCTTTGCTTTATTATTGGAATCATTAGTAGGTATAATTCTCTTAATCCCTTTTAATTATCGTTAATTACTTTCATTTATTCATCATGTTTCATATTGTTGGTATGATTGACAACCTTGCTAGCATGATCAACATGATAATGAGTAAGTAGTCTCTTAGCTAGGGTTAATGGGTGATTAGGGGAAACCAACATGGGGAATGATTCATGCTTAAATTAATATGCTTTCATGTTTTATTTGCTTGCTTGTTTTGATCTCAACTCATGCACATGTTATATTTGATGAAATGCTAAGCCTATGAATCCTTGCATTTACTATCATCCTCTATCTTTTCAATGAGACTTGTAAGACATAACCCAACTCGAGTCTCATTAGACCATGCATGTTGTTGAGTAGGGAAGATTAAGTCGACTTGTAGGTGTTGTACAATCTAATCGATTCGGCTCCGGGACCCAAACTTTCCTAGGATTGTAAGATATAACCCAACTCTATCCATCACAATAATAATTGCTTGCTTATAATTTGAGAACATGTTTGTATGATAGATTCCCATGATTCCCCTATGATCCCATGACACCCTAGTGCTTTTAATCAATTGTTTACACCCCTTAATTCATCTTGCTTGTTTATTTTCATTGCTATTTTAGTTTAGTGACCTTCTACATAAACCCAATTTATGACACCCCTTAGACACCACTAGTTGCAATAGAAATCTCATTTGAATACCCGTCCCTTGGGATCCGACCTTTACTTGTCTCTTTACTAATTGTAGAGTTGTTTGTGAAGTTATAAATTGTGTTTTGATTCGACCGTGACCCAACGACAACATCTTTAATTGTGAACACGAAACGGACCCGATCAAAAATGGCGCCGTTGCCGGGGACGGTGTTTACTTGATTTAGACTTCTTTTTATTGTTATTAGTTGTGTCTTTCTTCACCTTGGGGAAGTAAAACTCCTCAAGGTTTGCTCTAATCGTTTTCAAGTTGTTTGATATTTTGCGAGATGGATTTCATAGATTGTTTTGTAGAGGAACACTTGAGTATACCTTACTTCAAGGATCCCATGCAAGCATTGGAAGCCTTGGAAGCAAGTGAGGCTAAGAGCATGTATTGGGAGTTGGAGGTGGATCTCTTTGAGGCCGCTCTAGCTAACAAGGAACTTACTCGTGCACAATCCGAATTAGTGCATAATATTCTAGTGGAAGCATGTCAACCCATAGAGGATGAGCAATCCATCCTAGAGGATATTTTACAAGCTCAAGAGCAAGAGGAACCCATCATGGGATTTGAATATGATGAGGATGATGAAAGTGAAGTTGAGTATGCTATGAGAATGGAATGTCTAATGGAGATGGAGCAAATTCTCAATGAAACTCCAAAGGAGGAAAGTAAGGTACAAACTCCTACTTTGAAACCCCTTCCCCCAAATTTGAAATATGCTTACCTTGATGAATCAAAGACCAAACCCGTAATTGTTAATGATAGACTTGATGATGACCAATTGGGAAAGTTGCTTGATGTGTTGAAACAACATGAGAAAGCTATAGGTTATAGTCTAGATGACCTTAAGGGGATAAGTCCCAACTTTTGCATGCATAGAATTCATCTAGGGGAAGACCATAGACCTACCATTCAACCCCAAAGAAGATTGAACCCCCACATGCAAGAAGTTGTCAAAGGAGAAGTCATGAAATTACTTGATGCCGGAATCATATATCCCATATCGGATTCTTTGTAGGTTAGCCCCGTCCAAGTGGTACCTAAGAAAGGAGGTACTACGGTAGTGACAAATGAAAAGAATGAATTAATACCCACAAGAATGATCACCGGTTGGCGTATGTGCATTGACTATCGGAAATCAAACTCCACAACAAGAAAAGATCACTTCCCCTTACCATTCATTGACCAAATTCTTGAGAGGTTAGCCTCCAACAAATTCTTTTGTTACCTTGATGGGTATTCGGGATTCTTCCAAATCCCTATACACCCGGATGACCAACATAAGACCACCTTCACATGCCCTTATGGCACTTTTGCATATAGGAGGATGCCTTTTGGATTATGTAATGCCCCCGCCACTTTACAAAGATGCATGATGAGTGTCTTCTCCGATTACTTAGAGACCATAATGGAAGTTTTTATGGATGATTTTAGTGTTTATGGAAAGGACTTTGATTCATGTTTGCATAATCTTTCTCTTGTGTTGCAAAAGTGTGAAGATGTTAGCCTTGTTTTAAATTGGGAAAAGTGTCACTTCATGGTCAATGAAGGAATTGTCTTAGGCCATTTGATTTCGGAAAAGGGCATCGAGGTCGATAAAGCTAAAGTTGAGGTGATAGAGAAACTCCCACCTCCCGTGAATGTTAGAGGGGTGAGAAGTTTTCTCGGTCACGCGGGTTTTTATCGTCGTTTCATAAAAGATTTTTCAAAAATAGCGAAACCCCTCACTCAACTTTTGCTTAAAGATGCCCAATTCCAATTCTTGTGGTGTGTTGAAGCTTTTAATAGAATCAAAGAAGCATTAATCTCGGCACCAATCATTCAATCCCCGAATTGGGAGTTACCTTTCGAGATTATGTGTGACGCTAGCAACTACGCCGTTGGAGCGGTTCTTGGCCAACGGGTAGGGAGAGCTCTTCACGCCATCTATTACATAAGCAAGACCCTCGACCCCTCCCAAGTGAATTATGATACAACCGAAAAGGAGCTTCTTGCCATTGTTTATGCTTTGGATAAATTCCGTTCCTACTTGCTTGGATCCAAGGTGATTGTATTTTCGGATCACCGTGCTCTCCGACATCTCTTGATAAAGAAGGAGGCAAAACCAAGATTGTTGAGATGGATTTTGCTTCTTCAAGAATTTGACTTGGAAATAAGAGACAAGAAAGGAGCCAAGAATGTAGTGGCGGATCACTTGTCAAGGATTCGGTTTCACGATGAAAATGGAGAAACCCCGATCAATGACTCATTTCCCGACGATATTTTGATGGCTATTCAAACACAACTTGAAAGGCACATCACCCCATGGTTTGCCGATTATGCTAACTATATTGTTGGAAAAGTGCTCCCTCTAAATTTGAACCACAACCAAAGGAAGAGATTCCTATTCGAAGTGAAGAGGTACTTTTGGGATGACCCAAACCTCTACAAGAAGTGTAGTGATGGGCTCTACCGGAGATGCATCCCTCAATGGGAGATCCAAGGAATCTTGGAAGGATGTCATTCATCACCCTATGGTGGGCACCATGGAGCAAGGAGAACCGTTGCAAAAATTCTCCAATCGGGCTTCTATTGGCCTACCATATTTCAAGATACAAGAGAATTCATCATTCATTGCGATGCTTGTCAAAGAACGGGGAATATATCTTGGAGGAACGGAATGCCACAAAGGGGTATTCTAGAGGTAGAGATCTTCGATGTTTGGGGAATCGACTACCAAGGGCCCTTTGTGACATCCAATGGGAATAAGTACATCCTTGTGGCCGTAGATTATCTCTCAAAGTGGGTGGAGGCAATCGCCACCCCAAATGATGATGCAAAAACGGTCACCAAGCTTTTCAAGAAGATAATTTTCCCAAGATTTGGAGTTCCTAGAGCGATCATTAGTGATGGAGGAACGCATTTCCATGAGAAAAAGCTTGCATCCCTTTTGACCAAATATGGTGTTCAACATCGAACTGGCTTGGGATATCATCCTCAAACAAGCGGTCAAGTGGAAATTTCAAATAGAGAGATCAAGCAAATCCTTGAAAAAGTTGTGAACAAGACTCGGAAAGATTGGAGCACAAAGCTTGATGATGCTCTTTGGGCTTATAGGACGGCCTATAAGACTCCCATAGGAGCCTCCCCCTACAAGCTTGTCTGTGGAAAAGCATGTCATTTGCCAATCGAATTGGAGTACAAAGCTTATTGGGCAATCCGAGCACTTAATCTTGATCTCAAATTGAGCGGTCAAAGGAGGATGATTCAAATCCAAGAGTTAGAGGAATTCCGACTACAATCTTATGAGAATGCAAAGATTTACAAAGAAAGAACAAAATTGCTTCATGATAAGAGAATTAGACAAAAGGCCTTGCACAAGGGAGACAAAGTCCTTCTATTCAATTCCCGCTACCGACTCTTTCCGGGAAAATTGAACTCTAGATGGATGGGTCCCTATGTGATAACCGAAGTTGGAAAATATGGAGATTTCGAACTCAAGGCGGAAGATGGAAGCAAGTTCAAGGTAAATGGTCAAAGGTTGAAGCCATACTATGAAGGAGCGTTTGTTGGAGAGGTCGAGGCTACCTACCTCGGGCCTCCTCCCCCTTGAAAGGACCATCTAAGGGAGAGTTTGGTGGAGTCCTCCCTAAACCAACACTTGTAAATATACTAACCCTCTAACTTGTATTTATTGCATTTGTTTTAATAAATAGCATGAACTATTTTCATGAGCGTAAGTAAGGGAGGGTTACTAACAAATTTTGAATGAAGGAAGGAACGAATTCTCAAGTGTGGGGACGCATCTAAGAGAGGAGGAGAAGTCAAAACTCGCAGCCTGAATCCGTGCGGATTCCCTGGAATCCGGGCGTTCTGAGGAGAAACCGTTCGTCCAGCTACGCTGAAAATTTGAAGATTTTTGGACTGAGGTTGAATCCGAGCGTCCAAAGAGGAAAAACGCCCGTCTTGAAGAATCCGGCCGGATTTGAAGAAATACGCCCGTCTTTCTACCTGTGCATTTCAAAGAAAATCTCTGTAGAAGAATCCGTCCGTCTTCAGAAGAAGACGCTCGTCCCATCGTAAAATAATCCGAGCGTCTCATGCTCGGGACGCCCGTCTCTGAAGCGTCAAAATTTTGGAAATTCTCGCTGTGACAGAATCCGGGTGTATTGCCCAGAATCCGCCCGTCCCGAGGAGCACGAATCCGAGCGTCTTCAGCTCGAATCCGCTCGTCTTCTCACGGTGTTTTGACCTGATTTTTCCCTAATTAAAATACACCCCACCACACATACAGTGACACATCACTACTCCTTCCAATTACACTATAAAACCCACCTCCTTATGACTCCCATACACATCCAAATCACTCTCTTTACCCACAAAATCAAAAAGCCCCAATTTTCTAGGGTTTCCAACACTCAATCAACAAGGAACATCCTTACCCTTTCACAAATCAAAAGAACCCAACAAAAGAATCAAGAATGGCACCAAGGAGATCCCCTTTTAGGAGTGCAAGAAGACCAAGGATGATGGGAAGTTCTTCTACCTCCCATCTCAACACCATTAGAAGGGAACATGAAGAGATTGTAGATCTCATAAGGCTTGATGATTTCTCAAATGTGGAATTCCTCAACGATGTGCAGAGATTAGTCTTCCACCGGCTTCTAAGTAAGAATATTCTTCCCACTAAATTTTTATGTCATGCTACCTTGAGGAAACTTGGGATTTATCACCAAGTGGAAGCTCTCTTTGAGGTTTTTGGTCTTTCAACCCTTTTTCGCATGTATGAACCAACCTATCGGTCCCTTGTGCTTGAATTCTTGAGCTTTTTGAAGATTACAACCTTGAACAAAGTAATATGCATAGAGTTTAGGTTGGATAATGTTTCTAGGATGATGACCCTTGTAGAATTCGCAAATGTGTTTGGACTTGATGTTTCGCCTACCCGAACATCGAAACCCAAAAAGTATAGTGTTGCACCTTTGTGAAGGGCCATGACGGGCCGGGATTTCATTCTTACCAAGGAATGTCTTGCTTTTCATATCCAAAACCCGATCTTGAGGCTTACATATCGATTTCTTTCGGGCACTCTCTTTGCCCGCCGAGATCCGGCCATCGTGAACCAATTAGACCTTGTGTTTATGGAATCATACCTCAACATTCAAGGGAGAGATGGATATCACTTCAATGCACCTCTATTTTTGCTAGAGAAATGGGCAAAGTTTAGAAATGGGGACGATGATGGAATGAAGCACATAGTGAATGGAGGACTCATAACTAGACTTGCAAAGCACTTCAACCCAAGGTTCAATGAGAACAATGAGTACACTCCACTTACGGGGAGCACGAGAATTAATGAAGATCTCCTTCTCGTCCAACACCATTGGATAACCCTTGAGGGGGTCGATAAGCGGATAAAGTTGTTGACAAAAGGAAGCGATCCGATCTATCTCCCAATGACCGATCTACCACAGATCTCCCCAAGAAGAGAAAACTTGTTCCCAATGCCCTCCTACCTCATCCCAAGTCAAACAAAGCAAGCACCACCACCCCAAAATCGACCACCACAACAACAAGAACAACAAACCCAAAATGAGAAGATAAAAGTGCCTCCCTACCCCTTTCCCTACCAACCATATAACCATCCAAATCCCTTCATCCTCCCCCGTGACGACTTTGTCACGGGAATCTTACAAGATCTACACTACCGTCAATACGAGACCTCCGTGGACACTTACTATGCTCTTTACCCCCAATACCATGAGATGGTTCGAAAAGGACGGATTAGTGAGGAAGGAGCTTTCCCCTCATGGGCTCAAATGGATTTGCTCTTCCCCAACTCGAAGAAAGCTAATGAAGGGGCAAACGGTCGCCAAGAAGAGGAGAGTGACAATTCTTGTGGAGGTGACACGGTGAAGCTTGAGAGTGAGGAAGACGAATTCATGGACCCGAGTTTGAGTGATGCTTCAAAGGATATTTGGGATAGCGATATAGAGGGAGATGATGCCGATGTCTAGAAGACTACTTCATCACTAGGTGGAGCGGGCAAGAGGCACCCACCTAAGTTCAAGTGAAGTTTTCTCATCTCTCCTCTTTATTTTTCAATGTTTCATGAAAAGAAGTGTGTGTCTTGTTACCTTGTTTTTTCATTAATTTTGATCATTGTTGGAGTAGTCCTAGCACCATAGAGGACTCACGCCTCGGTACCATTGAGGTGTTCTCATTTCATTGTTCCCATTTTTAAAATCCAAAATGACAAATTAGTTTCATGCATTGCATAGTGTGTGCATGAACTACACCCGTCCTTAGACATTAGCAATAGTGTCTCGCTCGTTTTGGGGAAGTTAATGCATACACAACGGGAGGTAATCTAAATTATCCTCTCCGTCATAACAAAAACCATGCATCATGTAGTGTAGCTTAGTGTAGATTGCATTTAGTGTAGAATCATGCATCATCTTTGCATAATTTCCATCATTTTGGCCATTGAGGACAATGCCCATATTAGTGTGGGGATGGGAATTCTAACATTTAACTCTTATTCAAAAATCCAAAAAAATTGAAAATTTTCAAAAATCATAAAAATTTGAAAATTGAAAACCCAAAAACATGTTTATTTCCTTTTGTAGTCTTGTATATATTGTCTTGTATATATTGTGTTTGTTCTATCCTTATTCACATTGATTGACTACGCCACATCCGAGACATGAGGATCATGAAGACCGCATGGTATGATCTTTCCAATCTCCTTTTTCCTCTTTATGTTGATGACTATGTGGCTCTATTTTGATTGATGCGGTATAACAATGTGAACTTAGGACTTGCATTTAGTTTATATGTCATATTAGTTAATAGAATCACTTGCATTAGGATGTTTATATTAGTTGCATTATGGCATGTAGTTGCATGTTAGAAATGTTTTGAAAAATGCCTATTTAGGAACTTTGACAAGAGAAAATAAGCCATTACAAATACTTGTTCAACTTAAGACTTTGCCTACTAGAATGGTTGTAAAACACCCTAGGTAGTGTCATACTAGTGTCTTTTGACCCATGACCCAAAGCCTAGTCAAGGGTTTGCATGTGAGTCACCTATCCAACCCCGTGATGCGATGTGGACTTGGTTAACTTGTCTAGGTGACCTTGTTTGACCTTGTGGTAAGGCAACCCAAAAATATTTTCTATCAATAAGCTTAAAGTGCTCATTTCAAAGAAATTTTGTCATGTGGAAGTAATTTAATGCCAAGGAACCTCAAATGTTATGAATTGTTGAAAGTTGAGAAATTTAAGTTGTTTTGATGGAGGCGTACCACTTCGATGTGCTTTGGTGCGGGATCCATTGAATTGGGCCCCCATACGGTTGTGAATTCGGCCGCCCAGAGACAGAGTGACTATCACCCCGAAAAGCTATTGTCTAGAGGTTAACCGGTTGCCTAATAAGCGATTGGCGAAAGCAAAGGACACTAGCCCGGAAGGGACAAACCCCATCTTAAATTTTTGAAATGTGAAAGTGAAATGAGGACAATTTTGAATACTAGTCATATCCACCCGTTGTGAATAAAGATTTGAGCATTTCATTCCCAAAAAGCCTTTTTGTCAAGCCACTTGGTCGAGCTTGGGACGATCCATGACCTTTACTTTTGTAGAGAATTCGAGACTTGTCATGTCATATGCTACTAACATCATAGGGATCATCATTCCACCACCATCCGATCACTCTTGACGAAAGCATTTGGAAATTGAGGACGAAAGTAGTCTAGTTTAACACCATTTGGAGGTGATTTAGTGCCATCCTCTTAGCCTTAGTAATTTGTTGAACTAGTATTTGTGAAGGATTACATGCTCTTAAATTTGTTCCTCTTTAGTGCCTCCGCCACTTGATGAGGAAGTGGCTATTCCTTTTGTAGATGCATCCATTATGTGATTTTGTGTGCTTAATGTTTGGATGTGTCGCCATTTTGGCAAGACCCACCTTGCCTTGCAAGAAGGCATCCTACCTCATGGTTGTCTTGTTGTGAGTTGAAGGGGCGGAGTGAGACCCGCTAATTGTCTCATATCGGCTATTATTAGGATAGGTTAGTATTGGTCCTAGTCTTTGTCACCTCTTTACTCGGGACGAGCAAAGGTTCGGTTTGGGGATATTTGATGTGACCATAATTAGCGCATATTTAGCCCCCGAATTAGCCTTGTTCCCATGCTTTTTAGTGCATATTTGGGTCATTTCTTATCTTTAGTTCTTTGTTTTGCATATTCTTTGAGATTTTGATCCCTTGGTAGGAAAGGAGTAAGAATCTTGCATTTTCATGGCAAAACGAGACTAAATTGATCGAATTCAATGACCAAGCATCAAGGAGAGACAAGATTAGAAGGCCTTTGTACATATTATAGTAGAAGAGCAATGTTGAGAAAGGATCCTTGAGTCCCCAAGGAAATCCCCAAGGAATTTATGAAGAAAAGGGAAGAAAAGAAGAAAATGTCTTGCTGAGTGACAATCCGTGCGGATTGTCACCAATCCGGCCGTCCCACAGCTGCACAATCCGTGCGGCTTTGCCCTAATCCGCTCGGATTCCACCTCCACAATCCGCCCGGATTCCCTCGAATCCGCTCGGACCCCATCGCCAGAATCCGCCCGTCCCGACCTTATTCCGCCCGGATTCAAGCACAGCGTGATTTCCTCTTCTCCAAGCTACGAAGAAAGAAGCCCTTCCTTCGAAAAATACCGGGTCCTCCTTGCTCAATCTAAAAAGTGTAATTACTAGTTTAGCCCTTAGTTAACCCTAATGCATCCTCCCTAATTTCCACTATAAATACCCCATTAGTCTAATTAGAGGAGCATGTTCTTCTTATCAATAATTAGAGTAGTTAATATCAATCAAATCTCTCTTTAGTATTGTAATCAACAATTAATCAAGTTCTAATACAAGTTCTATTTCCTTAATCTCTCTTTTGTTCATCCTTTATTTTGGGTAATTGAAGATTATTTGGGTTATTGTTGGGAGATTGACAACCTCTCAATCAAGCATTCAAGTACTTCTTTTATCTTTGCTTTATTATTGGAATCATTAGTAGGTATAATTCTCTTAATTCCTTTTAATTATCGTTAATTACTTTCATTTATTCATCATGTTTCATATTGTTGGTATGATTGACAACCTTGCTAGCATGATCAACATGATAATGAGTGAGTAGTCTCTTAGCTAGGGTTAATGGGTGATTATGGGAAACCAACATGGGGAATGATTCATGCTTAAATTAATATGCTTTCATGTTTTATTTGCTTGCTTGTTTTGATCTCAACTCATGCACATGTTATATTTGATGAAATGCTAAGCCTATGAATCCTTGCATTTACTATCATCCTCTATCTTTTCAATGAGACTTGTAAGACATAACCCAACTCGAGTCTCATTAGACCATGCATGTTGTTGAGTAGGGTAGATTAAGTCGACTTGTAGGTGTTGTACAATCTAATCGATTCGGCTCCGGGACCCAAAATTTCCTAGGATTGTAAGATATAACCCAACTCAATCCATCACAACAATAATTGCTTGCTTATAATTTGAGAACATGTTTGTATGATCAATTCCCATGAATCCCCTATGATCCCATGACACCCTAGTGCTTTTAATCAATTGTTTACACCCCTTAATTCATCTTGCTTGTTTATTTTCATTGCTATTTTAGTTTAGTGACCTTCTACATCAACCCAATTTGTGACACCCCTTAGACACCACTAGTTGCAATAGAAATCTCATTTCAATACCCGTCCCTTGGGATCCGACCTTTACTTGCCTCTTTACTAATTGTAGAGTTGTTTGTGAAGTTATAAATTGTGTTTTGATTCGACCGTGACCCAACGACCACATCTTTAATTGTGAACACGAAACGGACCCGATCAGAAAGCTAAGAAGATATGCTTTCACTTCCAATTGGAATCACTCGATTATCAGATCTAGAACTCGAGATATAGCCATCTGAATAAGGCTGCAATGTCGAGAAGCATTCTGACGGTCTATAGACCATGTAGGTCAATCTATAGACCACTGTAGTTGGCAATCCGCTTCTAAAAATCTCGCAAATATGTCTTTCAGGCCTTGAAATGCGCACCAAGTTCATCTCTCGAGTCATTACTCTATGTCAAATGCAATGCTAAGTACTCGGGGACAGATTTAGCTCTTTTCCCGCTGGATTCTTCACATTTCTGCAATTTTATACAAAAACACGAAAGTAGACGGAAATAGGAAAATAGAAGGATAAACTACATATTTGAGCTCTAAAATGCGTGTAAAATAGGGTGTAAAACATCATATTAAGGACACGCATCAAACTTCCCCAAACCAAACCCTTGCTTGTCCGCAAGCAAGAACTAGACTCGATCTTAAAACTTAATGGAACGAGTTCAACCTCAGAGCGAAATGCAAACTGTAAAGCCTAAACCAGTTTAATGCAACAACTAACAATCAATTAGCAATATGAATCATGTAAACGAGTTATGTAGTCGTTAAAAATTGCTAAACTGTCAACTATAGAGACTTATCCTATTGGACTCTCACGGGTCGCTCATATCACACATAAGCACAGGTGAATATATGTAAAAGATAGAAAGAAGTAATTTTGTAAAGACTCTCACCTAACTACGACCTATAAGAACATGCCTGCAATCTAATATGAAAATTATCTCTACAACCGTACATATGCATTCCAACCAAACAAATGACCATGACACATGCCGAGGTAAATATGGATATGTGAGGTAATGGGTAAGAAGAGGCAAAACATTTATGGGAATGTAAAGGTATAGGTGATCAAGCTAGTACCTAAACAAAACCATATGACAACATCCACTTCCTTACACAAAATTAAATCGATGAAACGGTGCTATAACTAGCACTAAACTCACAACCCAACAACAAGTCAACTCCCCAACAATTAGAAATAATACATGGGAGTACAAAATCACAAACTCATAACAATTGCAACATGTGATTTTTCGAATTTTCTTTTTCTGCTGCAGTACTCATTCGATCGACTACTTGGGTCAGTTGATCGACTGACCTCTTTTTCGAACTCTTTTTTCTTTTTTTTTTTTTTCTGTTTTCTGTTTCTTTCAACATTTTCAATTCTTTTCCTTCCTTCATTCTTTCATCCAACATCATCTCAATAAGAGCATATGCAACCAAAAATAATAAGAACATTCCCAAAGACTAATACTACTAGCTTGACAAGCGTAGGCTAAATATAGGATGTAGTTAAAGGGACAAAAAGCTATTTTTGGCTATGTGAAGCTTATGGGCAAAACGAATAAAGGAAACCTCTTCCACATGTGTCAACAAACCACGAACCGAATGCATACAGGTATTAAGCAGATTAAGTTCATATTTATGCATATTGATGTAACATGTCTTATAAGGAGTACTACTCACATTCCTAAATGAACTGGTCATAGATGTCACCAGTTATAAAGCTCTAAAACTCAGAATATATAAGTAGTTTGCCAAAAATCTAAGTCAAGTCTCAAGATTCAGCGAATAAATTAACGAAAACTCGTAGACTATACATATATGATTCTACTAATAACATGTCAATTAGCAAGGCTTAGGCATAACCAGATGCAAATGCAATGTCATCATTGAAATACTACCGTTCCGACTCAACCTATATGCTAAAATAAACGTGAAATTTTTTGAATTTTTTGAATTTTTTTGAAATTTTTCAATATTTTTGAATTTTCTGTAAATATATAGGAAATGAAATAACAAATGCAAACTGAAATGCAGTAAATGTGAAACAGAAATGCAATAAAACATGTGAATGTAATGCAAAACCCTTCCCCAACCCAAATCACACAATGTCCCCATTGTGCAAAATCATGTAATGATAATAGCAAAGGAAATGGGATTTTGCGAGAAAATTAATTAAAAGGACATGAAATTAAACTCGGAAACTCAAAGGACTTTAAGCGCAGCAAAAGGAAACCTCCCCAAACCAGCGTGAGCTAGGAAGTTTCAGTAGCCAGCAGTGCTACCAATAAGTACCTAAAAAGACAAACAATACCACGCGTAATTCCGAGAAAGCAATTTATGAAACGCAAAATTATATGCACAATAAGGAAACAGAAGAAAACAGAAATAAATCGGAGAATAAAGTGGAGAAAAGACTCCCTCAACTCCGCAAATCGACCAAACACAGCAGGGGAATGATCAAAAACAGGTACAACAGCGGACAATGGTCGATCGACCACCTTACCCAGTCGATAAATAGTCTAAAAGCTGTAAAATAGTCTTTAAAAGGTCTAAGAAACGCATAGATCAACGGAAACTGCGGAAAATCTCCGACCAAGGCTTCTGTCTACATGAAGTAGCTTCCACAGTGCTCATCTCAGAAGCTGGAATCCACTCTACTCCAACTGGAATACTCAATGGATCATCTCTAACATCTTCCCAAGCATGGCCATCATCTTCTAGCTCCTCACACTCAAGATCCGACTCCAAAATTTTGAGTGGCTCCTTCTTCTTGGGCTCCTCATCTGCCTCCTCGTCAGTTGCATAGCTCAGACATCCCAAACCGCCTCTCTGAACAATGGGCTCCTTCACAGCTGGAGCGATCAGCGGTTCTTCCTTCCCCAAACCAATTCTTGCAACATCCAAAATAAGAGAATCGTCCTCCATATTGCTCCCAATCTGGGACGGAGGTATCATAACAGGAATAGATACAGGTAAGGAAGTAGGAATCTCAACATAAGATTTCTTTTCAGAAATCACATTGCAAGTAACGGGGCACATAGGATCTCTCTTTTTATGAGACTGGGCAAACAATATGGAGTGCTTTCCTACCTTAAATCTCAAAGTTCTTTCCCCTACATCAATTATTGCACCAGCAGTATGCAGAAACGGTCTTCCCAAAATAATTGGGGTGTTGACATCTTCAGGAATATCCAAAACAACAAAGTCAACAGGAAAAAAGAACTTTTCAATTTGAACAGGCACATTCTCTAAGACCCCTACTGGCTGAACTACAGAACGGTCAGCCATTTTTACAGTCATATCAGTAACAATAAATCTAGTTAATTTAAATTTCTTAGCCAGACTCAAAGGCATAACACTGACACTAGCCCCTAAATCACATAATGCCTTCTCAATTGAGAAGGTACCAATATTACAGGGGACAGAGAAACTACCTGGGTCAGACAGATTACGATCAGCAGTGTGAGTTAAGTATGACCTAGATTCCTCAGTTAAATGCACATACTCGACAGCATTCAAAGACCTTTGCTTAGCTAGTAACTGTCTCATAAACTTCATATATGCAGGTATTTGATTAACTAGCTCTAAGAAAGGTATTTGCACATTAAGTCTACGCACTAAATCTTTGAATTTATCGAATGTTACCTCATCTTTGGTTGGCACTAGTCTCTCTGGATAAGGGGCTGTCAGTAGTAGCTTTGCCCTCTCTTCTAGGTCTCTCATACCGGCATCAGTGGACTTAGGCTGAAAATCCACTACTTTGTCCTTGTTGTAGCTCGAACCTTCTTCAGACCGTCTCAGAAATGAACCATTAACCGTCGTGGGGTCATTCCTTGGAACCGAAACGAACCCATCAGCATCCGGATCTTGCCTCGATAATTTCGGAGCCGTCGTACCCCGAAACAAGAAGTCTCTCAAGTTATCTGGCATTGGAGGACGGATTGGTTCGACATCAGCTACTTCCTCAGTCGATCGACCAGTGGGGTCGGTCGATCGACCACTCTCCTTTTTTCCAGAATGGTCAGAAGGATCAGAAAGTGTCGCTGAAGAATTAAGGGTGGTCGATCGACTAGGTGATGCGGTCGATCGACCGTGATTACTGCTGATCGTCTTTTTCTCGCCCTTTTTCTTCTTCCCTTTTTCAGCAGCTTTCTCGGGTCCATCAAGAGTAGCCCCGCTCCTCAGCATCATTGCATGTACGGTATCAATTCGCTGATTCAGAGAGTGAAATTGACTCGGTATCTCAGCTACATTCTTATCTAATGTGGCAAATTGAGATTTCAGCTCCGTGATTGAGACCTCATTCGTCGCATTACTTTTCTGTACCTCCACCATAAGCAGCTGCACTAGACTTGTCAACTCTGCAACTTCATTATTCGACTCTTGCTGTGACGGAGTGGATAATGGTGGGGTTACATAAGGAGGCACATATGGTTGATGCGGTGAAGTAGGAGCGTAATTATACGCAGTGTCGAGCTTAAATTGATGAAAAGCAAACATCTTCTCCATAGGGCTCCTGCATGTATCAGCTATGTGTCCAACTCCGCCGCATCTCCCACAAAACTCCACCTGTTGCTTCTGAGAATGAAACATAGGTGGACTCTTCTGAAGTACCGTAGATAGGGCCTGTAGGACCTAACAAAACAATACTAGAGAAGATGGTAAGAACTGCCTCAAGGTACTCAGTCTTCCCTTGAGGCGAAACACAGACTAAAATAAAAAACAACTAAAACTAGCGCTGCCTCCCCGGCAACGGCGCCAAAATTTGATGCATGTCGTTGTGAGCACCAAAAATAATATTTATAAAACCTATTAGAACTAACAGAAGCTAGTGGTAACAGGGTCGATCCGCAGGGAGGTAGGGAGATTATAGTTGCTTTCAATTCTAGTCTTAACGGTAACAGTGAGGGGGTTTTGATGAGAATTATAACTAAATATAATAACATAAACCAAATAAACAAATAATAGTAGAAGAAGATGCAAACAATGATGAAAGAAATGGTAAGACGGTCGGTTTACTATAGCTGCGATGGCACAAAATCCTAGGTAAGTCCGAAATACAGTCGTGTAGGATGGGTAAAACAAGTCCTCTCGGTCCAAGTTAACTAGTAGCTCCTTTAGGCCTATGCTACTAGTCCCTAAGTCTCACTAATGCTAGCTCTCGCCCTGAAAAGTGATTCCTAAAGCCTAAATTACATTATCTCTCGATCTCAGCATTTTAGTCGTCTCAACTCGTTAATTAATGCCCTTCCCTATCTTTCGATCTATGGGTTGGTCAAAACTAAGCATCTAACAAGTCTCCTCTCGGTCTCATTGTTAAATTTTGAACTTAACGAATTATACGGTGCTAATCAGACACGAAGTCAGTCGATCGACCAGCTACCCTAATCAATCGACTAACCGGCTCAGTCGACCGACTAGTTAAGCCAGTCGATCGACCAAGCCCTAATTCGGGGTAACCTAATCTAACGCCATCTATGCCATATATCCCCTACATCTTACCAAAGGGTGTTTAGCTACTCATAATGATGATAATAATAACAGTAAGATTAACAAATAAAGCAATTGAATTCATAATTGAATTAACTAACATGAAACGATAAATTGGCTTTGGGAAATCTAACTAGCAATACTAAACTATGGAAGAACTAAAGCAATGAGTTTGAATAAATAAGCAGAAGAATACCGTAAAACAGGAAGAAGAATCCAAATGCCAAAAGAAATACTTTTATTGAAATTAATGAAAGCTGAATGAAAACTGTAAACTGTAAACAAGGTATATTAAAACTCCCCCTGATGAAAAGGAAGGGGTTACGTTATATAGGAATGTCACATAAAACCTTTATTCCAAAACCTAATTACAATGGGCTTCCTCGTCTTTTAATTTGCGCGTCAGCTCGTGGGGTGGTCGATCGACCACTTGGACCAGTCGATCGACCAAGAGTGTTGTACAGTAATGCATTCTGACGATTCCTGCAGCGCACACCGATCTTAAAACAGCTGTTATTTCTTCGTTACTTGATAAAATCAGGCGTTCTATGCGGCGTTGGAAAGCTAAGAGGATTAGCTTTCACCTCCAATTGGAATCTCTCGATTATCGGATTTAGAACTCGAGATATAGCCATCTGAATAAGGCTACAATGTCGAGAAGCATTCTGACGGTCTATAGACCATGTAGGTCAGTCTATAGACCACTGTAGCTGGCAATCCGCTTCTAAAACTCTCGCAAATATGTCTTTCAGGCCTTGAAATGTGCACCAAGTTCATCTCTCGAGTCACTACTCCATGTCAAATGCAATGCTAAGTACTCGGGGACGGATTTGGCTCTTTTCCCGCTGGATTCTTCACATTTCTGCAATTTTATACAAAAACACGAAAGTAGACGAAAATATGGAAAATAGTAGAATAAACTACACATTTGAGCTCTGAAATGCGTGTAAAATAGGGTGTAAAACTTCATATTAAGGACACGCATCAACCATCACCCTTAACCACTAGTCACAAACCATAACACTACCACTGTCCGGACATCAAACCTCTTACACTCATCTCTAAACATCACGACTTCTTTCCTATCTTTGGTTAACATCCCAAACAACGAACATCGAATCCATCAACAAAATAACCTTAACATTCTTCCCAATACCATCCTTAATTGTATCATCATCTAACTCTCCACCAAAAATCGCGTATCGTGCAATTACTCCACCAACTTCATACTCCCTTAATTCCTCGAAACTCATGATTAATCATGTTGTACTGAAACTTCTGTATAACCATTAACTTACTTACTCTTGATAGTATCATACATCTCGACAAATTCCTTACTTTTATGTCACATAACTCCGGTGAACATTTTTCTCAGCTTACTTTTATCCTTCTTTTCTCTTTATACTCAACAATATCATTTAATAGCTCAACTCCTTATTACTTCTACCTAACTCTTTAGTGCTCCAATTACCTTCTCATCGCTCCAAAACTTAAATCCCATTATTTTATATCGATATCATCTCACTCTTTCTTACTGATACGGTCGTCAGGTACCAAAAATAAATACCTAAGTACAACTAACTAATAGCTAGCAGTAAGCAGGGTCGATCTCCACAGGGAGGCTATTTTGCTAATTATCTGTTTAATTCAGTCTGTCGGGTGTCACAATTTGGGGGTTTTGAATGTGATTTTTTAAACTAATAAGAGTAAGGAAAAGAGAATTAAAAGGGAAGAATCAAGCAGATAAGATGAAACAGCTAAGACAGACGGTTCACCATAATCATTTAGTCAAGTAATCTGGGTCTCAGGTCAATGCAAATACGGTCTAAGGGGTAGCGAACGTCACCTTTCGGTCCTTAATTCACCCTAAAGCGTAAATAGCTTAACTTTCGCCCTCACTGCAATACCCTATTGTTCGCTGCTAGTCTCGCCTTTTCCAACCTTTCGGTCCAGGTCAAGGATCACTAAGAATTAAATGTCTAATTGCGTCGACTCAATCAGACGGATACAATTAACTGCAGCATTTAACCAACAAAGACAATACCAGCATTAACCCAATAAATCGATTACTCTCCCTTCATAATTATGGATCCCCTATAGTCTTAGCATAAGAAAATTAGCTACTCATGATTAACGAATTAACAATAACAAGAAATAGATAATTGAAGTTCAACATAATAAAAGACTAAAGAGAATTGAATTAGAATAATTACGATAACTAATATAGGGAAGAAGGGATTAAAGCAATAAAAAGGATTAAAGATTTAAAGAAGGATAATAATACCAATACAATAATTGATCCGAGGAATAGAGAAAATGAAGAACAAGCAGTCGTCCGTCCCCTCTACTGACTCCAGGGAATGAATGAATGCTTTAGGTCTAACTTCGTATCTATTATATAATGAGAGATAATTATTATTAATCTAATTATAAGATAAAACTAAGATATAATATAATTATTATCGACTAATATCTTCTCGCTGTAGCTTGTACTCGATCGACCATAATTGTACTCGATCGAGTACTTTCCAGCGCGCATTTCCTGCTTTGCGCACTGAAATTCAAACGGCTGCCATTTCTTCGTTACTTGGGCAAACAGGGCGATTCTGGTGGCGTTGGAAAGCTAAGAGGACAAACTTTCAACTCCAATTGAAATCACCTGAATATATGTTGTAAAACGCGAGATATGGCTCTCCAAAGCAGGCACTAGCAATTTGAAGTTCTTCCTTTGCTCGCCTAGCTATTTTACTTCTTTGCGCATCTCAAGACAACTACATTTCCGCTCCAAATTCACTCTTCCTCCAAATGCATGCTAAACGAACGGTAAAAGGCTTGATTTCACTACATTCTGGTTCATTCCTGCAAATATGACAAAACAAACCAAAGTAGCATATTCGGGGCATTTCGTAGCATAAACTACGATAAAAGCGTAGAAGTACGTGCATGAAATAGGCTAAAAAGACTATATAAAATGCACGTATCAAATCTCCCCAAACCAAACCTTTACTCGTCCTCGAGTAAACTAAAATGCAACTAATGGAACGGAAGTGATAACTCAGAGCTAGCTTAACTTGTCTACTTGAACCAGTTTAATGCAAACTAAAATCAACAGTTACAGCTACAATGGTCATTACGCAAACGAATTATAAGATGTCCATAAATAAAGCTGACCTATCGACCTTGCAAGACTAACAAAATCGGACTCTCACGTGGTCACTCTTCTCTCATGAAGCAAAGGGTGAATAATATATGTAAAAGAGAGAAAGAGAAACAGTCACTCACCTAGACTGCGACCTACATAACATGCATGCAACAAAAATGATAGACGATTCAAGTACTACACATACATTCCAACCAACAATGTCCATCACAGCTGAGGGCTTACAAATGATATGGGAAAGTGAGGTTCAGGTGAGAAAAGGCAAAACAAATTATGGTAGTGTGGAGGTAAAGCGTCAAGCTAGTTCCTAAACAAGACCATATAGGACCATCCAAATCTCAACTGACTGAAAAATCAAACACAAGTGCCCTTCTTTGGCACAAAACTCACTACCCAGAACACAATCTCCTCAAAAAGATATGAATAAAACGGAGGAGTGAGACCGTCACAATATAAAAGTGAACACATACGGTCTCAAAATCAAACCAGCTCAAATATTCCAACTTTTCTTCTTCTGGTTACTTCACTGTATAACGTGATTTTTGATGATTCAATTTTTTTTTCTTTTTTAATTGTTTTTTTTCACGTATCACTTTCTTTTTTTTTCAATTTCTTTTTTTTTTCTCTTTTCTTTTCATTCTTCCTTCCTTTATTTTCCACCAACTCGAACAATACACACGAGCCAAACTTGCAGACGGAATAAACATACCACAGAAGACATACTAAACTAGCTTGACTAGGCAGGCTTAATTTTGGATGTAGCTAATGGGTCAAAAAGGCTATATTTGGCTAAAGTGGAGCTAAATGGGTGAAAAATATAAGAAAAGGGGAAAATTTATAAGCACCTCCCTGCATGTGACACCGACCACAAAACCGAATGTATGCATTTGACAAGAAATCGAATGTCATAAAAGTGCAAAAATAATGAACATGCTATGCAAGGAGTACTACTCTCAATTCCTACATGAACCGGTCATGAATGTCACCAGTTATAAGGCTCTAAAACTCAGAAATTGTAGAGTAGGTTGCCAATTTATCAGGTCAAGTCTGAACAGTCAGCTAAATTTGAACAAAAACTCGTAGAAATACGCAAGACTCAGCTAATAAGTGTCATTAAAGTGCAAGGCTCAAGTAAAAAGACAAGTTAAAGTGCAATTTCATCACGGAAATCTACCGTTCCGACTCAACCTATATGCAAAAATAAACGTGAATATTTTTAAAAAAATTGAAATTATTCAATTTTTATGAGATTTTTTGATTTTTATGAAAATAAACAACAATGCATACTGAAATTAAACGTGATAACAGAAATGCAATAAAAACAAGATGCAGACACCGATATGGATGCATAACCTCCCCAAACCAAACTGTACAATGCCCCCATTGTACCAAAACATGGAAAGGAGAATGCAAACTAAAGAAGGAAGAGAGTAAAAACGGAAAACTTACAAGACGTCATAAAGAGGGGACCTCCCCAAACCGACCATGAACATGGGAGGTCAAAGAAAGTAAAACAGTAGCTCCATAGACGGAAAACAGCAGCTGGGAGTCAAAACTACTCGATCGAGCACTTGGAACAGCTCGATCGAGTGAACTGGTGCATGGAAGGACTCGATCGAGTGACAAACCACTCGATCGAGTAGGCTTGTTATTGACTTTGATCGATCGAGGACGAGTACCACTCGATCGAGTGAAGGCTTCCCCAAAAAGTGCTCGATCGAGCAATAAACTACTCGATCGAGTACTGTGTCCTGTAAAACACGCATTCCAAAGCTAGAAAAGCATAAAGAGTTCGTAAAACAGCGTTTAAAGTTCAACAATAAGCTAAAGGAAAATAAATAGTTCAACAAATG
Organism: Silene latifolia; assembly: GCF_048544455.1. Lineage (NCBI taxonomy): Eukaryota > Viridiplantae > Streptophyta > Magnoliopsida > Caryophyllales > Caryophyllaceae > Silene > Silene latifolia. The sequence continues at coordinate 56,395,471 of NC_133527.1, read as the reverse complement.
TTCAAAAAAAAAAAAAACATTCCGGGCTGCCTCCCGGTAGCGCTAGCTTCAGACAGGTCCCAGCTCGACCTTCTTCTCATCATCCAACAGCACAGATCATTGACCCACTACTAGGCCTCTGACTAGACGCGGTAGCTTCAAAGAATCGTCGGGCGGACATCCGACCTCCACGACTTGGCAATGTAAGAACAAAGACTTCCCACAAAGATCCGGGTCCCAATCTATCACCTCATCAAGCAGCTTTTTCCTAGACGGTGTAGCTTTATCAACACCTCCTCCTGGGTCGTCTATCCAGGCAGTTCCAGACTTCATGCTAAGAGCACCCATCTCACCTCCCGGGTCTTTGAACTTGTCAAGACCTGTAAAAAGAGAAACAAAGGCATGTTCCTCCAATTCGCTCCCAGAATGGGGCGGAGGCATCATAAAAGCAGCAATAATATGTGACTCAGAAGGACTATCAGACGGTATATCAAAGGACTCTTTATGAGGGACATCATCACATGGCGTGATGTGCATGGGTTCCCTAGGGTCATCAGACTTAGTAAAAACCAAGTCCTCCCCTCCGACCTGAAAGGTAAGTGTCCCAACCCCGACATCAACAATTGCGCCAGCAGTGCACAAAAATGGTCGTCCCAAAATAATTGGAACATTGCCGTCTTCGGGTATGTTTAAGACAATGAAATCTGCGGGAATATAGAAATTCCCGATCCTAACAGGTACGTCATGTCAAGCTCCTTTGACCCGTACATAAGAATGGTCAGTTAGCTGAACAGTCGTTCTAGCGCGCGTAAACTTAGTCAATTTCAATTTCAACGCCAGCGATAAAGATAAAATGTTGACACTAGAATCGAGGTCGCATAAAGCATTATCAAACGAATGGTCCCTATAGAACACGGAGTAGGAAAACGATTTGGGTCAGACATATTAGGGGGGGGTCCCATTTCGAAGAAGTGCGCTGAACTCTTCAGTCATAGCAACATTCATTACCGTCTTAACATCACTAATATCCCTCTTAGACCAATTAATTTGACCGATAAATTCAGAATAAGAGGGTACCTGGGCAATCATCGCTTTGTAGTGATCAGCGACATTGAGATCTTGGATACGGTCCAGGAATGCACGGTGTGGCAGCAATTGTTGTGGATAAGGAACTTGAACAGAATAGAAGTTGACTATATGTTCCTTTTTATCGTCATTAGAAATACGCATTATTGACGTATCAGTGCTGTCCATAGCAAGGCAATTCGATCGAGGTATCACAGTACTCAATCGAGAGCTTTCTTCACTCATATTGCTCGATCGAACAGTCACAGAGACTGTTCGATCCAGATCTTGTTCTTCAGCCGTGCTCGATCAAACAGACATTGTGACTGTTCGATCGAGGTTCTCCTTCCCAGCAGTGATCGATCGAACAGTATTTGAGTCTGTTCGATTGTGGTGATCCCTTCCGGCTTCGTTCGATCGAGTGATGGGATGAAGAAGTTCACTTGATCGAGTTGATTTTTCACTCGATCGAGTGTCTGCATTGCACGCAGCAAGTATTAATTCCAAAAACTCGTCTAAATCATCCTCCGGGGTATCTTCACGAAACGGAATGGTGCCGGTGTTGATAGCATACACCGTCTCACATTGCTCTTGCTCGGTAATTAATTGATCACACCGAGCCTCTAGCTTCTTCATACGGCTATCAAATTCCGCACTAGAATTATGACACTGTAGTGCAAGTGCCAATATTGTTGACTTCAGTTCTTCCACCTCATCATTCCTAGCAGGTGAAGGGGTTGGTTGCGGTGGAAACAAATAACAAGGCTGTTGATAGCCTTGATGCATCAACGGTTGTGGTCGAGGAGCGACATCATAGTAATTACCACAACCCCAAGAATCTTTCCTCTCCCAATTGGCAGATTTTTCAGTTTGAGCTTCAAACTGAGCAATAAGTCGGGAAACGGACGTCATCTTGGCAAAGAATCGAAGGTACTCAAGCCTTCCCTTCGATAATCTTTCTCTAAAAACTGACTAATAGACCTGTAGACCTATCAAAACAGCGCTGAAGAAAAATATTAGAACGGCCTCAAGGTACTCAGTCTTCCCTTGAGGCGGAAAACAGACAAAATTAAAACAGATAAAAGCGTCGCCTCCCCGGCAACGGCGCCAAAATTTGATACGGTCGTCAGGTACCAAAAATAAATACCTAAGTACAACTAACTAATAGCTAGCAGTAAGCAGGGTCGATCTCCACAGGGAGGCTATTTTGCTAATTATCTGTTTAATTCAGTATGTCGGGTGTCACAATTTGGGGGTTTTGAATGTGATTTTTTAAACTAATAAGAGTAAGGAAAAGAGAATTAAAAGGGAAGAATCAAGCAGATAAGAAGAAACAGCTAAGACAGACGGTTCACCATAATCATTTAGTCAAGTAATCTGGGTCTCAGGTCAATGCAAATACGGTCTAAGGGGTAGCGAACGTCACCTTTCGGTCCTTAATTCACCCTAAAGCGTAAACAGCTTAACTTTCGCCCTCACTGCAATACCCTATTGTTCGCTGCTAGTCTCGCCTTTTCCAACCTTTCGGTCCAGGTCAAGGATCACTAAGAATTAAATGTCTAATTGCGTCGACTCAATCAGACGGATACAATTAACTGCAGCATTTAACCAACAAAGACAATACCAGCATTAACCCAATAAATCGATTACTCTCCCTTCATAATTATGGATCCCCTATAGTCTTAGCATAAGAAAATTAGCTACTCATGATTAACGAATTAACAATAACAAGAAATAGATAATTGAAGTTCAACATAATAAAAGACTAAAGAGAATTGAATTAGAATAATTACGATAACTAATATAGGGAAGAAGGGATTAAAGCAATAAAAAGGATTAAAGATTTAAAGAAGGATAATAATACCAATACAATAATTGATCCGAGGAATAGAGAAAATGAAGAACAAGCAGTCGTCCGTCCCCTCTACTGACTCCAGGGAATGAATGAATGCTTTAGGTCTAACTTCGTATCTATTATATAATGAGAGATAATTATTATTAATCTAATTATAAGATAAAACTAAGATATAATATAATTATTATCGACTAATATCTTCTCGCTGTAGCTAGTACTCGATCGACCATAATTGTACTCGATCGAGTACTTTCCAGCGCGCATTTCCTGCTTTGCGCACTGAAATTCAAACGGCTGCCATTTCTTCGTTACTTGGGCAAACAGGGCGATTCCGGTGGCGTTGGAAAGCTAAGAGGACAAACTTTCAACTCCAATTGGAATCACCTGAATATCTGTTTTAAACCTCGAGATATGGCTCTCCAAAGCAGGCACTAGCAATTTGAAGTTCTTCCTTTGCTCGCCTAGCTATTTTACTTCTTTGCGCATCTCAAGACAACTACATTTCCGCTCCAAATTCACTCTTCCTCCAAATGCATGCTAAACGAACGGTAAAAGGCTTGATTTCACTACTTTCTGGTTCATTCCTGCAAATAAGACAAAACAAACCAAAGTAGCATATTCGGGGCATTTCGTAGCATAAACTACGATAAAAGCGTAGAAGTATGTGCATGAAATAGGCTAAAAAGACTATATAAAATGCACGTATCACTTACCATGGATTTTCTCTTATTATGCTATCAGTCACACTTGCCACTAATCTATCCATAAAATCAACGTTACTGTTCAAATAATTGCATCTCCTTTGTACCTCTCTGGAAATCAGAATTCATTTCATACCGTTAATTGCCCAAGGAAATCACAAACTAGTTTCATCTCTTAATAAACCAAATCTCCCAAACTCACTCAGTGTGTACAAATCTACCTCGCGACATGTCTCCATAAAGTTCATTGTATACCACTCTTCTCAACCCCTTTAAAATGAACCTTCACTACATATATCCTTAACCCACACGACTCCTAACCATCTCCCACCATAATTCTTTACACATCTCAAGCTGCCACTATCCACATCTTTACTTTCAATCTCTTTATTCTCACATTCCTTAGACTCATATCATCCCTTGCCCATATTCACCTGATTTTACGTTACTCAACACACAATCATATCACTCATCTCATCTCAGGCAACATGCTCTATGTCTCAATTAAGCCATAACGATCTTCCTTTTCTTTTTCCACTATCTATCACAACCACATATAACTCATGTCCTCCCACCGAACTCATACTCACCACAGGTGCCACTCCTTACATCATAAGATTGAGTAACTTACGCATCAGGATCTACATACATGTAAAACAATGCATAAAGAAGCAAAATAACACCTTTGAATTAAACATAATATGCAACGAAGTCAAAAGATAAGCATATGACCCAAAACAGGGGTCACTAGATCGAGTACAGGCCACTCGATCGAGTAAGTGACTCACTTGATCGAGTAGGTGAAAGTCAGGGACACGTATATAAAAATTACCTGGGCTACTCGATCTAGTAAGGGGTACTCGATCGAGTACCAAGGTGCACTCGATCGAGTAAGGGCCACTCGATCGAGTACCCTATGCATTTCTCAGCACTATCCAGTTTTCGTAAAACGGTCATAACTCACTTATTTCTTGGTCGTTTTGGGCGTGTGACCTATCGTTAGAATCGTAAAAGAACAAGATATCACCTCCAATTAGAATCACATCAAAATCATTTATATATCTCAAGTTATAACAGTTTAAAGACAACCTTTTTATAATCGAAAAACACAACTACTTGATTTTACTTCCAAACAACTTAAACGACAACAAATTAAACAAAAACAACCCAATACTCATAAAACCAGTAGTCCCAATCACATGTTACTATCATAACAACATTATAAAATAACTTCCATTATATAACATGCTTAATCATAAATCATATTATCATACAACGATTATTCATCTTTTTCCAGTAATTCATCCATCATGCCACATATTTATCCACCATATTAGTTCAAAATATTCACCCAACACATGATCAATTCACACTCCCAACTTTCTATACTCTTACTCAAAACGACAACAACAACATATATACTTACGCATCGCTTTATATATATATAAACAAAATACTTTTCCTTACATAATTATAACATGCCAAATTACATGTATCAATCATTATACTTCCATGCTTTACAATCAACCAACATACAATTCACGTCATCATCATCTTTCAATTCAGATCTCCCATCCTCCACATGCATGCATCCATCAATTCATACAACATACTACTACATAGATACACAAAGCACACAATAAGCACATAACGATCCCGACACATATCGCATGGTGACCGGTTCAAAATTGTAGGGCGAGTTCGCGACTTTAGGACGTCTCCCAAGTCTTTGCATGAGCTCCTACAATTTCTATCCCGGGTTCATTTTATTTGACTCCCTATGTTCATTGGATTCATTGGTTACAGGTTTCAGGATCGTCGCTCTGATACCATTTTGTAACACCCCCAAACTCCAAGTGCCTTACCAGGACCACTCAAGGCATGGAAGTGCTACCATCTCGGTTACCCGAGGCAATGATAATCATAAGACAATAAAGAAACGTACTTTAAAAGTAAATATAATTTAAGTGATTACATGTCCCAAACCAAAACTGTCAAACAGAATTACAAGGTTCTCAGACGATCTACTGGTAAAACTATCAAAGCTATAAAACATCGTCTGACACAGCGGAAGACTTCTAACTGCCACGTGATGACTCATCCCAACTATCCCATACGCGTCATCTCATACCTGCTCAATAACTGCTCACCACCACCGAATGGATCACCACTGTTGTTAAAACAATAAACGGGGTCAATACTAATCACACAATTTATATAATCCAACAACACAGCAAACAACACAGCTCAATCATCACAGATATACTCCGAACTCCATCACCAACTCCACAATACTGACTACACACTAAAGTGTGTAGCCCTGCCATAGTTCCCATCGCAACAGGTCACTCCACGCCGCCAGTGGGGGACCGCAGCCGTACCCACCAAATCGTCGCTCATCTCCGTCGAGCGATAAACCCAAATTACTTAATGTGCACATCCCTTCTGTGGCGGGTTCCACAGAAGGCGAATAATGGACGTGAAGCCACTCCCGCAAGTGACTCCATTCAGCTAGGGACGCGCTCCGAAGAACACAGACAGATACAAACAAGCACTACTACTATCAACAACCAAATTCAACAATCGTCACAGTACGAGTAAGATAATATTCAACAACCACAAAACACCAACAACACATTATGGGACTAATACTGAGTAGGGAAACCCTACCTGGAAAGCAACACAGTCAGATGGTCTCAACAGCTGATATCAAAAGGCTTCTTCTACGAATCCTCCTCCTAACATACAATCATACAATTACTACCAATCAAGAAACACAACAAAACCCCCAAATCCCCAAATTAGGGTTTAACTAACTTTAACGAAATACTATAAAAACAGTATGTAGATCTTACCCTCGACGCAACGATTACAAAGGTATAAATAAAGGTGAAATCCGATCTTCCAAGCTCCGGGATTTGCAAATAATGCGATTGATGCGAAGAACGTAGTTTGTTTTCTCTTTTGAAAGCAATTAGGTTTTTAAAAGTGTTTAAAGAAAGTGACGGGAGTAATTATTGAAGGAAATGTAGATTCATATACAATTTAACATACTCTTATATGTCAAAATTAATTTGTCATAAAATTAAATACGGATTTTGTGCATGCAAACAATATATCAAAAGAGGAGAAATCATCCTTACATTGTAAGATTCGGTTTTATGGGCACAAAAGAGATCTCCTTCTCTTTTGTTCTTGAGCTTTCCAAATGGAAGAACAAAGATCTAAGTATAAGATCTCTCCCTAAGCTTTATACCCAAGGCTTAACACTTAATCTAATTAATATTATAAGTACTAGTATAATATTAACCTTAGTAGAAAATTGAACCAAAAACTTTATAAAACCCTTATGTGTTTTCGGTTTTAGAGAGAAGAAGAGAGGATTTTATTTCTCTAGAAAATCTCTATGTTTGATGATGGAATTAGAATGAAAATAATACACTACCTTTAGTATATTATTAGGCAAAAATAAAGAAAAACAATGATCATATTACTCTTCTCAAAACCGTGTAAGAGGAGTGCAAAAGGGGAGCCAATGCATGAAGAAATTGTTCTTCACAAGGAACAATAGGTATGCAAGGCTAGGGTTGCCTTTAATCATTGTGTTTTCCCACTAATTATAAACAACATATAATTAGCTTAAGTCCCTCTATTTTTCGGCCCATTTGGTAATATGGAATCCATATTATTTTTGTCAATTGTCTATATGTTACATGTCATATGTCACATATATTTGTTATGTATTTTTAACATGTTAAAAATCAACGTATTAATAAAAATACGTCACATACAAGAATTGACTTAGTAATTTCATAATTACTTGTGCCAAAATATTTTACCATTTATAAATCACAACAGATTGTATTTATAACAGTTCATTCAAATTTAATTGTTACATTAAACAATTTATTTCATCCGAGTAATTATACAATTTAATTACTCAGACCGTATCTTATTTAATCACATTTCAATATGATACGTAAATTTTACTTCCAAAATCGTCCGTCAATTTTCAAGTAATTTAATTAACTCGCAACATTATACGATTAATTAAATAATCAATTAAGAGTATTGCCCTTTAGGTATGACCTAGGGGGTCAACTGATCACCACCGTCACACGACAGTAATGTCAAACTCTAGTCAGCCAATCATTACCGATATATGTTGACCAGTTGACAGTAACAATATTACTTCCCAATTGTATTCTTAAAATGAGATTTAATAATGATATTTAAATCATGTGATCGCACTATTGTTGAGGACACATTTCCCAACAATCTCCCACTTGTCCTCGACAAGTGTGCGTCACCAATTCTCTTGTCCTATTACTATCTCCCACTCAATGCAAGGTGTCTTTCAGGTCGTACTTGCAAGTGATCATATCGAGAGTGGTTTTCTCGATCCGGAGAATAAGCGATTGACCGGATTTATCCACTCGGATACCTTCCGAGCGTGGCCACGCATTTACGATTCATTACTCCTCGAGTGGCCCCGAGATATTGTTATAACCACGACAAGGGGATGGACAATTCTATCGCACTCATTCCCTTCGACTAGCCACAGCCATCATAACCCAAAATATGCCCATTTGACCCCATTTACGAAGGTCGTAGTAACACAAATCAAAGTTAATCGAAAACTGTGCCATCTTAGGTGAACAGTCTTTAGTCAAAAGAATCGACTCATTAGAATACTATAGCAGCTCTCGCCACGACCAGGCTATATAAATTTGCCAGAACTCTATAAGCGGTCATTAGGCCCGACAAAAAGTTCCTAACAGTCTGCCTATGTGATCGACTAGTCATCTCACATGACTCTATGGCATTTGAACTTGCCATCAATCGCATCACACTCTAGTCACTTCGAGACGTCACCTCATACAAGTGACTACGGGCGAATACAATGTTAATCCGTGTTCACTTTAACGGGGTTCAATTGTCACTACAACCCGTTTGGATGTAACAAAGTATAAAAGGAGTTTTTAAGGAAAAACTCGAACGACAAATGCGATTATCACATATGAATAGTCAATGCCTGATTACTATTCCATATTCTATAATCTAATTTGATCTTGCATGTAGTTGTTCATTTCAATTCAATTGAAATGACATGACTCATCATGTTTAGCCTATGAGAAGGCTTTGGTTAGTAGGTTTTATCAACTTTTTGTACCTTACTCAACCTTACTACATACTTATTTTCCTTTGTAATGTATACATTTGCATCACAAAACTTTCTGAGTACGTGTCGAGATCCAATCAAGACATAGGCCCTCTTAGCCTGAGAATAGCTCCCACTGTTTTCACAGTGTGCGGGACTCATCCTCTTGCACATCTCATGATTGCAAGTGTACTCAATTTCCGTTACAAATATCTCTCATTGTTCTTTATTGCCTAGAACGATTCTAGAAAATCTACTTCTTAATTATCATATCCACAATGGTATCTTAACCATCCTAATGTGTTTTGATTATGGTTTTGTCGGAAACCATGCGCAACCTCAATTGTCAATTGTCACTTGTGTAACACACTTACACAAAATTGCATCATAAACACTTTGCTTTACTTCCTTAATACTTCTGCAAGCACTTAAGGGTAATCTTTATCACTTACTTGGTAAAGATTACTTAAATTCGATTTTGAAACAATTCATCATACTCAAAGTATATGAAGTGTTATACATCATTACTCTTTTAATTGATCCGGCAGCGGAAGCAAATGGAATCAATCAAATATGTTCAATTTAATTGAACTAGTCATGAATCTTATCAACATAAGACTTCTTCGACGCTAGTATCATGTGGATTTATCTTCATAAATCTGGATATTAAAGATGTATTATAATACTCCAAAAGTCTTAAATCATTCTCAATGATCAATATGTCATCCACATATCGGACTAATTAAAATTTCCGTAACTCCCACTAAACTCCATGTATAAACACAACTTCTCGACTTATCGAGAAATGTTTTATCACATGATCAAAATGTTGATTCTAACTCATTGATGTCCTACTTAAGACCCTCTCTTAAGTTTCACATTATCTTAGGATTGCAAGAATCTTCAAAACTCAAAACATGTATTGAATACATTCCTTCTAATTGAAGAAGTGGGTTTTAGATTCACTTGCTATGTATTTCATAACCTCATAATGAAACACAATCCCTAAGAAGATCCAAATAGACTTAATCATTTCAATTAGTGCAAAACCCTTTGCAACCAATCTTGCTTTGAAATATCTCTTTATTAGCGCAAAACCCTTTGTCACTAATCAAGTCTTGAAATCTCTGTTTATTAGTGCAAAACCCTTTGCAACTAATCAAGCCTTTTTATTTCGGATCTTCATGGCTCTAAGCCTTGTATTGAGTTGTGACTTGAACACTCTTATGTAAGTCATATGTTCATTACTTTCCAGAAGTAATCAACTTGAATCAAACAATTTCTTTGTAAGTTATAAGCTCTTTACTTTCTTAAAAGTAGCATGAATTCATCATTTTTAACAAGTGATGAATTTAACCTCCTAGGTTATAAAGAAACAACATCTTACACAAAACGTTTCATGTAGCCAAGAAAGACCAGTTTCTTGCGACATAACATTCTTTGTGGCTCTTGAATAAATTCTCCCACTCTGTCTTCTAAAAATAAACTTGTATTTTAGAAAGACAGCTTCACGAGCCGCAAACCCGTCGTACTCGTGATAATTGAAAAGGGAAATATGAGCATTTGTTTCTTGTGAAAACTTACAACCATGGTATCCTTACCATTTCATATCTCATATGATTCGATTTAGTGGAAAATAAATTAGACAAAATGATAAATTCCCCAAAAGGATCAAGTAACTCAAAGTAACTTGATTGAAGTCCAAACCATATCAAATAGCGTTTGAATTCATATCCAACCACACATTATTCCATAATGCGTGTTTAAGAGAGATTAATTTGTGATACTATATCACATTTCCTTTGGCTTATGTCAAAGTCTTCACTTTGATAATCCCATCACGACTAAATCGTGATTCCTTGAACTTTTGAACTTCTTCAAAAATTTCTCTATTTACCTTATTAAGTGAACACACACTAGTGTCAACTTAAATCGTTGGTAAAAGAAAATGATCAACCTATTTTGGATCGATGATATACAACCTCGATCTCCTTTTCAACCAAAAGGCACGAGACATCTTGCTTTGAATACAAGATACGCATAAACCATTAACAATCTAATGGTTTCAAGAGTACTCGATAACTCTTTGCGTTCATCATTCCAAAATTTTAAGGTTTAATCTTGGGTTACCAATTTGAGTCTTGTATCATCTTCATGATATATCGTTCTAGTTTGGTTTAGAATATTATCACCTTGATAATGGGCTAGCCATACATCAAATCATGGTGTATAGGGTCACAAAAGTGAAACCTCTTTTGTATCTTAACAAATTTGTATTCTTATTTAGAGTTTATGTACTTAATAGTCACAATTAAGTACAACTCCAAATCCAAAAACTAGATTGAGTACACAATTACTCTATCTCTCGCCATTATTGATGCTAGTCGTCATATTCTAATCATCTTATGTGTCAAACATAATGATGAAAACCTCCACTGGTTTCTAATATTGACGAAGTAATACTAGCAAAATTATGTTTAATCAAATAAACATTTAACGAAGAAGGTCCCATTAGATGTCACACAACTAACTTGTTGATACTTCAATAATTTGGGGTAGTTTCCTTTCTCGTGTCTAACATTTAAGACAATGGAAACTTTATCGGTCGGCATTGATAGGTTTAGTATCGTCATTCTCAACAACTTTATCTTTAACATTACCTTGTATCAATTCCATTATTATCCTTACTTCTTGAACCTCGTCCTCATCTTAACGGTTTAAGAGAATGCTCCCACTCAATTCAATGAGTCTTTGCTTTGAGAAGCAAAATTGAATTCATGAAGATCACTCTTCATTTGTTCGTTTTAATCTTAAAACTTTCATTGAAGTGGTTGCGTTATTTTGGTCAATTACGAATTCTGAAAATCTAATCACCAAAACAATTTATCGCTTCAAGGTACTTAATTCAATTAAGTATACGAATAACAATCCATTTCAAGTAGATGTGTTAGTCAAAAATCAAAAACCTGTTTGATAATGAATAACTTTAATCTATACTCTTTACATGAGATCCTTAGCAATGGTTCATATGAGGTTTTAGAAGCAAATTCATATTTGTCTTTAGTTACGATGTTTTAATGGAGATTTGAATTAAAATCGAAATTATATCGTATATGAGTTGTGGTAAAGAAATAGAACAATATGACAACGGAATAATGGAAAACTTAACATTTATCGTTTTATTAATACTTGTAAATAACAAGTAAAACATTTACATAGTGACCTCTACCCAACTATGATAAATGATTCCAAGACCCAAATTCATATCGACTTAGGCACGGTGGGGCCGATACATCCTTCATCAATATAACTCGGTGGATTAACGTTTAATCGATTCTACTTTTAGAACTCTCGGTCGATAAAATTACATTAACATTTATCTTTAGCCCAAAACACATCGACAAGGGCACGGTGGGGCCGATACATACCTTATCAAATACTTTTGTTGAGTTCAATCCAAATTTCGAATAAATGTGTCCATGATCCAAACCCACATTAACTTGGGCACGGTGGGGCCGATACATCCCTCATCAACATGAATTCGGTGGATTAACATTTATCACCCACTTCCCCTACGTAACAAGGTTTGTACCCCGGTGTGGCCGAGCGCACTCCCTCACGAAATAGGTTTTCATGGTTACTACTATTTGGTAAGGCTATGTCTCAATTGATTGTTTTAGCGAGAGGTCATGTCAATTTATTATCTATCACGTTTTAAGTGAACTAAAGCGGTGAACTACGATAATTCTAATTGACACGGTCGATAAACTCGATCAAAGACAATGCATGTTTAGTTATGGCGATTTAGCGATGCATGTGACATAAAATAAAATGCAAACATAAAGATAAATAAATCCTAGTATGGCCTTTCCTAAAATAGAAAAACTATTAATCTATTACACATTCGGAAACCAACTCCATTGGTCCCTTGAACTTCGGTTGTGGCACGCATCTCGAGGTAACACCGTCTTTATGTATCGCCATTCTTGAAGTAATCCGACTTTTGGAACTCCGGAATAAATAAAATTACATAATAAATTACATAATTTCCTATTATACATTTGTAACTAAAATAAAATAAATCTATTAAATTACAAAACGGTGATACGAGATCACAATAAAATTACAACCGAATCGATATTCCCATACATTTCGGGAAATATCAATTAAAATCTAAGGCCATACTAAGTAAAATTACATAATTCAAAATTACATAAATTAAAATTATGACAATCATAAAGAAAATGCAGCATTATATTATGTATGAACATGCTCAATTTTATGCTAAATCGCCTTTTAATTAGCCAATATCGTATATTACTCGGTTTTTACGGATTTGCGTGATTTCAACATTTTATAATCACAAAAATGCACAAACTCATATTTATGCATAAGTTAATTACCCTAACCTCTTAGGACTCAAAATATAGTCTCCACTAGTAATTTGACCATAATTAACTTTTATTTACAAAATTGTTCATAAATGGACAAAAATTACAAAAATAAGCTATTAAACTTCAAATAAATCCAAAAATTTCAAATAAATTCAAAATTTGAAATTTAAATTCATGAACATTCTGGAAAAATTCCATGACACTCATAATGTTCAAAATCTTAGGTTAAAAATTTCGAAAATTTTCCGGAAAAACAATGTTGCGGTTTATCGATTTTAACTAAAATAATCATAAAACATGAGGAAAAATTATATCCATTAACTTTTTGATTTTAGATCTGAAAATGATAATAAAAAGCAACATTAGACGTTTTTCCTTAGTCATAGATTATGTTTTATTAATTTTCCACTAATAATGTCACTATTTATGCTATTTTTCTTCAAAAATTCATAAATCATGCAAAAAGACTTCTTTATAGCCAATTATTTTACACACATCTTGTAAAATTGCATGTGACAACACATTAATTTTCTATGACCAGATTCGAAATTTAACTCATATTAACCTATTTTTCTCTTAAATCCGAATTTAATAATGAAAAATCCATTTTTCGAGCATAACAAGTCCAAAAATTATGAAAATTTGCAGGTTATCTCAAAATAATATATGTAACAACATATCCAAAAACCAACTTAAAATTCGAAGTATAGCTAATTTTCGACCAAAAATGACATTTTTACTCATAAAATCACATTTAAATGTCATTATTGTAAATTATGAACAATAAAAATCCGAAAAATTAACCAAAATATCCTAAAACACTTTAGGACCAGAAATATTAACATGCATGTAATTATTTCGTGATATATCATAATAACACAAATTTTACAAGTTTTATTTTGTTATTCATATAACTCGGAAAAACTTTTAACCAATTTGCATGCAAACAACCGTGGCTCTGATACCGATTGAAGGAAATGTAGATTCATATACAATTTAACATACTCTTATATGTCAAAATTAATTTGTCATAAAATTAAATACGGATTTTGTGCATGCAAACAATATATCAAAAGAGGAGAAATCATCCTTACATTGTAAGATTCGGTTTTATGGGCACAAAAGAGATCTCCTTCTCTTTTGTTCTTGAGCTTTCCAAATGGAAGAACAAAGATCTAAGTATAAGATCTCTCCCTAAGCTTTATACCCAAGGCTTAACACTTAATCTAATTAATATTATAAGTACTAGTATAATATTAACCTTAGTAGAAAATTGAACCAAAAACTTTATAAAACCCTTATGTGTTTTCGGTTTTAGAGAGAAGAAGAGAGGATTTTATTTCTCTAGAAAATCTCTATGTTTGATGATGGAATTAGAATGAAAATAATACACTACCTTTAGTATATTATTAGGCAAAAATAAAGAAAAACAATGATCATATTACTCTTCTCAAAACCGTGTAAGAGGAGTGCAAAAGGGGAGCCAATGCATGAAGAAATTGTTCTTCACAAGGAACAATAGGTATGCAAGGCTAGGGTTGCCTTTAATCATTGTGTTTTCCCACTAATTATAAACAACATATAATTAGCTTAAGTCCCTCTATTTTTCGGCCCATTTGGTAATATGGAATCCATATTATTTTTGTCAATTGTCTATATGTTACATGTCATATGTCACATATATTTGTTATGTATTTTTAACATGTTAAAAATCAACGTATTAATAAAAATACGTCACATACAAGAATTGACTTAGTAATTTCATAATTACTTGTGCCAAAATATTTTACCATTTATAAATCACAACAGATTGTATTTATAACAGTTCATTCAAATTTAATTGTTACATTAAACAATTTATTTCATCCGAGTAATTATACAATTTAATTACTCAGACCGTATCTTATTTAATCACATTTCAATATGATACGTAAATTTTACTTCCAAAATCGTCCGTCAATTTTCAAGTAATTTAATTAACTCGCAACATTATACGATTAATTAAATAATCAATTAAGAGTATTGCCCTTTAGGTATGACCTAGGGGGTCAACTGATCACCACCGTCACACGACAGTAATGTCAAACTCTAGTCAGCCAATCATTACCGATATATGTTGACCAGTTGACAGTAACAATATTACTTCCCAATTGTATTCTTAAAATGAGATTTAATAATGATATTTAAATCATGTGATCGCACTATTGTTGAGGACACATTTCCCAACAATTATATACTAAATCGCATTATAAACAAAACCCGACAAATCATCCCCCCATAAACCGGCTACTCGATCGAGTAGCTGAGATACTCGATCGAGTGCCCCCTACTCGATTGATTATAACGGTTACTCGATCGAGTACCCAACAGGTCAGAAACTATTTTTAAAACGCAACACACCCTTACTCGACAAAGTAAGGCCAACTCGATAGATGTAATACTCCGTATTTATAAGTCTTGGGGTACTCTATCGAGTAGGCCTTACTCTGTCGAGTAAGGGTAAGTTGCGTTTTAGAAAAGTTTCTGACCTATAGGGTACTCTATCAAGTAGCCTTAGGTACTCGATAGAGTAAGGGGGTACTCAATCAAGTAGCCTTAGGTACTCGATAGAGTAAGGGGGTACTCTATCGAGTAGCCTTAGGTACTCGATAGAGTAAGGGGTACTCGATCGAGTAGCCTTAGGTACTCGATCGAGTAGCCGTTTTTCTGGGGAGTTTTCTCGGGTTTTGTTAATTATGCGATTAAGGTATATAAGCTTTGTCGTCATTATTCTAAATCACTTTTGCAAAACCTAAATTACTGTTTAAGAGAGAAAGCAAGCAAGTTCTTCATCCTAATCGCATTATTAGCAATACCTGGAGTTTGGAAGGTCAGTTCTGAGCGTTGATTATACCGTTGAGTTCCTTGCGTCGAGGGTAAGATCTATGTACCCTTTTTATTGTCTTTCCTTTAAGTTGGTTAAACCCTAATCTAGGGATTTGGGGGTTTTTGAGTAGTTTGTGATTTGGTAGCATTTGTATGTTGTATGATAGGAGGAGGTTTCGTAGAAGAGCCTTTTTGAGACAGCTGTAGAGACCGTCTGATAGTTGTGCTTTCCAGGTAGGATTTCCTACTCAGTATTAGTCCCATAATGGGATGATTGTTGATGTGTTGAGATTGATTGTTTAATATCGTAGTTGCATTGTGACGGTTGTGATTGTGATTGTGATTGGTTGTCTCTGGTTCTCGAGATGATTCTCGGCTGAGTGGAGTCACTTGCGGGAGTGGCTTCACGCCCTAGTTTCGCCCTTCGTGGAACCCGCCACGGAAGGGGATGTGCACATTAATGGACAGGGTTATCGCTCACTATGTGGAGCGGGGATTTGGTGGGTACGGCTGCGGTCCCCCATCTGGTGGCGGGTCCAAAGTGGACGATCGGTGATTGAGACGATTGGAATTGGTTGGTTGTGTGTGTGACAGTTAAGCTGTCTGTTTATCTTATTGTTGATATATATATATTGAGTTGTGTGATTAGTACTGACCCCGTTTAAATGTTTTAAAAATTGTGGTGATCCATTCGGGGGTGGTGAGCAGTTATTGAGCAGGTATGATGTGATGCGTATGGGATAGCTGGGATGAGTCATCACGTGGCAGTTAGAAGTCTTCCGCTGTGTCAGACGATGTTTTATAGCTTTGATAGTTTTAGCAGTAGACCGTCTGAGGATCTTTTATTTCTTTTTATCAATTTGGTATTGCTATGTAATCACTTTAAACTTTATTTACTTTTAAAGTTGTTTCGTTATTGTCTTATGAATATCATGCCTCGGGTAACCGAGATGGTGGCATCCTTATACCTGAGTGGTCCTGGTAAGGCACTTGGAGTGTGGGGGTGTTACAAATGGTATCAAAGCGACGATTCTGAAACCTGTAACCAATGAACCTAATGAACATAGGGAGTCAATTAAAATGAACCCGGGGTAAAGGTTGTAGGAGCTAATGCAAAGACTTGGGAGACGTCCTAAAGTCGCGAACTCGCCATACAATTTTGAACCGGTCACTATGGGATATGAGTCGGGATCGCTATGTGTTTACCTTGTGTATTGTGTACCTATATAGTGATGTGTGGCATGAATCAGTGGATGTATGTATGTTGAGAGTGGGGAATGTGTATAAAAGATGGTGATGATGTGATTTCGTATGTTGTTGATTGAAAGCATGTTGCATGATAGTTGGCTTACAATGTTGGTTGGAATTGTTAGAAAAGTGTATGAGAATGACGAGTAATATGTTGGAAATGGATGAATTGATTGGAAAAGATGGAGTAGCAATTGTATGAGAATATGAATTTTGTGATTATGAATATGTTTAGGTGACGAAGTGTATTTGTAATGTTGTTGTATTAGTAACATGGAAATAGGATTTGTAATGTATGAGAATGTTGTGTTACGAAAAGTTATAAAATTTAAAGTATGCGGTTAGTACATGACTAATGAGTTAAATAATATATGTGCATGATGGATGTTGTTGCTTGATTTTTGAAGATGGTAACATGAGATTAGCAATACTTGTTTTATGTGTACTGAGTCGTTTTGTCTACCTTGTTGTTGTTTAAGTCGTTTGGGAAGTAAAAATCAATAGTTGTGTTTTTCGTTTATAAAGAGGTTGTCTTTAAACTGTTATAGCTTGAGATGCATTAATGATTTTGATGTGATTCCAATTGGAGGTGATAGCTTGTCCTTTTACGATTCTAACGATAGGTCACACGCCCAAAACGACCAAGAAATGAGTGAGTTATGACTGTTTTACGAAAACTGGACAGTGCTGAGAAATGCGTAGGTACTCGATCGAGTAGCCTTGGTACTCGATCGAGTAGGGGGTACTCGATCGAGTACGTCAGTTACTCGATCGAGTGTCCCTGGTAATTTGTTTTACGTGCTTCTGATCTTCACTTACTCGATCGAGTAAGTCCCTTACTCGATCGAGTGGCCTGTACTCGATCTAGTGACCCCTGTTTTGGGTCATATGCTTATCTTTTAACATTCGTTGCATATTATGTTTAATTTAAAGGTATTAATTTGCTTCTTTATGCACCGTTTTATATGTATGTTGATCATGATGCGTAAGTTACCCAATCTTATGATGTAAAGAGTGGCACCTATGATGAGTATGAGTTCGGTGGGGAGGACATGATTTATATGTGTTGTGATGTGAGCGGGGAAAAAGAAAAGGAAGATTGGTAAGGCATAATTGAGGCATAGGGCATGTTGTGTGAGACGAGATGAGTGACATGATTGTATGTTGAGTAATGAAAATGTAAGTGAATGTGGGCAAGGGATGACGTGAGTTTATGGAACGTGAGAATGAAAAGATTGAAATGAGGGACGCAAATGGCGGCAGCTTGAGACGTGTAAAGAATCATGGAGGGGGATGGTTAGGAGTCGTGTGGGTTAAGAATATACACAGTGAAAGTTCGTTTTAAAGGGGTTGAGAAGAGTAGTATATAGTGAACTTTGTGGAGACATGTCGAGAGGTGGATTTGTAGACAGTGAGTGAGTTTGGGAGATTTGTGTTATCGAGAGACGAAACTAATGTGTGATTTCCTTGGGTAATTGACGGTATAAAAGAATTTTGATTTCTAGAGATGTAAAAAGGGAGATGTAATTGTTTGAACATTAAACGTTGATTTTTATGGATCAGTGGCAAGGGTGATTAATGGCATAATAAGAGAACATTTTATGGTAAGGAAGAGTGAGATAATATCGATAAGAAATAACGGGATTGGAATTGTGGAGCAATGAGAAAGTGATCGGAGCACTAAAGAGTTAGGAAGAAGTAATAAGGAGTTGAATGGTTAATTGTTTTAGTCGAGTGTAAAAAAAAAAAAAAAAAAAAAAAATGTTCACCGGAGTTGTGTGATATAAAAGTAAGGAATCGTCAAGATCCATGATACTATCATGAGGAATTGAATTAATGGTTATATAGGAGTTTCGGAATAACATGATTAGTCTTGAGTTTTGAGGAATTAAGGAAAGTAAGAAGTTGGTAGAATATTGCAGGATATGAGATTTTGGTGGAGAGTTAGATGATCATACAATTAAGAATAGTATTGGGAATTATGTTGAGGTAATTTTGGTTGATGGATTTGATGCTCGTTATTGGGGATGATAACCAAAGATAGGGAAGAAACAGTGATGTTTAGAGATGAGTGTAAGAAGTTGATGTACGAACGGTTGTTGTGTGGAGGAGTTGTCTCTAGTGGTTAAGGTTAATGATAAATAGGAAAGATGGCAATTCTAAAGAGGCTGATTTTGTAGAGATTGAATTGATAGGTATGGTTGTGAGGAAGTATAAGACATAGTCTTAGGAGGCGGTTTCTCCTAGTGAGTGTTAGCTGTATAGTTAAGCGTAGCGAGAAGGTGAGGGTTATGCGAATGGAAGAATGTGATGAGGGGCATGCGAGTTAAACTCGGGTGACAGGTAACCTTTGTTGAGTGGTAACTTACGTGATCGGGATTGATTTGGTTGAATGTGATTATGGGTCTCGTCATATATAAATGTTTGTGTGAGGTTCGACCTCACAAAAAAAATATGGTATGGTGTGATAATTATAAAGTTGTTATCTCGAATTTTTACGTAATACATGTTGGATACGAGAACGTAATGGAATGATGTTTAAAAGGTAATAATTTGATTTGTTTTGGCATGACTAGTTATGCTTGTGCGTGTTCATGGTACATGTCAATCGTGATATGGTAAGGGGATGATATTCACGAGGTAATTATCTGTTTAATTCATAAAATATGTTGTGTTATGATTTAGTAAAGCGGATTTGAGTAAGTTTTTCTTGTCTGAGAAATTATTCCGAGTCAGTATTTATGGGAGTTGTATGCAGTTGTGATGACTATCGATGTCGTTGTAGTGCCTCGGGTGGTGATCCGGGCACGGTACATAGTGCTGTGATGCGGGTATTTTCGCATCTGCGGTGTGGCATTGGTGGCGGTGTTGTGATGCCGTCACCGGTTGTGGTGGAGTAGGTGGGATGATTATGATTCGAGTTTTGAAAGTACATACCAGTCATACATAGATTGTTGTTTTGTTTGATGTTGCTTCTTGTGAGTTTCGGTTTTGTACGGATAGACAGTTGTTTTGTTATTGATGTTTCTTACCAGGTTAAGTTGGGAATGAGGGTAGAATATGATATGAAATAGAGTGGTATATGTTTTCGCTGTTGTCATGGTATAGTGATATCCTGTTGATGGGACACGGTTGTGAGAGGTTGTTACAGTAATTTTTATCTTATTCTAGATAAGGCTTTAGCGGACATGGTAATGGCAAGTGATTCGTAGAACATGTGTGGTAATGATCTGATATATGCAGGTGGTTCATAATCCTTTGTTGAGACAGTGAGTGCAGGGCGTTGAGTAATTAGTGTCGTGTTAAGTTATGTATGAGGCTTGCGGTAATAAAAGAAAGGAACTTGAGGATCTAGTGTGAGTGTACGTAACAAGTGTGGATCGTGAGTTATGCTTTTGGCGGTAAGAGTTTTATGTAGTTTATATAGAGAGGTGTGTCATGTTGCGGTAATAGGGAACAAGTGAAGTTTTGGGTTAAATTAAGGATTTTGTGGTATAGGTTAGGTGGTGTGACGAGAGAAGTGAAGTATGAGAGTTGTTTAAGTAAGTGAGCCTTGGGTAGGTGCATGGCGAGTGTTTAGATTATAGGTGGTTATCTTTGACATGCGATGGTGATGAGGATTATGAAAAGATATATCTAGGATTTAGTATTAGTGAGTTACGAGGACGTAACATTTATCTTAAGAGGAGTAGGAGGCGATAAAAGAGAGTTTCATGGTGGTGCATGTTGTAATATAATTGGAAGTAGAGTGTTAGCGTAGCGTAAAGGAGGGATTTGTTTTGTGTATAATACTTATAAAAGGCCATGGCCGTGCTTGTAGTAGTGTGATGCTTCGGAGTATGAGAATATTTTATATAATGTTGACAGTTGGAGGATGATGTTATGAGTCTGAGTAAACTTCGAGGACGAAGTTCCTTTTAAGGGTGGTAGAATGTAACATTCCGTTTGATGTCTATGAGTGTCTTGATTTTGGATTTGATAGTGGATGATATTATGGAGCTAGCAGTGTTAGTGGATGGTGGTTGGTTATGTATGAAGTTGGTGTCGTGAGAGATATATATGTGGTGGATACGATATCGTGAGTCATGTTAAGGAAGTAAACATAGTTGGTGGAGTGGGTGTTAAGAGTTCATGTTTTATGTTTGGTCGAGTTTTTGAGTTCTTAGTTATGTTGTTGTGTCTTGGTCGAGTTAGTATGGTTGTTTTTAGAGTATGGATTGAACTTCGGGGACGAAGTTCTTTTTAAGGAGGGAAGACTGTAATACTCCGTATTTATAAGTCTTGGGGTACTCTATCGAGTAGGCCTTACTCTGTCGAGTAAGGGTAAGTTGCGTTTTAGAAAAGTTTCTGACCTGTAGGGTACTCTATCAAGTAGCCTTAGGTACTCGATAGAGTAAGGGGGTACTCAATCAAGTAGCCTTAGGTACTCGATAGAGTAAGGGGGTACTCGATCGAGTAGCCTTGGGTACTCGATCGAGTGGCGGTTTTCTGGGAGTTTTCTCTGGTTTTGTTAATTATGCGATTAAGGTATATAAGCTTTGTCGTCATTATTCTAAATCACTTTTGCAAAACCTAAATTCTTGTTTAAGAGAGAAAGCAAGCAAGTTCTTCATCCTAATCGCATTATTAGCAATACCCGGAGTTTGGAAGGTCAGTTCTGAGCGTTGATTATACCGTTGAGTTCCTTGCGTCGAGGGTAAGATCTATGTACCCTTTTTATTGTCTTTCCTTTAAGTTGGTTAAACCCTAATCTAGGGATTTGGGGGTTTTTGAGTAGTTTGTGATTTGGTAGCATTTGTATGTTGTATGATAGGAGGAGGTTTCGTAGAAGAGCCTTTTTGAGACAATTTGTAGAGACCGTCTCGATAGTTGTGCTTTCAGGTAGGATTTCCTACTCGTATTAGTCCCATAATGGGATGATTGTTGATGTGTTGAGATTGATTGTTTAATATCGTAGTTGCATTGTGACGGTTGTGATTGTGATTGTGATTGGTTGTCTCTGGTTCTCGAGATGATTCTCGGCTGAGTGGAGTCACTTGCGGGAGTGGCTTCACGCCCTAGTTTCGCCCTTCGTGGAACCCGCCACGGAAGGGGATGTGCACATTAATGGACGGGGTTATCGCTCACTATGTGGAGCGGGGATTTGGTGGGTGCGGTGCGGTCCCCCTTGGGCGGGGCTGGTCCGGTGGACGATCGATGATTGAGACGATTGGAATTGGTTGGTTGTGTGTGTGTGTGACAGTAAGCTGTCTGTTTATCTTATTATTGATATATATTGAGTTGTGTGATTAGTCGACCCGTTTAAATGTTTTAAAAACGTGGTGATCCATTCGGGGTGGTGAGCGATTATTGAGCGGGTATGATGTGATGCGTATGGGATAGCTGGGATGAGTCATCACGTGGCAGTTAGAAGTCTTCCGATGTGTCAGACGATGTTTTATAGCTTTGATAGTTTTAGGAGTAGACCGTCTGAGGATCTTTTATTTCTTTTTATCAGTTTGGTATTGCTATGTAATCACTTTAAACTTTATTTACTTTTAAAGTTGTTTCGTTATTGTCTTATGAATATCATGCCTCGGGTAACCGAGATGGTGGCATCCTTATACCTGAGTGGTCCTGGTAAGGCACTTGGAGTGTGGGGGTGTTACAATAGAGTACCCAGAGACTCATAAAACCGTAGTATTACAGTTGATGTCAGGTTGTGGCCACTAGTCGCAAAACTAGGGGTGATTGTTAGTGCTAAGTTTCAAGGGTAGTATTGCTTGAGTTGGTCTAGGTTCGTTCGGTTTGTGAAATCTTCCCTATCTAGGTCAGTCAATCTCACTGCGCCCCCCGAAAGGATTTTCTTGACCAGGTATGGTCATGCCCAATTGTGTTTGAATTTCCCCCTTGGATCGATAGGTAACGGTGCTCGATCTGACTTGAGTACCAAGTCGCCTTCTTTGATGTTTCTGGGTTTGACTTTGTTGTTGAATGCTCGTTGTATACATCGTTGGTATAGCTGGACGTTGTGCAAGGCGTTGAGTCGCCGTTCTTCTAGGAGGATGAGTTGCTCGTACCTTCGACGGGTCCAATCCGCTTACGGGACTTGGCTTTCTAGTAGGATGCGTAGAGATGTAACTTTTAGCTCTACCTTGTTGTACCACCTTCATACCGTATGCTAGATACAAGGGTATTGCTCTTGTTGTTGTTCGGATGTGGGTTCGGTATACCCAGAGTGCAAATGGGAGTTTGCTCGACCAATCGCGGTAATTGTATTGTATTTTCTTGATGATTGTGACGAGTGTTTTATTTGTTGCCTCTACCGCACCATTAGTTTCGGGATGGTAGGAACACGAACGCTGTCGTTTGATTTTGTACTTGTCAAACAAGGCTTGTGCATCGGCTCGAAAATAGGAGCTTTGGTCACTAATGATTTCATGGGGTACCCCATATCTGCAATTGATGTTATCTTCGATGAACTTGCCCACTTTTTTAGCGGTCAAGACTGCATAGGATTGTGCCTCTACCTACGTTGTGAAGTAGTCAATGGCGACTAGGACAAAGCAATGTCCTTTGGTGCCTATCAGATTGACTTTGCCGATGATGTCGATGCCCCGGGTCGAGAAAGACCAGGCTGATGTCATGGTGTATAGAAGGGATGGTGGTATGTGTTGTATGTTGGCGAAGATTTGGCAATTGTGGCAATGTTTGATGTAGTTTAAGCAATCGGCTTCCATGGTGGTCCAGTAGTAGCCTAACCTCATGATTTTTCAGGCTAGCATCATTGCGTTCATGTGAGGGCCACACTCTCCGTCGTGGACCTCTTCCATGACTTTCTTGGCTTAATTGTGGTCAATGCAAAGGAGAAGGTTTCCTTGGTGTGTTCTTTTTTAGAGTTGATTTTGGTTTATCACGAATTGTGATCCAAGTAAACGGGTGGCTCTTTGTCCTCTTGGATCAGAGTTGGGAGGGAATTAATTTTTGATTTTATAGTTAAGGATGGCTTGGAACCAAGGTTCGGCATGGTTTTCCTCGTCGATGTTGATGGCTCAGATGTGAGCCGGGTAGCTCCTTCTTTCAATGCATAAGGGCATAGATGTCATGTCATCAGGTATGTTGATGAGTGAGGCAAGTTTTGCTAGGGCATCGGCAAATTGGTTTTCTTCTCTAGGAAATTGGAAGTAGTCAATTTGGTCGAAGAATTCGGCTTCTTGATTGATATTTGCTTGGTAAGGTGCTACGCTATTGCTTCAGATTTTCCATGATCTGGACACTTGATCGATGATGAGCAAGGAATCACCTTGGACCCTCAATCTTTTGATGCCAAGTGTTATGGCTCCTTGTAGGCCGATAAGGCATGCTTCGTATTAGGCAGCGTTATCGGTGATGGAGAAGTCTAGCTTGACCGAGATCGGGATATGTCCTCCTTCTGGAGATATCAGAAGGATTCCTACTCCAAAGCCCCTCAGGTTTGACGCACCGTCGAAGTATAGGTCCCATTCGTCGGTGTCGGCATAAAGGATGTCTTCGTTACGGAGTGACCAGGTGTCGGTCGTTGGATCCTCGTTGATGGGTTTTCTGCTAGGAAATCGGCGATAGCCCTTCACTTGATGACCTTGAGGGGTACAAACTTAAGGTCGAACTCAGATAGCATGAGTGTCCATATGGACAGTCTTCCGTTCAATTCGGGTTTTTCGAAGATGTACTTGATGGGGTCGATCTTGGAGTTGATGTGAACTGTGTAGCTGAGAATGTAATGTCATAGCCTATTTGGGAACCATACCAAAGCGAGGCATGTTTTCTCCAATTGGGTGTATTTGGTCTCGTTCTTTGTCGTTGACTGTCGGTGTTAGCATTTCTCCCATGGCCGTGTCGGGGACGATCATGTATAGGGATAGGGATTTTCCCTGCTGTGGCGGTATGAGGACATACATGAGGTTTGGATAGGATTTCCTTTATCCTGTCGAAGGCTTTTTGACAATCATCGTCCCAATCAGTGTGATCGGTGACGCGGAGCTTTTTGAAGATAGGCTCACAAATCATGGTGAGCTTGGCTATGAAGTGGATGATGTATTGAACTTGACCCAGAAATCCTTGAATCTCCTTCTTGTTCTTAGGCCGAGGCATTTGTTGGAGAGTTTTAATTTTGGTTGGATCGATTTTGATGCCTCTTTTGCTGAAGAGGTATCCCAAGAGTTTTCCGGAGGTGACCCCGAATGCACAATTCTTAGGATTTAGTCTCATGTTGTATTTCCGGAGAAGGCAGAAGAATTTTGGAAGGGCGTCGATGTAGCCATCTTGTCCTTTTGACTTAATGATCATGTCGTCGACGTATACCTCCACTTTTTTATGCATCATATCTATTTGGAGAGTGGTGGCGGTCCTCTGATAGGTTGCTCTAGCATTGATTAAACCAAAGGACATGACATTGTAGCAATATGTGCCCCACTATGTAGTGAATGCACTTTTGTGCATGTCTTTCTCAGCCATTTCGATTTGATTGTATACGGCGTACCCATCCAAGAATGATAGGAGGGCATGCTCGGCGGTGTTGTCTACCAAGATGTCGGCGTGCGGTAAGGGGAAGTCATCCTTTGGACTCGCCCTGTTCAGGTCTCTGAAATCAACACAGACCCGGATTCTCCCATCCTTTTTGGGTACGGGGACTATGTTCGCCACCCAGTCAGAATACTCGGAAACTTTGATGAATTCGGCTTTGAATTGCTTGTCAACCTCTTCTTTGATTTTCAATGCCCATTCAGGGCGCATGCGGCACAGCTTTTGCTTCACGGGTTTGGCTCCGGGCTTAATGGGAATCATGTGCTCTACAATCTCCCTGTCAATCCCAGGCATGTCTTTGTAGGACTATGTGAATACGTCCTTGTATTCAAGCAATAGGTCGATGAATTGTTGTCTTTCGGAGGGGTCAAGGGTGGTCCCTATCTTAACTTCTTGAGGTGCTTGGTCATTCCCTACATTAATAGGTTCGGTCTCCTTAATGATGGGTGTTATAAGTTTGCGTTTGTCGATTGCTTTGGTAAATGAGGTGGGTAATCACTCAAGTCAAACTCCTCATGTTCTTTCAGAATAGCATTACAGTTAAAATGAGACGAGTCGTAAGCAAACTTAGCATTCATTAAGTTAATCTGAGCGAAAAGCTTGGACATGAAATACATCTCGTGGGGAGTCAGAGGCGACGCTGTAGAGGAAGTGGCCCCCGGGACAAGCTCCAGGTTGCTACCTTCCGTGGGAGTAGGGGTGACAATAGTTGACTCAGCCTCTGTGACAACCCCAAAATTATGATAAAATAGTGGGAAATGGACTTTGTTGGTGGATGGTGGTACGATTTATCGAACAGCTCCCAGCTTATCATAGAACTGTGGAAAATGGGTTTTGACAGGGGAGTTGGGAATGTTAGGACCCAAGACATACTCTGACTCTGACTTGTCATCAGACTCGGACTCAGCATCTCCATTTCTCTCCTTGAACATGGGGCCTTCTCCGGTTGTGATCTTGAGAATGTGGCTTTGGCGATCGGTCCATTTGAAAGTATTCCTCCAGCCTTGGACAGTTTTCTCCAAGTTAGCATTAGAGATCAAGGCAGTAGGGTCGAATTGGTTGTCCTTGAGGGAGATAGCTACGATCTTCTCATGGTTGAGGTGCTTGATGTTGTCTTCTCCGATAAGGAGCCTTATAGCCTGTCCGTATAGTCAAGGGGTCGACTCAGACTTGATCGGTGTAGCATTGGTGTTGTTGTCAGGGTTGAAGTAGAAGTCTTGAAAGACTTCAATACCCGGATGTTTGACCTTTTATATGAGATCGTAGATTGGCTTAGGAAAGCCATCGTAGAGTTCAGATTCTCTTTTGAGGATGAAATATCTATTGAGAGTCAAGTGATAAGAGCGGAGGATGACTCCTTGCTTCCTGCGCTTATTCACGAGGAGGTCCATCTCCCGGATATCTTCATTAGTTGGTTCATAACCTAGCCTGAAAGGAATGTTGGAGACCTTGGCCTGTTTCATGGGAGGCAAGGTGTTTTTCAGCGGATTGAGGAACATGCCCGGGAAGTACCCCTGGCGCATCCAGATACAGTTGATCGTGAGGTTTGATAACGGGTCACGATCGGAAGGTGCTAGGTCCTCGTTAGGGTATTCACGGCATAGAACCCCCATATTTTATCATTGATTTATTCAGTGACCTGAGAGGCTATCCCCTTTTCCATAAAGGCTTTGATTGAGGATGCAGGAATGGTGGCTGTCTTTCCGTTAAAGGGGACCCTAATCTTCTGGTGAAGGGTAGAAGTGACAGCGTGGATCCAAGTGCGTCCTATGAGCATGTTGAATGATGTGTCGATGTTGACTACTTGGAAACTAGCCTGTCTCTCCAAGGGTCCAGTTGAGATGGTTAGGGTAAGGAGACCTACGACCTTGCGATGAGTGTCGTCGTAGGCGCGAACCCCTTGATTGGTTGGGACAGGGTCAGCTTCCTTGATCCCTAGCTTGTGAGCAGTTCTAAGAGGAATGACATTCACGGCAGATCCGTCATCCACCAAGACCATGGGCACATTTTTCTTTAGGCATTGCACGGTGATGTACAGGGTAGGTTGTGGTTGTTGGGTTCATAAACCCCTATTAGACTCATCTAATCATTTTATAAATTACTCATAATTTATATTTAAGTGGATCTAGTTGCATGTATGATTAATTTAAGAAAATGAGAAGAAGAAATAGATGTTCTTACATCATATGGACAAATTTAAGGGCACTAGTTTTGGACTCCTTCCAAACTAGATCTTGAGCTATTACCATTATGGATGATCCTCCAAGAATCTTCATGCATTCAAATGTAGAATGCCTCCTTTAATTGCACCCAAGACAATCCCTTAATACTACAAATATTATTAACTAGATAATAAGAGTAGTTTACCTTAAAATTAAATCTAATATTATTGATATTACCACATTAGTAATCTAGAGTTTATATTAGATTTTTGTGAGCAAAATTTATGCATAAACATATTTGTGTTGTTATTTTTTTTCTAGAGAGACAGGATAGTTTTTCACTTTAAAAACATAAGAATGAATAATGTTGAGAAGAGGGGAAAAATGAGAACCTCTTTTTAATCCTCTATCTTGACTGCCGATTTTGCCCTTATTAGGAGCCAAAATTGGTCTTCTCAATTCCCTTTTTGTCTTCACAAGAAAGGCTAGATGTAGGCTTAGGTTTTTTTAGGTATAATTATGATGTTTAAAGCATCTTAAAATCATCCCCTAAACAAACCCAACCCAACCGGTTTTATGCCCTTAATGTGACCTCCATTTTAAGTTTGTCATTTATCACACAATATGTCACATGTAACATGTATCATATTATTAACAATCTAATGCATATTTAACACTTAAATATCATTATATAAATTAACTAAATTACAAATAACAAATTTACTAGTAATACATAATTACTTGTTTATAAAATTGGTCAAGTTAATATAATTTTATAATTATAATTAACCATTCATTCTTATCTTAATTGTTTCATAAACAATAATCAATTTTAGTAATATAACATATTAATTACTAAAATGAATCTTATTTAATCAAATTACAATAAGATATATATATATATATATATATATATATATATATATATATATATATATATATATATATATATATATATATATATATCCCCACTCACTATCATAAATTGTTCAATTTTAAGGAATTAATTAACTTGTATCATTATACAATTAATTAACTTACCTATTAAAGGAATTGTCGTATAGGTGTGACCTTAAGGGATCAACTGATCACCACCGTCAAACCACAGTAATGGCAAACTCTAGTTAGTCAATCATTACCAATCAATGTTGATCAGTTGACTATATAATTAAATCATCCCTTACGTATTCTTATTATGAGATTTAATTATGATGTTTAATCATGCGATCACACTATTGTTGAGGACATTTACTCCAACAATCTCCCACTTGTCCGAGACAAGTGTGCGTCACCAATTCTCTTGTCCTATTACATCATCTCCCAGTCAATGCAAGGTGTCTTACAACTCGTACTTGCATTTGATCATATCTTGAGTGGTTTCCTCGATCTGGCGTGTAACTGTCTGACCGGAATTATCTACCGTAGGTACCTTCCAAGCGTGGCCACGCATTTTCAGTTCACTACTCCTCGAGTGGCCCTGAGATTTTAGATAACCCTGACAAGCGGGTGGACAATTCCTATCGCATTATTCCCTTCGTATAGCCACAATTCATCATGACCCAAAACATACCCATTTGACTTCAGTTACGACAGTCGTAGAACATAAATCAAAGCCAATCAGAAACTGTGCCAACTTGGGCGAACAGTCTTTAGTCAAAGAATCGACTCATAAGAATACTATAGTAGCTCTTGCCACGACCAGATTGTATATTAATTACCATAACTCTATAAACGGTCACTGCCCGACAGAGTGTCCCATACAGTCTGCCTATGTGATCGACTAGTCATCTCTCATGACTCTATGGCACTTGAACTTGCCATCAATCGCATCACACTCTTGTCACTTGGAGACGTCACCTCATATAAGCAACTAGGGGCCAATACTTTGTTAATCCAATTCACTTAAATAGGGTTCAACGTTGTCCTTACAACCTATTTGGATATAACAAAGTAATAAAACAGTTTTTAATAAAACTCAAACGATAAATGCAGTATCAAATATGTAAAATTGATACCATATCAATTACTACATAATCTATAATCCATACTTAATATTGTATATAACTATACATCTCAACTCAATTGATATGGCATGACTTATCATGCTTAGCCTATGAAAAAGCCTCGGTTAGCAAGTTTTAGCAATATTTTGCACTTTCCCTAACCTTACTATATACTATTTCCCATTCTTGTGTATAATCTTGTATTATTAGAACTTCTTTGAGTACGTGTCTAGATCCAATCTGGACATAGACTCTCTTGCCTTTGAATAACTCCCACTGTCCTCACATTGTGTAGGGATAGGACCTTCGGTTATTGGAACGAACTACCATAGTTCCTCCAATTCATAAAACCGAATCCTAATATCATCCCTTCCTTCTTGCATATCTCATTATTGCAAGTGTACTCAATTTCCGTTGTGTATATCTCATTGTTCAACTTCCTAGTATATTTCTAGCAGATATCCTCCTTAAATAATATAGCCAAGATGGGTCTCTAACCATCTTTGCGTGATTAGAATATGGTTATCGTGTAACACCTTGCACATAAATCCATATCATTTCTAATCACTTTAGCTTCATCTCTTTAGTGCTTCATGAGTACTAACTAATGAACTATGTGGCTATATAGAGACTTCTCTCAAAGATTTGATTTATAACTTCTCGTCATACTCAACGTATACGAAGTTTAAGAATGCTAATACATCTTAGCGTAATGAATTAATCCCGCAACGGAAGCATGTGGATTCATGTTCATTACTTTTCAACTTGTCAAGATTCTTATTAACATAAGAATATTCATTCAATGCTAATATCCTCTTAGAACTATCTTTATAGGTCTGGATACCTTAGAGATGTATTATTCTTCTCCTAAGTCTTCCATCATTCAAAATGATTAATATGTCCCTTACATATAAGACTAGTAACACCACATTACTCCCACTGAACTCCATGTATAAACAGAACTACTCGACAATTCGAGAAAAGTTTATCACATGATCAAAACATATAATTCAACTCCTTTACTTCTTCTTAAGACTCCTTCTTAAGTTTTCATCCTACCTTAGGATAGTTGCGGTTTTAAAAACTCATACAAGATGATTTTTAAATCCAACTATAAAATCCGAATTTAAATGAAGCGTTGTTGTTACGTGCAAAACACTTTGCCACCAACCAACCAAGCTAAATAAACATTTTCATGTTTATTCTCATTTCGGACTTTGTAGAGTTGAGACTAGATAAAGCATCTTAATAAGTTACAGGTTTATTACATTCAAAAGGTAACTTGACACCTGTCAACTTAGGTTTCGAAGAAACAATTACTGATTTTGACCATGAAGGAACATCTTCCTACGTCTTACTCTCAATTACTGATTTTGACCAAGAAGGAACATCTTCCTACGTCTTACTCTCAGTTTGTGGCTCATGAACATTTTATCCCACTCTGTCTTTAAGAAATAATCCTCTTTTCTTTAATAGACAGCATCACGAGCCACAAACCCTTTGTTCTCGTGATCATGTAGGAAGAGAGAGCACATGTTTACTATCGAAACAAGCTACAATTTAGGTACCATGCCTAACCATATCTCATATGAAAAGTAGATGATTGCTTTAATCATGTTTTATATTAGTGGAAAATTTAAATGCCAGACAAATTTAATAACAGAAACTACCTTCAACTACAAAGTAAAGATTCAATCATATCGTAATGAAAGTGAACTTGTGATACCATATCACACTTCTTTTGGTGCAGATAAAGTCATCACTTTATTGTTTCCCATTTTAACAAAGTACTAATACTTTGGTTTTATAATCTGTAGATTTTGATACTTTTTAAACATTCATTGAACTTATTCAAAGAATTTCTCTTGTTACATCATTAAGTTGATACCTAGTATCTACCTAGTTCATTGGTAAAAGAGATGAAGAAGTAATAACCTTTTCTGATTGAAATTGTATTCGACCATACACTTCAAAGTGTAAATAGGGAAAATAATTTGCTCTATTCATAATCCTTTTCCAGAAAAGGTCATGAATCAACTTGCTTTGAATACAAGATTCCCACTGTGGACAAGGCCCTCGGGAACTGCGTCCGAGGGATCCACACCCGGCATAATCGACTCGAGGTTCTTTCGAATCGAATTAAGAAAAATTAGAGTCGCCACCAAGTTTTTTGGGAACTTGGAACCGTTCAAGTCAACTTTACACCTTTCATCGAAAAGCATAAAGCCAATTGACTACGAGTGATTAAAGATAAAGACTTGTACCCTATATCACTCGATTTGAATGACTCTCGTAATCCAATGGTATTTAGACGGATCCACAAACCATAGATCTTGAGTAAGGGGTGAGGGTACGTGTTGGGAAGCCCATAAGGACACCCAACCCCGCCCGTCAATAACGGCCTCTACTAAGTCAAGTGTCGGATTTCAAACAAGGTCATAGCTACTGCGATGTATGATATGCAAACGTTGTTTTAACCCTATCATGTGACAACAATTTCTATGTCGTTTTAGATGCAACTAAACTAACTTTGTCAAAGTTGTAATTTAGCATGTGGGTTGATTGATCTAGCAACATTCAAACGAAACAAACAAGGCTTAAAGGGGAATGGGGGAGCCGTTGGGATCTACCTATTACAAACCAGGCATTTCATGCCGACACAACAACGAATTAAAGATACAACTCGATCTAATTACAATCGCTACATACAACTCAAAACACGACACAAAACACACGGCCATTGGGCCTTGAAAACCGTGCACAAAGGGGAGGTGACCCACGGCCTACATGACACACGGCCTTGGGTCACTCCTCGTGTTGCGTGCTCTCACTTAATCTCATCGAATTAGACATAGGGCTACGCACCAAAGCATGCATTAGCATAAACAGGGCCATGTTGCTTTAGACAACACGCGGTTTACTACGCTCCTACAAGCATTGGGAACAACCGTCTAACCAAACAAAACTAAGGTTTTTGAGAAAAGGTTTTGACTCAAAAAAAGAGAACTAATTACAAACAAATTACAAAACGTGACTCAAAGAAACATAAATTAATTACAAGTGACAAAACAAATAAAGAACAAACGACGCGAAAACAAACGAAATAGGAAAGGCCAAACACACGGCCAACCACGGCTCAATCAACGGCTAAGACAAAGCCAACCTAATTCCTAAGTTAGATTCATTGGTTAGATCGAATGATTGCAAAACGGATTAGAAAACGAGTTAGAAAACAAGTTATAAAACAAATTGATCGATTGAGAAGAAACGCGCGAGTGTGTTATTCTACACAGCCTAAAGGGTCCAATTAGGTCAGATATCATAAGATTAATGCTTACTCGTCGAGTGTTAATAGGAAGGTGCTAATCACGCACTCCTATGCTAGCGAGAAATCAAGTGATGAGAAAGATGCGTTCAATTATTTACAGAATTGTTAGTTGATTTTTAAAGCTATGTCGATGTACCCTAATGTGTCTAATTAGGTTATTAAATTAATTTAATGTCATCTAAATACGTCATAGGTTAACAATCAGAGGTTAAACTAACATACAACGGGTCCTAGGGTATGTCGATTTGGCCGAAACAATAAGGGGGTCGAAAGCGACGAAAGTTAGACAACTCGTTTTATTTATGCCCTACCTTGAACACGAGGATATGTAAATAAGACGGGGGTGTACGACCGACAGAAGTAGCGGTTTCTTTTCCCATCTCAAGTCAACGCGGGTGTTCATGGTGGTACTTTAACTCATACTCGGACTAACTAGTTTCATAGTTAATTAAAACAAACGATAAACAAAACGAAAATAAACAAAAAACAAACTATAAAAAAATATAAAAAACGAAATAAAAAGAGAAAAGAGAAGGGGATTTGATGCACCCTCAACCTACATGTATCGTTGACACCGTCTTGGGTCGTAATCGATGGTAGATTTTATCTCGAGAGGCCGTCGTCGATGAAGAATAAAACAAACACGCGTTTTGGAAAGTTTCTGGACAGCGATTTTAAAACAGTGATATCTCCCTCGTTTCACGACGAAAATTCGATTCGAAAGATGTTTTGGAAACTAGAAAGAGAGGAGAACAAGGATCTTAAAGCAACCCCTGCTCGTTTTGGGTTATTGGGCACGAAAAACGAGCGCAAACAGAACTGGACAGACAAGAGTAAACCGCGAAAACAGAGTGTTATTTCACTCTGTTTTTCGAGGGATCTCGTGTACTCTCAAGGGCAATTTGGCTCGTAATTCTTTGTCTAATATGTAGATGGATGTTATGTGGTTAATTAGGAACAAGGAACTCGAATTTTTATGGAGTTTTGATGGAGGAACGAAAGGGTTTTCGAAGGAGACACACAAACAGTTTCAGTTTGTGTGTCGGTTTTGGTTAGAGTTTTTGAAGGATGTTTAGGGTTTGTTTCTGAGTTTTAAAGCTTGTATGTGATGCTTGGATGTATGCGGAACTTAGAGGAATCAATGTATGGTGAAGGGGTGGTATTTATAAGGGTTTAAAATAGGTTAAAAGAGAGGAGGAGGCAGTCGGGCTCAATCCCGTATGGCTGCTGTCCATCGGTTTTTGTGAGGGTTTGAGGGGGGTTTTCTTGGTGATTAAGCTAGGATAATATGGGTAGGATACTAGGGTATGGGTTAGGGTTAATGGGTACGGGTTTTGGTGGTGTTTGGAGCGGGTTTTGGGCTCGAGATTGAGCTGCCAAAACAGGGGCTGCTCGGTTTGGTGCGGGCTGTTTGGGGCTTGTTTTGGACGAGAATTTGGGCCATGGTTTGGGGGGTTCGAACAAGGGTGGATGGGTAGAGGCTTAGTTGGGTTAGTGTACTTGAGATTCGTGCCAATTCGTAAAGGAAACGGGCCCAAAAACCGAGCTAAAGACGAGCTCCAAAACGCTTGTTCAAAACGAGTTTTTCTCGATTTTTAAATCGATTTTTCAAATCAATTAACACATTAAAATAAATGACTTTTCAAATCAAATATATTCATAAAATGATTTTTCAAATCGAATATTTATTTTATTTTCAATAAAATAAACTTGGGAAAATAAATTCAAAATAAAATAAAATAAATTGAAATCACCTAAAAAAAGCTTTAATTTAAATATCATTTAAATTAAAATACTCCGTCGACAACGCTCATTCTACATCGTAAAACGAGCTCCAAATAATGACAGTGACAACTAAAGAATACATGTGTCCTATCATCATCGGGTGTTTGTCGGGTTCTCTATAAATTCCAATATCGACGGATACGGGTATCTCTGAGCCCCCACTTTGACCGAGGCTTGGACAAGGCGAAAGTCAAAGTATACCCCAGGTCCCTCTCGACCGAGGATTCTCGGGTCGTTTATAGTCCATTAGACTTGCGTATATAAGCTACTTGACCATAAGAAGAGATCATACCCGAAACTTCGTCGGGGTTGACTCTTGCTTCTGTTGCGTCGAAATATCATCGTTGGTCATCGACCCATAAATTGCATAAATGGTGGGTTGAGCCTTATCCTTAGGCGCCTACGTATCCGTTTCTGACGGAATCAAACCCGCGTCGTAGTTCGGCCACTGCTGACACTTGCCCAAAGTTTATCATCTGCTGGCGTTTGTCCAAAACTCATCATCTCCGACATTGGCCCAAAATTTATCATCTCTTTGGCGTTTGTCCGATTTGGGACGGGACTTTCAAGGAGGTTGCCGCCGCTTTCATCATTTGCTTTCAGTTGCGGAATTCTTCCATTTCATACTCTTGTATTGAATTGAATTTTGAGTGGATGTCATCCCCTTCATCTTGATAATGGTCTCTGAAGCCAATGGCTTGAGCCCCTGATTTACAATGGCTCTAAAGTCGAAGACTTTAGAGCCCCCAGTTGAAGCATATCCTGCTATATTTGAAACATAGAAAATGTACTAGCAATAATCATCACATAAGCACATTTGGATCATCGATCTTGAAATTGGATCATTTGAAATACTGGGTCATCGACCCGAAAATTGAATTTGAAAATTTTGAATGATTGGGTCATCGACCCGAAAATTGAATTTGAAAATTTTGAATGATTGGGTCATCGACCCGAATTTCGAATTTGAAAATTTTGAATAATTGGGTCATCGACCTGAAAATTGAATTTGAAAATTTTGAATGATTGGGTCATCGACCTGAAAATTGAATTTGAAAATTTTGAATAATTGGGTTATCGGCCCAAATTTCGAATTTGAAATGGATTGCTTGGATGTTGGGTCGTCGACCCAAAAAAGTTTTTGAAATTTCGGAATTTTGAACTTTTGAATTTTTTTTTTTGAAATCGATGGGTGAGCATGAAATACGACTCAGACACTCTGTATGACTTGCAAACAACGTGGGCGTAGCCCGCTACCGTAAAACAAAAAAGGAAAATAAAACCCTAAGTGTGCACGGGTTTTAATTCAAATATTGACTTGTTGGGGGGTAGAAATGTAAATTGGCCATTCTGGCGCCAAAAGATGGCAAATGGGAATCACAAGGCCGTCGAACTTGGGACGGAGATATCGTATGGCATGGTCGTGCTCCCGAGGGCACATGGGAATCAAGATCACTTGGCATTGACAGGGTGGATTAAACTCACGGAGCAACAACGTTGGCTTCGCCCAGACATTAAACACGGATTGATTTTATGAAAGCACTTAGACATCACACATGACTTTTGTTGGGAACATTCTGTCACTCTTCTCCTCGCCTCCTTTCTTTTCAGCGAGTTTTCATCATTTCTTGCCACCGCCTTATTTCTTTTCAGCGGGCTTTTACTAATTTTCCTCCACGCCTTCTTTCTTTTCAGCGGGTTTTTCATATTTTCTGTTCCCAACACAAACCCACATCTATGTGACTCAGCATCTTTGCCTAAACCGTTAGATAACGCTCATTCTGAGACTTGACACTACTCATCTGAATCTATATCCTTATACTAGCCTACATCGAGTGCTAAGACCGACTCAAACAAAGGTGGCTTCATTTGGACTTGGTTAAGACCCGTAAGAAACCGACAAGATGACAACTTGGTTGATGAGCGGATTGAATCCCTTATTCTGAAGGACTGCCTACGTATTCGCGTGGAGCGAAATCAAATCCGACGTAGTTCGATCATGGTGCATAAACATGGCATTTTGATTGTGTGTACACACTTTAAGGTTTCACCTAAGGTATCATGTCATATCCCATTCTAGCCTGTAAGGTACCGTTAAATCCCGTGTCTGGGGTTAGGTGTAAAAGGCTTGGATCTTTTGGGATGTGGAGCTTGGTAATAACAAGTTGGAATGGTTAACCATCATTCTGAAGGTTTGTTTTGTGGTGCTAAGGCCAAGGGCTATGACTGCTGATGTGGTTGGAATGGGTGTCTCGGGTTTGATGAACCACGAGTGCAAATGGGTTGAAATATGATGTGGGTTCAAATTTCCATGTCTGGACCCTAAAGGTTGGGTGTAACAACACAAGCGGAATGATTCTCAAAATTCCCGACTTTCTCCTTGTAACTGTCTCAGGAAGGACTTAGGGGTAAAGAGGTTACTACTTACGCTTTTGGGCTTCGCCCATTAAACTTCAACTATGGGTACTTGACTTGACTTCTGGCTTCCGTAACTTCGACATTCAACCAAAAACCTTTTGCAATAACTTCAACATCTTTTTTTTCCTTTTTGCTTTTCTTTCATCTTTTTTTCGTTTTTCATTTTTTTCATTTTTCCAATTTTCCTCTTTTTCTCATTTTTTCATTCTTTTTCATCTTTTTTTCTCTCTTTGAAAATGATCTTCTATTCATTCTCTTAGTCATAAATGGATACACCTTGAAAATTTGGCTTCGCCAACTAATTTGGGTCAGAACTAACAATTCCTTGTTAGAACGGGTTGATATCTTCTCTCTTCGAGATGGGATGATTTTGTTGGGGAAAAGGCTTGCCTTCCATCATCGATAGGGGAAACAAGGAGCTAGTCCGGGTTTGTCATAGAATCATCTAAAAGCTTGTCACAAACATTGGTTCAGATGGAGGTTTTCTACCACCAGACATGGAATAGGTAAAGGAATCAAACACGGGATCCTAGTGTACCTTACACTTTGAAACAGGACATATTTCTACCCCAAGGATTCCTTTGAGTGTGTTGTGCGTTTTATCATGTTTCGGAATGATTGAGGATTGGAAACAAGACATATTTGGAAACGAAACTGCAACTTTTTTATTGGAATGAGAAATGCTTAACAGACTCGAAGAAACGATTCCTAGGACACATCCTAGGTCATCGCGGAACAAACGACTCAAAATCAAAAAAAGAAAGTCCTAGACTCGACTTGACTAAGATAAGAAAACAGATCCCGACTCATAATTTTCAAATCCGGTCTTGAGCTTTCTCTTGTTCATCTGTCAGCTTAGATGCTCGGCTCTGATCCTTGATCCCTTTGATGGTCTTCCTCCATCCCGAGGTAGTCCTCTGAGGATCTACGCCAATGATGAAGGTTGGTGGATCGAATTGTCCTTTATTAACTTCGTTAACGAGAGGAGTACATTCTAGAGCAAGACTCCCGACTTGAATTTCATTCTTCGGGTTTGGCAATAATTCAAAGCAATCCACAAATATTTTCCCGATAAACACCCCTTTCAAGTGACATGGGCGGATAAGATGAGAATAATCGACATTGTCTTCGACAGAAACAAAATTGGCGTGATCACCAAATGGATTGGTGATGTTATTGGGTTTAACAGTTGGGATCGGGAGTGTTCCATTCTCAATCATGTCTTGAATTTCGTGCTTTAGTCGATAGCATCTTTCAGTATCATGGCCTTTCCCTTGATGAAAGGCACAGTAGGCATTTGGTTTATACCATTTACCTTGTTGATCAGCAGGAGGGTCCGGAGTTGGACCAATAGGCTTCAGCTTTCCTTGGGCTATGAGCCTTTGGAGAGCATATGTATAAGTGCATCCGATATCGGTGAATGCCCTTGGTGTTTGGCGCTGCGACTTCTTCGATTGCCCTTCTAAGAGATTGATGCCTTCATCTAAATGGGTCGTTGCTGGGGCCTTGCCCTTAGACGATGAGGCCCCTTGGTATCCTTTTGGCTTCTCAACTTCTGCCATTCGGACGTCATCTTCTACCTTTATCCCGATTCTTATCAATTCTTTGAAAGAGCCAAAATTCTGGTATTTCAGAGCATTGCGGTAAATAGGTCGTAGATTCTTTACGAAGTTATCTACCATTTCAACTTCATCAGGCTTCTTGGCTAATTTCACGCTTTCGGCACGCCATCTTGCAAGGAATTCAGTAAAGCCTTCTTTTTCTTTCTGTGTCATCACCTCCAATGTTCTTATGTTGGTTTGAATCTCGACATTATCATCATAGTGCTTACAGAACTCCACCGTGATATCTTCGAAAGTGGGGAAGTTCTTAAGGTCCAGATTGTAGAACCACGCCTTCGGGTGTTCATCCAGAGATTGAGCGAAAATTTCAGGGAGCATGTCAGCAGGTACTCCCTTTAGTGCTAAGTACCCTTTATAGGCCTTAACATGGTGGACTGGATCTTCAGTGCCCTTGAACTTTGGGATGTCGGTGAGTACCATGTTCGTGGGCAACTTATCCTGAACTGGGGCATAGGCCCTAGCATTCTCATAGTGGATGTTCTTCCCCTGGGAGAGTTTCAAACGGTCTTGATGAACTTGAACCGTTTCTCCGGATCGTCGAGGTGGGGTAGATGGAGGGGAATCTTCACTCAGCTTAGATTCGATTGCATCCATTCGGGTCATCATGAGGTTCACGGCCTCAGTGAGCTTGTTAACAGCATCTTCCATTGCTTGACGTCGGGTTTTTGGCGGCCTTTCTACAAGAAAACCCCGTACTGAGTCAATATTTAAAGTAAGAGCCCCTGCACACTTAAGGACATGACCCCAACTTGACTCAAACAAAGACTCGACTTGAGATTGACTAACCAGAGGTTCGACTCGCGGTTGGATCTAGACCTTGATTCATTTTAGACTCGACAAGACGACATGACTCAAGCTGTCATAGCACGATTCTAAACTAGACTCGGTGTGACTAAACCCGTGATTGGACCAACATAGTCCTTAGGTTCGGGTGAAACGTCCTAAAAGGCCTAGCTTTGACGTTTTTGTGGACTATCCTAGACCAAAAGGTCGACCAACATGACTCAAAGCCCAAGAGGTGAGCTTGGGTGACCCAACAGGGTCATGTTCTAGACTCTTGGAACGAAACACACCCGGCCTAACACGGCCATGACCCGGACACGACTTGACGCATTTCATGCTTGGTTGAGGTTCGAGAAACATTTTGGATTGATTTTGAAAAATGAAGGATTGATTTGAAAATGAGATTTGAAATGGGCGACATGCCGCTATAAAAGCTCATTTTGGGCGAAATTTCTAGTCCTATTTGGGCAGCGTTCCGCGTTTTTAAAACCATGCTATTTTGAAAATAAGTTGTTCAAAAGTTCGGTTTTGAAAAGGACATGGGAATTTTCGAAAATAAAGACTCGGGAAAACATATTGCACATTGTCATTCTCATGTTATAAGGATGTATGCTCCTAGACATCTCTAAGTCTCGGCAAGTCTTCTACAAGAAGGTCTATGCCCTCCATCCTTTTGCGGTCTTATAGAGCAAGGTGTCTTAAGGTAAAGTACCTAGAAGATCGTCCCCACTCCCAAGAACCACGCGAGGCGAAGTGGAAGCGAGCAATGTGCAGCTTCCTGGCATAGTGGGACGTCGCCCCCCACGCATCACGAAGAAACGCTGGGACGGCCCGGGCAAGTCCTTAAGGGTTTATGCATGAATCGTAGCACTATGAGTAATGTTTTACTTTCCAACACTTTCTTTTCAAGTTTCACCTCGGAGGAAAAGACCCTAGAAACACAGTGTAACTAGTCCTCTTTTCCCAGTGAGTCGCCAAAGCGTGGACAAGGCCCTCGGGGCTGCGTCCGAGGGATCCACACCCGGCATAATCGACTCGAGGTTCTTTCGAATCGAATTAGGACAAATTAGAGTCGCCACCAAGTTTTTTGGGAACTTGGAACCGTTCAAGTCAACTTTACACCTTTCATCGAAAAGCATAAAGCCAATTGACTACGAGTGATTAAAGATAAAGACTTGTACCCTATATCACTCGATTTGAATGACTCTCGTAATCCAATGGTATTTAGACGGATCCACAAACCATAGATCTTGAGTAAGGGGTGAGGGTACGTGTTGGGAAGCCCATAAGGACACCCAACCCCGCCCGTCAATAACGGCCTCTACTAAGTCAAGTGTCGGATTTCAAACAAGGTCATAGCTACTGCGATGTATGATATGCAAACGTTGTTTTAACCCTATCATGTGACAACAATTTCTATGTCGTTTTAGATGCAACTAAACTAACTTTGTCAAAGTTGTAATTTAGCATGTGGGTTGATTGATCTAGCAACATTCAAACGAAACAAACAAGGCTTAAAGGGGAATGGGGGAGCCGTTGGGATCTACCTATTACAAACCAGGCATTTCATGCCGACACAACAACGAATTAAAGATACAACTCGATCTAATTACAATCGCTACATACAACTCAAAACACGACACAAAACACACGGCCATTGGGCCTTGAAAACCGTGCACAAAGGGGAGGTGACCCACGGCCTACATGACACACGGCCTTGGGTCACTCCTCGTGTTGCGTGCTCTCACTTAATCTCATCGAATTAGACATAGGGCTACGCACCAAAGCATGCATTAGCATAAACCGGGCCATGTTGCTTTAGACAACACGCGGTTTACTACGCTCCTACAAGCATTGGGAACAACCGTCTAACCAAACAAAACTAAGGTTTTCAGAAAAG
This sequence comes from Silene latifolia, assembly GCF_048544455.1. Classification (NCBI taxonomy): domain Eukaryota; kingdom Viridiplantae; phylum Streptophyta; class Magnoliopsida; order Caryophyllales; family Caryophyllaceae; genus Silene; species Silene latifolia. Next base: position 56,353,661 of record NC_133527.1, on the reverse strand, counting down.
GTTTTGACTCAAAAAAGAGAACTAATTACAAACAAATTACAAAACGTGACTCAAAGAAACATAAATTAATTACAAGTGACAAAACAAATAAAGAACAAACGACGCGAAAACAAACGAAATAGGAAAGGCCAAACACACGGCCAACCACGGCTCAATCAACGGCTAAGACAAAGCCAACCTAATTCCTAAGTTAGATTCATTGGTTAGATCGAATGATTGCAAAACGGATTAGAAAACGAGTTAGAAAACAAGTTATAAAACAAATTGATCGATTGAGAAGAAACGCGCGAGTGTGTTATTCTACACAGCCTAAAGGGTCCAATTAGGTCAGATATCATAAGATTAATGCTTACTCGTCGAGTGTTAATAGGAAGGTGCTAATCACGCACTCCTATGCTAGCGAGAAATCAAGTGATGAGAAAGATGCGTTCAATTATTTACAGAATTGTTAGTTGATTTTTAAAGCTATGTCGATGTACCCTAATGTGTCTAATTAGGTTATTAAATTAATTTAATGTCATCTAAATACGTCATAGGTTAACAATCAGAGGTTAAACTAACATACAACGGGTCCTAGGGTATGTCGATTTGGCCGAAACAATAAGGGGGTCGAAAGCGACGAAAGTTAGACAACTCGTTTTATTTATGCCCTACCTTGAACACGAGGATATGTAAATGAGACGGGGGTGTACGACCGACAGAAGTAGCGGTTTCTTTTCCCATCTCAAGTCAACGCGGGTGTTCATGGTGGTACTTTAACTCATACTCGGACTAACTAGTTTCATAGTTAATTAAAACAAACGATAAACAAAACGAAAATAAACAAAAAACAAACTATAAAAAAATATAAAAAACGAAATAAAAAGAGAAAAGAGAAGGGGATTTGATGCACCCTCAACCTACATGTATCGTTGACACCGTCTTGGGTCGTAATCGATGGTAGATTTTATCTCGAGAGGCCGTCGTCGACGAAGAATAAAACAAACACGCGTTTTGGAAAGTTTCTGGACAGCGATTTTAAAACAGTGATATTTCCCTCGTTTCACGACGAAAATTCGATTCGAAAGATGTTTTGGAAACTAGAAAGAGAGGAGAACAAGGATCTTAAAGCAACCCTTGCTCGTTTTGGGTTATTGGGCACGAAAAACGAGCGCAAACAGAACTGGACAGACAAGAGTAAACCGCGAAAACAGAGTGTTATTTCACTCTGTTTTTCGAGGGATCTCGTGTACTCTCAAGGGCAATTTGGCTCGTAATTCTTTGTCTAATATGTAGATGGATGTTATGTGGTTAATTAGGAACAAGGAACTCGAATTTTTATGGAGTTTTGATGGAGGAACGAAAGGGTTTTCGAAGGAGACACACAAACAGTTTCAGTTTGTGTGTCGGTTTTGGTTAGAGTTTTTGAAGGATGTTTAGGGTTTGTTTCTGAGGTTTAAAGCTTGTATGTGATGCTTGGATGTATGGGGAACTTAGAGGAATCAATGTATGGTGAAGGGGTGGTATTTATAAGGGTTTAAAATAGGTTAAAAGAGAGGAGGAGGCAGTCGGGCTCAATCCCGTATGGCTGCTGTCCATCGGTTTTTGTGAGGGTTTGAGGGGGGTTTTCTTGGTGATTAAGCTAGGATAATATGGGTAGGATACTAGGGTATGGGTTAGGGTTAATGGGTACGGGTTTTGGTGGTGTTTGGAGCGGGTTTTGGGCTCGAGATTGAGCTGCCAAAACAGGGGCTGCTCGGTTTGGTGCGGGCTGTTTGGGGCTTGTTTTGGACGAGAATTTGGGCCATGGTTTGGGGGGTTCGAACAAGGGTGGATGGGTAGAGGCTTAGGTGGGTTAGTGTACTTGAGATTCGTGCCAATTCGTAAAGGAAACGGGCCCAAAAACCGAGCTAAAGACGAGCTCCAAAACGCTTGTTCAAAACGAGTTTTTCTCGATTTTTAAATCGATTTTTCAAATCAATTAACACATTAAAATAAATGACTTTTCAAATCAAATATATTCATAAAATGATTTTTCAAATCGAATATTTATTTTATTTTCAATAAAATAAACTTGGGAAAATAAATTCAAAATAAAATAAAATAAATTGAAATCACCTAAAAAAAGCTTTAATTTAAATATCATTTAAATTAAAATACTCCGTCGACAACGCTCATTCTACATCGTAAAACGAGCTCCAAATAATGACAGTGACAACTAAAGAATACATGTGTCCTATCATCATCGGGTGTTTGCCGGGTTCTCTATAAATTCCAATATCGACGGATACGGGTATCTACACCCACATACCAAAAGATTCCAAATCAAATGGTTTGGGAGACTAGTTAAAACTAGTTTCTAAATGTGCTTTTCATTCGAGAATTGAGAGATGATGGGGGTCACCAACTTGAGTCTTGTATATATGACATTTATTTCTAGTTTGAATATAATTACCTTGATTTATATGGTCTCACCATAAACTTAATCGTGGTATGTGAGGTCACAACGCTTGTTTTAATTGCATAATAGAGAAACCCTTTACGTTTTATACGAAAACTTGAATTAGATTCTTATTTAGAGTTAGTGTACATCATAACAATTATTGAGGTATATTTTTAAATACAAAACTAAAATGAGTACACTATAACACTTATATGTCCATGGATAAAATGGCAACTACCCTAGTTCTATTCATGCAAATTTATGAACTTATTCTGGCTAGTCGTCACACGATCATGCCAAATATCATAACGAATTCCACAAATTTTTAATTGGCAAGAATGCAATGTCAATATCATAGATGTTCAGGAAGGAATATGTTGGAGTCACACGACCAACTTCCTAGATCTTTACTTATTTGGGGTTTGTCTCTATTTCAGTGTCTAACACGTTCTCTTTCGAGCCTAGTTCTATCCTTAACAATTAAGATAGATGCTTTACTTCTTGTTGCTCCCACTGACTTCAAGAATTTCTACTTGATGAATACTTATCTTTATATAAATTCCTAGTTAATCCTTCACAAGGGTTAACTCAATTGTGGTATTTGGTTAATCAAAATTTCTAACAAATTAATTTACCAATTTAACATTGTCATGTTCTTAACAACTTAAGTGCTTGATGACAAGTGTTTAGGTTGAGCAATAAGACCTTTGAACCGTGGATGCATAGAAGAATTATCAAAATATATTTTGACTAATCATTACCTCTAGTCATATTTCTTCATAAGAAATCATACATAGGTATGTTAGGATTTTAAGATGCTAATCTTATATTTGCATAGGATGAATCCTATTGAGTTCTATGGAATAGAACGATTCCTATGGAGCTAGTCCACAACCTATGATACGGTTCATTTTAGAAAGAGATTGCTTGTCGTTACCAATAGTGGTTTAGCAAAGACTTGTGTTACAATCGAATGATATCGCATATGAGTAGGAGACTAGGAGTAATGAAATAGAACAACATTAAAACAATGAAATAGTGGAAAAATTAAACATTCAACGTTATATCTAAAACATTTTAGCATGTTTTAGCATTTATTTAATGACCTCCTCCCAATTATATAAATGATTCCGAGACCCAAAATTCATATTAACTTTGGATGTGAGCCTACGGGCCCTCTACACCTCTTATTAATATAACTTGGTGGGTTAACCCTTTTAATCGACTCTACAATTAGAACTTCCGGTCGATGAATTTACGTTAAGTTCATCTTTAGCCTGAACCTATTGAGACAACGGTCGATCTAATACTTTCATTGAGATCAACCAACTTTCGAAATGTAATAACATTTTATTACCCCACTTACCCAACGTCAATAGAGAGCACTCCGAAAAATCGTATTGTACCCTTATGAAATTGAGATTCATGGGTTCCTACTACTTGGTAAAGCTATGTCTCAATCTTTAAAAGGTGTGAGGTCGAGTCAATTCATTATCTATCAAATTTAAGTGAACTAAATTATTGAACTAACGATAATTATAATTGCCACGGTCGAATACTCGATATGATATGCATGTGTTGTTTATGGCGTTTTGGCAATGCATGCAACATATAATGAAAAATGCATAAGCAATAAATAAATTTCCTAGTATAGCCTTCCTAAAATAGAAAATCTAATAATATATTTATAAATTCGGAAACCAACTCCTTTGGTCCCTTGAATCTTAAAGTAGCATACCTTCCAAGAACACCGTCTTCGTCGGAACGCCTTTCCGAATGGTACCGTCTTGAAGGCACTCCGGAATTACAAATAATAATAAAAATACAAAGCTATTCCTATTATACATTTTTAATACGAAAAACTAGTAAAAATAAAAGTGATACGAGATCACAATAAATTACAACCGAATCAATATCCCCTTACATTACGGGTAATATCGATTAAAACTAAGGCCATACCAATATAAAATTTCATATTTCAAAATTACATAAATAAAATATGACATTCATCAATGAAAAATGCAGCATTATAATATGTATCTAACATGCCAAGTTATATGCCAAATCGCCTTATTTAAATTTATATCGTATATATAACCGGGTTTTATGGAAATTCACGATTTTTAACTTATTAAAATCGTAAAATAATACTAAAATATAATTTTAGCCCAAGTTAATTATCCTAACTTTCTTAGGTCTCAAAAATTAGTCATCACTCAATTTTTGACAATAATTCAACTTGATATAATATTTATTCTCATTTTTGACCCTAAAATCATAACTTTTATGAAATAAATCCAAATTAAATTACAATAATTTCTAAATTTGAATTTTAAATTTTTGAACATTATGTAATAATTCCATGACACTCATAATATCAAAAATTATGGTTAAAATTTTCGAATTTATTTTGAGAAAAATGTAGTTGCGATTTATCGGTTTTATCAAATAAAATATATAAAGCATACGAGAATTAATCTAATCAACATTTTAACTTTAGATCTGATACGTGGGATATAAATTCAACCTAAAATAATTTTCTCATGCCATGTAATTTATTTTAGCTATTTATGCTAAAATAGTCACTATTTATGTCATTTTTACACTAAAAATTCATAAATTATGCAAAATGAATCGTGTTGATCTCAAATTTTAAACACAATGAGTAAAATATGCATGTGACAACATATTAAAATTTCATTGCCTGTTTTAAAGTTTACTATTTTTAACCATTTTACCTCCATTTATTCTATTTTTATCTCATAAAAATCATAAATCATTCAAAATAAATCAAATTTATACGAAATTTTACATACAATAAGTAAACTATGCATGTGAGATCATATAAAAATTTCAAGGTCATAAACTATGTTTAACTATTTTTAGTATTTTAAATACCATTTACCCATTAAAATGTAATAAAATCACTAAAACATTAAAATAAGCAATAAAATACCATAAATCATCAAAATGACCTAAATAAATTTTAGGACAAGAATATATAACATTAAATATGATTTCGTGACATTATCCAATATATCACAAATTATTATTTTTAATTAAGTTACTTATAACTCGAAAAAACTATAAATCGATTATGCATGCAACACCAAAGTTCTTGATGCCAATTGTTGGGTTCATAAACCCCTATTAGACTCATCTAATCATTTTATAAATTACTCATAATTTATATTTAAGTGGATCTAGTTGCATGTATGATTAATTTAACAAAATGAGAAGAAGAAGTAGATGTTCTTACATCATATGGACAAATTTAAAGGCACTAGTTTTGGACTCCTTCAAGAACTAGATCTTGAGCTATTACCATTATGGATGATCCTCCAAGAATCTTCATGCATTCAAATGTAGAATGCCTCCTTTTAATTGCACCCAAGACAATCCCTTAATACTACAAATATTATTAAATAGATAATAAGAGTAGTTTACCTTAAAATTAAATCTAATATTATTGATATTTCTTCATTAGTAATCTAGAGTTTATATTACATTTTTGTGAACAAAATTTATGCATAAGCATATTAATGTTGTTTTTTTTTTAGAGAGAGAGGATAGTTTTTCACTTTAAAAACATAAGAATGAATAATGTTGAGAAGAAAGGAAAACTGAGAACCTCTCTTTAATCCTCCATCTTGGCTGGCGTTTTTGCTCTTATTGGGAGCCAAAATTGCTCTTCACAATTCCCTTTTTGTTTTCACAAGAAAGGCTAGATGTAGGGTTAGGTTTTTTTAGGTATAATTATGATGTTTAAAGCATCTTAAAATCATTCCCTAAACAAAGCCAACCCAATCGGTTTTATGCCCTTAATGTGACCTCCATTTTAACTTTGTCATTTGTCATTTGTCACACAATATGTCACATGTAGTATGTATCATATTATTAATCAATTTAATACATATTTAACACTTAAATATCATTATATAAATTAACTAAATTACAAATAACAAATTTACTAGTAATACATAATTACTTGTGTATAAAATTGGTTAATTTAATATAATTCACAGTATTTTATAATTATAATTAACCATTCATTTTTATCTTAATTGTTTCATAAACAATAATCAATTTTAGTAATATAACATATTAATTACTAAAATGAATCTTGTTTTATCAAATTACAATAAGATATATATATATATGTATATATATATATATGTATATATATATATGTATATATATATATATGTATATGAATATATATATATGTATACATATATATATGTATATATATACATATACATACATATATGTATAAATATACATATACATACATATATGTATATATATATGTATACATATATATATATATATATATATATGTATATATGTATACATATATATATATATGTATATATATATATGTATATATATACATATAGATTTGGGATCCGGTGAGAACCACCAACATAGTGAGAACCTTAAGAACTCCATCTTAATGATTTTTTTTTCTAAAAACTAACGATATATTTAGATTCGACATAAAATTTTATGTCTAGATAACATATTTCTTGGTAAAAAAAAGTACAAATTATTGACCGGAATCGAGACGAGAAATATTTTATTAATTTTGATGCACCTAGTACTCATTTTTCATGTATCTAACAATTTTCACGTACCTAGAACTCGTTTTCGCGCACTTATAGCTTGATATTTTCATGCACCTAGTAATCATTTTCATACATGTAACAATTTTCATGCACCTAGTATTGGTTTTCGTGCATCTATATCCATTTTAGTATACCTAATTGTATTTTTGTACATTAAGTTTATATTTTGTTAATAAAATCAAATTTTTTTGTTTAGCTATACTAAAAATGTGTTAGAATAAGCTAAACTAAGGGTAAATGATTCATCAAAACTTTCGGAACAAGATTTGATGATAATTTAGTAAGGGTTCTCACGGTTCTCATTATGTTAGTGGTTCTCACCGGATCCTGACCCTATACATATATATATGTATATATATATGTATATATATATATGTATATATATATGTATGTATATATATATATATGTATATATATATATGTATATATAGATATATGTATATATATATATATATGTATATATATATATATATATATATATATATCCTGCTCACTCACTATCATAAATTGTTCAATTTTAAGGAATTAATTAACTTGTATCAGTATACAATTAATTAACTTATCTTATAAGGGAATTGTCCTATAGGTGTGACCTTAAGGGATGAACTGATCACCACCGTCAAACGACAATAATGTCAAACTCTAGTTAGCTAATCATTACCGATTAATGTTGATCAGTTGACTATATAATTGAATCATCCCTTACGTATTCTTAATATGAGATTTAATTATGATGTTTAATCATGTGATCGCACTATTGTTGAGGACACTTACTCCAACAGTGGTTAGCTCCAAAGGGAATGATATCCTTGTCGGACAAGATGATGGGGTTATTTTGATCAGGGACTGTAATACCTCATATTTATAAAGACTAAGACTTGACCGAGTAGAAGATTCACTCGGCCGAGTGAAGCCTCACTCGACCGAGTGAATGACCGAGTGCCATCTAGTAGTAGGCTAGAAGCCTGTAAAAATGGTCACTCTAGCGAGTGACCAACCACTCGACCAAGTGGAGTCCCACTCGATCGAGTGGACCGACCACTCGACCGAGTGCTGGTCGAGTGTACCTTATACGGGAAGTTGAGTTGGTGGAATGCTGCTTTCATACCTTATCTCTTCAGATTTCCCCACCCAAAACCCATTCCTAAACACTATTCACCACTCTACAATCTCAAATATCTCTCTAAAAATCTCCATCTTCATATCCTCTCAAAACCCTAATTCTCAAAAAAAGAATTCTTGCCTCCTTTGTTCACCACTTGGTTTGTAAGTTAGTCTATACTCCTTTTTCCTTTAATCTCGTGTTAATTGAAAGGTCATAGATCCTAATTAGACTCTCTAATTAAAAACAAATTATCTCATAATTTTATGTTTTGGTGATCTATGTAACATCCATGCAAACATAAAAGCATATTAATAAAAGATTAAGGAAATACAGTTTTCCTTACATTGATTTGATGGTAAATATGGGCACAATCTAGATCACCTACCTAGATTGTTCTTGTGCTAATGAAAAATGGAAGATCCTCCTTTACCAAATTTCCAAATTAGGAAATCTCCTTCAAGAAGCACCCAAGAACAAAATACCCAATAATCTAACAAATATTAACTAGATACTTGTTAAATTAAACCCTTAATAATATGTAAATAATACAAATACAAATCTCTATTACTAACAATCTTAATAAAATGATTTTATTAATTTTTAGAGAGATAAGAAATTTCTTACACTTTCTATCACATGCAAAATGTTCAAGCAGTGAAAAATGAACAAATGAAAGTGTGTATTTGGAGTGGGTGGCCGGTTAAGGTGAGAGGGAGTGGAGTGTTTTGGCTCTTTTTTTTGTCCAATATAATATCACATAGAATAGAACAAAAGGTAATTTTAGGGAAGAGCATAAAGCAAAACTGAAATGATTATGTTTATAATCATCCACTTACACTCTATTTACACGGTCCAAAGTCCGATTTCCAAGTCCATTTTGGTTCTAATATTTGTCGCACAAATACACGTGTAATTTTACTTTAAACATCGTTTTATGTTTAAATGCTTCCCGATTAAATTTGTCCAAAACACTCCGTAAATATACGTGTACTGCTACACATATTATTTATGTACTAATATTAATCACATTAATCAATTAGTACAATTTTAGTGAATTAAAAATTAATTAACTAAAACCTGTCTCATAACATTTATTATTCAATTATCGCATAATTATATAATAACTGCCGCGCCTCAAGTTCGCAACTCGAAATATCTCTAAAAGAATCAACTAACCTTTAAGTCAATAAATCAAGGGACTAAATAAATTGTATCTCATACAATTAATTAGTTGTCAATTGGGGTTTGTTCCTTTAAGTGTGACCGAAAGGGGTCAGTTGATCACCGCCGTCTCACGACAATAACGTCAAACTCTAGTCAGCCAACCGTTATCGATTTACGTTAATCAACTGACGTGGATCATAAAATAAATATCCTGATGATATTCCTTTAATGAAATTTATAATGTAAACGCACTATTGTGGAGGACACTAACTCCAACAATCTCCCACTTGTCCAACACAAGGTGTGCGCTACCAATTCTCTTGTCCGTTTTAATCTCCCACTCAATGCAAGGTGTCTTTCAGGTCGCACTTGCACATGAACATATCGCGAGTGGTTTTCTCGATCGAGAGTGTGACTACAAGACCGGAAAAATCTCCCACATATTACTTCCGAGCGTGGCCACGCATTTATAGTCACAACTCCTCGAGTGGCCTTGAGATATAGTAACCCAACGTAGGTGGACAATTCCAGTATACCCTATCTATCTTTGCTCAATACAGATCATCATGACTCCGAAGATGCCCTTTGGCCTCCTTTCACGGCACGACCTAGGACAAAAACCAAAGTCACTTGGAAACTGCACTGACTTGGATAATAGTCTCTAGTAAAAAGTGTAGGGTAATATCCGTATAAAACCCTTAAATTATAGGACTATAACGTAGATTTAGCATGTGATTATTGTCATAAAACATAAATACAAGAGAAACGATAAAGGTAAAGAATCAACCTCGGGTCCTAGTGCAATTCGGCAAAATGAACAGAAATCAACGTAGATTTCCTCCTAATTGTTGCACCCAAGACTGTCTGAGACTATGCCCTTGTGCTAGAATGTATTCTCTAATTGCCTTGCAATATTGAGAGAATTTGTTGTGAGTTTTACGAGATGTGAGATCTAGGTTTCAGAGGAAATTTTTCCAAAACCCTAGTTTTGTGTGCAAAATGAATTGTCTAGGTCACAAAGGAGAGGAGCTCTCCTTTTGTGTGTTTCGGCCAACCGTGGGTTTGCATGGGGAAGTGGGCTTCCACTTCCTCTTAATTTTGCCTCGTGGTCCGGCTCGAAAAATGCTAAATGTATATGACACGCTTTTATTATAAATCGTCATCGGTTATCGGTTATTAAAACATCAACTAATAACACGGATTAGTTGAAATATTAATACATGTCCGACAAAGACAATATTGTATAATTAATTCAATATACATCAATTTAAATATAATCGTTTATATTTAATTTACGAATTAACTGTTTAATTCGTTTTAGCCATTATTATTTAATCTGGATTAAATAATTATCTCAACATCGCGTTTGACTAATTATTAGTCAATGACTCCGACTAACTGCTTAGTCAACTTTGGCATCAACATGACTGTATTTTCATACCGTCACATCTCTCAAACGTGTCCTATAGGTGTGACTTTTAGGGACCAGTTGATCACCACCATCTGTATGACAATAACGTCAAACTTATCTAGCAAGCCAACCATTATTGATAAACGTGGACCAACTGATTATAATACAAAAGTATACCCTTTGATCCTTTTGGAGATTTATAAGTCCTTGCACTAACTGTAAAGGACACCAGCCCCAACAAGCTCCCACTTGTCCGTACAAGTGTATGTGCAATGACGTTATCCGCACTAACTGGAGGACACAGCTCCAACAAACTCCCACTTGTCCGTACAAGTGTATGTGCGATAACCGATTCTCATATTCATTTAAAATTTCTCCCACTCAATGTAAAACAATTTGCAGATCCGGATCCGCAAAGGTCGTATTTTACAATCGATCTGTATCTAGAGTGGTTTCCCCGACTAGAGAGTAACTCAACTGATAAAACGAATTCGTATTCGAGCATGGCCATGCATTTCGATTCTGACTCCTCGAGTGGCCCCGAGAAATATCGAGTGCACGATAAAGGCTGAATATTTCCTTCAACTCGACTCCTTCCGATCTAAGCACAGCATGAAATGACCCAGAAAAAATCTACTTGGCCCCCTGTTACGGATGACCGTGAGAAAGAAACCATAGTCACCCAAAATCTGCCTTAATCTCAAGAGACAGTCGATAGTCAAAAGAATCGACTCTTAGGATCACCATGGAGGTCCTATCCACGACCTGGCACCGAATGTTATAAAACATTTAGGACTCCACGTCGATGTCACAATTGTGTCCTACGAGATATCCGTATAAATCGCCTCTGTGATTGGTCAGTCAACCTGTTGACTTATGGCTCGTTGAACCCACCATCAACCAACGTCACAAAATAATTACCTTGAGTTATCAGCTCACGTGGGCAATTAAGGACCAAAAATATAATGTTTGTTCAGTTCACTTTGTGGTGTTCAAAATTGTCGTACAAATCCACATGAAAAAAACAAAATATATAAATATCAAAACGATGATGTCGTATAGAGTACATAAGAGAATGAATCTAATCCATAAAAGAGTACTACAACTCAGGAACACGTTTAATTCCCATGGAATTAACATGCCCTTCATGCTTATCTTGTCGTAATGGTTTAGTGAGAGGATCTGCTATATTATCATCTGTAGCAATCTTTTCTATCACTACTTCCTTTTGCTCCACGTAATCTCGGATTAGATGAGCTTTCCGTTGTACATGTCTAGACTTATTGCTAGACTTAGGCTCCTTAGCTTGGAAGATGGCACCTCTATTGTCACAATAGATGGTGATCGGGTCATTCGAACTAGGCACTATAGATAGTCCTTGTAAGAATTGACGCATCCATATCGCTTCATTTACAGCTTCAGACGCGGCATAGTACTCGGACTCGGTCGTAGAATCTCTTTGTAACACTTTGTTTGGAACTCTTCCGGTGATGCAGCGCCATTAAGAGTAAAAACGAATCCGGACCGAGATTTCGAGTCATCTCGATCCGTTTGGAAGCTAGCATCTGCGCAGAATCGGTTGCGCATAGCTTTTGATCGCCTCCATAAGTCAATGCCCAATCTTTAGTCCTCCGTAGGTACTTAAGAATGTTCTTGACAGCCATCCAATGTGATTCACCGGATCTTTGTTGGAATCGACTTGTCATACTCAATGCATATGCCACGTGCGGACGTGTGCATATCATGGCATACATGATTGATCCTATAGCCGAGGCATAAGGAATCCGTGTCATGCGCTCTTTCTCTTCCGGTGCCTCGGTGCCCGAGACTTACTCAAATGCACCCCTGGAGCCATAGGAAGGAACCCCTTTTTGGAGTTAGTCATCTTTGAATCTCTCTAGGATCTTGTCTATGTAAGACTCTGACCGAGAGATAACATCCGACGTGATCTATCTCGATAGATACGGATGCCCAGAATTCTTTGTGCCTCACCCAGATCTTTCATCTGGAAATGGTTTTTCAACCATACTTTTACCGAAGTTAAGAGAGGTATGTCATTCCCAATCAGGAGTATGTCATCGACATACAATATTAGGAAGACAATCTTGCTCCCACTCGACTTGATATATAGACATGGTTCCTCGACCGATCGAGTAAATCCATTTTCTTTTATCACTTGGTCGAAGCGATGATTCCAACTCCGAGATGCTTGCTTAAGTCCATAAATGGAACGCTTAAGCTTGCACACTTTCTTAGGATGTTCAGCATAACCCCATAATGCGTCAGGCAACACCGTGAGACTTATCATGGATCGAACCATATCAAGTAGTGTTCGATTTCTCCGTTCGGACACACCATTCAGCTGAGGTGTTCCAGGTGGAGTTAACTGTAAGGCAATCCCACAGTCTTTGAGGTGTTGATCAAACTCGTGAGAAAGATACACGCCACCACGGTCTGAGCGCAGTGTTTTAATCTTTCTACCCAGTAGGTTATGTACCCGATTCTGGTATTCTTTGAATTTATCAAAGGATTCACTTTTGTGCTTCATTAAGTAGACATAGCCATATCTACTTAAATCGTCCGTGAAAGTGATGAAATACCTATAGCCTTCTCGTGCGGTGATTGACATAGGTCCACACACATCCGTATGTATGAGTCCTAATAGGTCAGCAGCGTGCATTCCAACACCTTTGAAGGAAATTCAAGTCATCTTACCGATGAGACATGATTCACACGTGCCAAATGATTGAAAATCAAAGGCCGAGATAGCTCCATTCTTTATGAGCTGTTTTACGCGTTTCTCATTAATGTGTCCCATACTACAGCGTGCCATAGGTATGTTTGATCTTTGTCACCGACCTTTAACTTCTTATTCATTACGTGTAATATTTCGGTGGTCTGATCTAAAACATAAATTCCGTTCATGGAGACTGCCTTGCCATAAATCATATCGTGTAATGAGAAAATGCAAGAATTATTCTCTATTACAAATGAAAAACCAAGTTTGTCAAGTGCAGAAACTGAAATAATGTTTTTAGAAAGACTGGGTACATAATAGCAGTTATATAAAAATAACTCAAATCCGCTAGGAAACTGGATCACGTATGTTCCCCTCGAGACGGCAGCCACTCGTGCTCCATTCCCGACACGCAGGTCCACCTCACCCTTTACGAGGGGTTCGATGTTTCGGAGCCCCTGCACATGATTACACAGATGAGAACCACAACCAGTATCTAGTACCCAAGTTCCGTAACTTGCGTGGTTAATCTCAATCATATGAATAAAAGTAGAAGAGGAAGAAAACATACCAACAGGTTTAACACGACCTGCTTTTATGTCCTCATGGTAAACAGGACATGTACGCCTCCAATGCCCAGTCTTGTGGCAGTGATGGCATTCCATGTTTTCGGTCTTGCTCTTTGTCGTGCCTGATGAGTTACTTGCCTCACCAGGCCCACTCCTACCAGATCCCGACTTCTTAAACTTAGGTTTGCCTACCGCTAGGTCTGCCTGAGCTTTGCCCTTACCCTTGCCCTTGTTTGACACAATGAGAACATCCTGTTTCAAGCTCCCACTGAACTTCATGTCCTTCTTGGTCTGTACGAGAAGGGAGTGTAGTTCATGAGGACTTTTCTTCAAATTATTCATATAGTAATTCGCTCTAAAGAGCGCAAAACCATCGTGGAGTGAATGAAGCATGCGGTCAATCACGATATTCTCGCTGATTTTACATTCAAGCGCCTCCAGTCTCTCGACATTCTCAATCATGCTGAGAATGTGTGGGCTAACCGGTTGGCCCTTCTGGAGTCTCGCATCAAAGAAGCGAGTGGTATGCTCATAGGTCACGATTCTCGGTGCTTTCGAGAATTCCTTAGTGAGCGTGGTGAAAATCTTGTTTGCACCTTGGGCTATGAAGCGTTTCTGCAAATTGGATTCCATTGCAAAAATGAGTACGTTTTTAATCGCACCCGCTTCCATGACGAAGTCGCTATACGTGGAGACCTCGTTAACTCGAGCCGTGGGGCCTGGGGATGGCGGGAGGGGCTCAGTCAGATACTTGAGTTTCCCGTCAGCAGTGGCAGCATTCCGTAATGCCGCCTCCCATTCCGCGAAGTTTGATCCATCATTCTTGGTCTAGTAGACCGATTCATCCGATTCATAAAGATCGAAGCCGGGACTCACGGTCCAATGTGGCACTTGGCATTGGGTCATCGAGGATGCCAGCCATTATGTTATTAGCAGTTTAAAAAAAAACGTGATCTACGCTGAAAAAGAAAGAAAAACAAAAACGAAATAAGCAACTCATCGAGGTGATTTAAGTCTATTTAAAATTCATTTTAATCGTGTAGACTCATTGCACTTGCATAATTGATCTCCCTCAAGAATAATACAAGTGATCCCAAGACTCAATTTCCGTAAATTGATAAGCCAACTGTTTAGCTAGTTCTTCCGTAAGAACTCTTGGTCGATAGATTTCCGTAAATCCTATCTATAGTCCACCATAATCACAGGATCGTACGAGTGACCATAGTGTTGAGATAAAATAAGTCAATCAGTTCCAATTTACCCGACGTAGAAGGGGTCATATTATGCCTACCGAAGAAGAAGGGATTCATTGGAGTTTGACCTATAAAGACTATTCTCAATTTTTGGTTATACGAGGAAGATCCCATCAACTTAGTTTTAATTCATTTTAAGTGAACGAATAACTAGCATTACGTGAATGAATTAACTTAGGTGATGGCTTAAAATTGATCGTGTGACATAAGAATGTCATAGAAAACTAACGCGTGACCTCTATATGAGTCAGTTTTCATGCAATTATTAGGTGGTTTGGTTTTTAGGCGGAATATGATGCAATCTATCGTTACGATAAAATAAATAAAAGAATGCAAAACGTAAATAAAAATTCCTAGTGTGGCCTATCCTAGTAAAAAGAACATAATACAACTTTGGAATCCACCGTTGGACCCGAGAAGCTTGTCTTGATGTTCCATCTTTGTCCATGCAGCGGGAGTGAGCATCCGATCTCCATATTTGGTCTTCTCAAAAATTACAATTAAAATTTACAAAATATAAACCTATTTACATTCTAAATAAAAGCTGTAATTACAAGTGAAAAATCCAAAACGGAGATGCGAGATCTCAAAATACAACCAAGACCGTGTTCCATCATTACGGTAACACGTTCTACTAAGGCCACACTAAGTTACAACTGTTTGTAAATAAAATAAATACGTAATTAAAAGCATTCAAGGCATTCAACAATAACGATAAATAAAATGCATCAACTAAAACAAATTTATTCGTGACATAATTCCGTAATTATGTTAAATTTATCCAAACCACCAAAGACAATTAAAATTATGTGATAAAACCGATTTAATCAACTTAATTTTAATTCATTACAATCCGTTACTTTAAAACGTTTTAAAATAACTAAATGGTACGTGAGTGAACCGTTTCACTATCAAGCGAGTGTACAACATCCGTATGATGTACATTTTATGGCCAAAAGAGAATTTAAAACAAAAAGAATAAAATTCAATGCTGCCAAAACGAAATCCCTCGATCCAGGGACATAAGTTCTCGAACGAGGAATAAAAAAGGGTCGATCGAATGAAGCTGCCATTCGATCGAGAGGTTGCCAAATAGTAAGTACTCGATCGACAGGACTCGAGGTCGATCGAGGACTCATATTAGCAATACTGCTCGATCGAGTACGAGGATTTCTCGATCGAGCAGTGGGGTTTTAAAAGAGGTCGATCGAGTGAAGCATGTGCTCGATCGAACGAAAACAACACTGATAGAGGTCTCGATCGAGTAGAAAATTGCTCGACCGGGAGCCAAACATGCTGAAACTTTAAAAACCCTCGTGAAAACAATTGGTAAAACAAAAAGCAATGCAATTTTGATCTAAAACGCATAAAATCAATTCTACAATTGACAAAACTTAACATATTGCTATAATCTCCGTATAAAATAACAATATGCAAAAGAACAAATCGAAAACAAACACAAAACAGCCGTGTAACACATGAGGCCGCACGGTTTTCGAGACAAAAACAACCGTTTCAAATCGTTTTATTGAAAATCACATTGAAAAATATACGTGGCCTCGCTCTTATACCACTTGTAGGGTAATATCCGTATAAAACCCTTAAATTATAGGACTATAACGTAGATTTAGCATGTGATTACTGTCATAAAACATAAATACAAGAGAAACGATAAAGGTAAAGAATCAACCTCGGGTCCTAGTGCAATTCGGCAAAATGAACAGAAATCAACGTAGATTTCCTCCTAATTGTTGCACCCAAGACTGTCTGAGACTATGCCCTTGTGCTAGAATGTATTCTCTAATTGCCTTGCAATATTGAGAGAATTTGTTGTGAGTTTTACGAGATGTGAGATCTAGGTTTCAGAGGAAATTTTTCCAAAACCCTAGTTTTGTGTGCAAAATGAATTGTCTAGGTCACAAAGGAGAGGAGCTCTCCTTTTGTGTGTTTCGGCCAACCGTGGGTTTGCATGGGGAAGTGGGCTTCCACTTCCTCTTAATTTTGCCTCGTGGTCCGGCTCGAAAAATGCTAAATGTATATGACACGCTTTTATTATAAATCGTCATCGGTTATCGGTTATTAAAACATCAACTAATAACACGGATTAGTTGAAATATTAATACATGTCCGACAAAGACGATATTGTATAATTAATTCAATATACATCAATTTAAATATAATCGTTTATATTTAATTTACGAATTAACTGTTTAATTCGTTTTAGCCATTATTATTTAATCTGGATTAAATAATTATCTCAACATCGCGTTTGACTAATTATTAGTCAATGACTCCGACTAACTGCTTAGTCAACTTTGGCATCAACATGCATGTATTTTCATACCGTCACATCTCTCAAACGTGTCCTATAGGTGTGACTTTTAGGGACCAGTTGATCACCGCCATCTATATGACAATAACGTCAAACTTATCTAGCAAGCCAACCGTTATTGATAAACGTGGACCAACTGATTATAATACAAAAGTATACCCTTTGATCCTTTTGGAGATTTATAAGTCCTTGCACTAACTGTAAAGGACACCAGCCCCAACAAAAAGAATCGACTCATAAGAACATCTTAGAGATGCCTGCCACGACCAGGCGTCTATAATAGAACTAAGGGACTCTCTAAATGGTCACTGTCCGGCAAAGTGTCACACACTCTGCCTATGTAATTGACTAGTCATCACGTATGACCTCATGGTGTTGAACAACCATCAATCGACTTACAATCTAGTCACTCCGAGATGTCACCTCATTAAGTGACTAGGGACAAAATACAATGTTCTTATTCACTTGTATAGTGTTCAACATTGTCTCCACAACTTATTCAGATAAACAAGGTATTAAAAGTTTAGTCATGCTAAATAAAAGAATTCATAAAAGAATGCTTAAACAATGAATGCGATTATAATATATATAAAAATTGATACAATATCCAATTATTACATATCCATAATCTAAATAAATTCTGGTACTTGTCTCAATCCCATTGCGACGACATGACCATCATGCTTAGCCTTTGATAAAGGCTTGGTTAAAGGATCATCAATATTATCTTCTGTCCTAACCTTACAAATGTCTATTTCCTTCCTTTCCACATAATCTCTAATTACATGGTATTTCTTTTCAATGTGTCTAGATTTATTACTAGACTTCGGTTCTTTGGCTTGAAAAATAGCTCCACTATTATCACAATATAGAGTGATCGGATCTTTGGCGGAATGGACTACTCCTAGTCCCTCCATGAATTGCCAAATCCAAACAGCTTCCTTTGCAGCCTCAGACGCTGCAAGGTACTCAGCCTCTGTTGTAGAATCCGCGGTAACACTTTGCTTGAAGCTCTGCCAGCAAACAGCTCCTCCATTTAGCATAAACACATAGCTGAATTGGGATTTCATATCATCCCGATCGGTTTGGAAACTTGCGTCCGTGTAACCTCTTACACGCAACTCAGTTTCTCCTCCAAACACTAAGAATGAATCCTTAGTCCTTCTCAAGTACTTAAAGCTATTTTTTAAGGCTATCCAGTGACTCTCACCGGGCTTGGCTTGATAACGACTTGTCATGCTCAAGGTATACGCAACGTTGGGACGAGTGCAAATCATAGCATACATGATAGACCCAACAACAGAAGCATAAGGGATGGTCTTCATGTGTTCAATCTCCTTAGGGGTAGAGGGAGACTGTGACTTGCTCAATGTAATCCCTTGGCCCATAGGTAGAAATCCTTTCTTAGATTCTTTCATATTGAACCGGTCAAGAACTTTGTCAATATAAGCTTCTTGACTCAATGCTATTATCCTTTTGGACCTATCTCTATAGATCCGGATAACCAAGATTCGTTGTGCCTCTCCGAAGTCCTTCATCTGGAAGTGATTCCTTAGCCACTCTTTAATGAAAGTGAGCAATGGAATATCATTCCCGATGAGCAATATGTCATCCACATATAGGATAAGGAAAGAAACCTTACTACCACTAAACTTCATGTACAAACACGGTTCTTCAACACTTCGAGTGAAACCGTATTGTTTAATAACATGATCAAAGCGATGATTCCAACTCCGAGATGCTTGCTTAAGACCATAGATGTACTTCTTGAGCTTACACACCTTCTTAAGGTTAGATGTATCCACAAAACCTTCAGGTTGTGTCATGTACACTTCCTCTTTGAGAATCCCATTCAAGAAGGCGGTTTTGACATCCATTTGCCAAATCTCATAATCATGAAATGCGGCAACCGCTAAGATTATCCTAATAGACCGAAGCATAGCGACTGGAGCGATAGTTTCGTCATAGCGTAGACCATGAACTTGGGTGAAACCTTTTGCCACCAATCTAGCTTTGTAAACATCTATATGTTTATCCACGCCGAGCTTAATTTTATATATCCATTTACACTGAAGGGGTCGCACTCCCTCAGGTAAATCCACCAAGTCCAATACTTGGTTCTTGTACATGGAATCCATTTCGGACCGCATGGCTTCTAGCCAAAGCGAGGAGTCAGGACTAGACATGGCCGATTTGTAGTTAGTGGGTTCGTCACATTCCAAAAGTAACAAAACACCATCCACTTCGATGTTACCAAGGTAGCGGTCAGGTGGATTAGAAATCCTACTTGACTTTCTAGGAACGATTACCGTTTCAGAGGAGGATGGAACTTTATCCTCCACGTTCTCCTCTACCTCATTCTTGGTTTGTGGCTCTCGAACTTCGTCAAGTTCAAATTTTCTCCCACTTTGTCTTCTAGAAATAAACTATTTTTCTAGAAAGACAGCATCACAAGCGACAAACACTTTATTCTCGTTTTTATTGTAGAAGTAATAGCCACGTGTTTCCCTTGGATATCCTACAAAAAGACATTTGTCAGACCTGAGTGCATGTTTATTGTCCGACTTGATCTTGACGTACGCTTTGCAACCCCAAATGCGCATGAATGACAAATGTGGGACTTTCCCTGTCCATATCTTATATGGAGTCTTATCGGCCGCTTTAGTCGGGCTTCGATTTAATGAAAATATGGCAGACAAGAGGGCAAAACCCCAAAACGAATCAGGAAGCTCGGTTAGACTCATCATAGACCGAACCATATCTAATAAAGTTCGGTTTCTCCTTTCGACCACACCATTTAATTGTGGTGTGGCAGGAGGAGTCCATTGTGATACTATACCACAATCATTTAGGTGTGAATCAAATTCAGAATTTAGGTATTCACCACCACGATTGGATCGTAGCGTCTTAATCTTTTTATCCAATTGGTTCTCTACTTCATTCTGAAACTCCTTGAACTTGTAAAAAGCTTCACTCTTGTTCTTCATCAAGTAGATATACCCATATCTACTCAAGTCATCAGTAAAAGTAATAAAGTAGTGAAAACCTCCACTAGCGGTGATGGTTAATGGTCCACACACATCCGTATGTATGAGTGCCAAAACCTCACTTGCTCGTGTCCCTTTTCCCGAAAACGGTGCACGAGTCATCTTGCCTAAAAGGCAAGACTCACATATACCATAAGATTCGAAATAAAATGGTTTGAGCACTTTTGATGAAGCAAGTCTCTTAATGAGTCTTTCGTTTATGTGACCTAAACGACAATGCCAAAGGTAGGATTCATTTAGATCACCCATTTTGAGCTTTTTAGTTTCCACATGATAAACGTCATTAACATCGTTTAAAATATAAATACCTCCAATTGAAATGGCCTTGCCATAAACCAAATCATTCGATGAAAAGTACAACAATTGTTCTTAATCATAAAACAAAAGCCTTCCGCGTCTAACGCGTAAATAGAGATGATGTTCTTGCTTAAAGTTGGTACCAAATAACACTTATTTAAAAACAACTCTAAACCACTAGCTAAAGTGAGCACATAGGTCCCCACGGAAACGGCCGCTACTCTAGCTCCATTGCCCATGCGGAGATCCACATCACCTTTTACTAGTGCTCGCACATCCCTTAAACCCTGCAAATTATTACAAAGGTGAGAGCCACATCCGGTATCTAATACCCAAGTGGAAGTGCAAGCATAATTAACGTTTATCACATATAGAGAGGAAATCATACCAATAGGCGTCACACGCCCTTCCTTGAGGTCCTCCAAGTATTTGGGGCAACTCCTCCTATAATGCCCCTTCCCATTACAATGGAAACATTCGGCCTCGGAGAGTTTGACATTCTTTGCCTTGGGTTTGTCATTCTCAACGGCTTTCCCCTTTCCCTTGTCTTGTTTCTTTGACGATTTCTTAAATGGAGACTTTTATTTCCCCTTTAACTTCCTAACTCCAAGGGACATGTTCTTTAACTTCATGGTTAGAACATCCTCTTTCTCACTCCCACTAGCTTCCATATCCCTCTCCGCTTGGATGAGGAGTGCATGAATTTCATGATAACTCTTATCCATGCCATTCATGTTATAGTTTACCCTAAAATGGGCAAACTTGGTAGGAAGTGAGTGGAGGATGCGATCCACCACAAGAGTTTTAGGAATTTTACACCCTAGACGCTCTAGGATGTCAACATATTCAACCATTTTGAGTACATGGGGACCAACCTTTTGGCCCCTCTCAAGCTTTGCTTCAAAGAAGCGTGCCGCCGCTTCGTATTGGTGGACTTTAGGTGTTTGTGAAAACATAGTAGTCATACGAGTCAATATCTCGTACGAATTCAAAGAAATGCATGAAAGCTTGACATTTGGGGACATCGACCATATCAACACATTTTTGATATCATTGGACATCCTCATGTAGTCATCATAGGCGGTCCACACCGCCGATGAAGCCCTTGTACCGGGCTCTATGGGAGGAGCATCGGTCAAGTAAGGGAGTACATTGTCGGACAAAGCGGCGCTTTTGATGTTGGATTCCCGTTCAAGAAAGTTACTACCATCATCTTTTAAGGTATAATTGTCCTCGAAACTTGATAAGAGAACTACCTCACTTGAAAATATGCAGATGCTTCTCTCGCATAGACGCTTCGGTTTTCCAGGTCTCTTGCTCGAACTTCTGACTCCTCCATAGAACCCGAACCAAAGGCACAACCTTATTCTTTAGCCTCTTCTCCTGACGTTCCAAAATACGAATAGGTCGTTCCACATAAGTCAGGTTAGGCTCAACCTCGATAACATCAGCCTGTAGAACATGAGAAGGATCACTGCGATAATGACACAACTGCGACGCATGGAACACATCGTGAACCTTCGACAAATTCGGAGGTAAAGCTAACCTATAGGCTACCTCGTCAACTCTCTCGAGCACCTCATAAGGTCCAATGTACTTAGGACTAAGCTTGCCCTTAATCCCAAATCTCTTGACACCTTTCATTGGCAAAACCTTAAGAAAAACCTTATCGCAAACCTCAAACTCAATCGGCCTACGCCGCAAGTCTGCATACATCCTCTGTCGATCTTGGGCTGCCTTAAGCTTCTCGCGAATCAACCTTACTTGCTCAATCGATACTTGAACCAACTCTGGACCAAGAACTGCAGCCTCACTAGAGTCGTCCCAACATAAAGGACTACGACAATTTCTTCCATAAAGTGCCTCAAACGGAGCCATCTGAATACTAGCTTGGTAACTGTTGTTATAGGAGAACTCCAAAAGCGGTAAACTCTTCTCCCAACTAACTTGGAACTCCAAAGCACAAGCTCGCAACATATCCTCAAGCGTCTGAATCATACGCTCTGTCTGACCATCAGTTGCAGAATGAAAAGCCGTACTCTTCTTAAGCTCACTGCCCAAAGCCAACTGAAGCCGGAGATGATATCCTTAGGAACACCATGAAGACGAATGATTTCACGCTGATAAGCATTCGCTAGTTCCTCGAGACTCCAAGTCTCCTTCATCGGAATGAAATGCACGACCTTAGTCAAACGATCAACCACGACCCAAATCGCATTCATTCCTCTTGGCGACCTCGACAAACCCATGACGAAGTCCATCGAAATCGAATCCCATTTCCATGTGGGAATCTCCAAAGGTTGGAGTAGACCACCAGGTCTCTGATGTTCGAACTTGACCTTCTGACAAACCAAGCAACGGCTCACAAACTTAACGATCTCTTTCTTCATACCCGGCCACCAAAACTGTAGCTTCAGATCCGTATACATCTTATCACCACCATGATGAACCGAACAGGGAGTACGATGATCCTCCTTGAGAATCTTACATTTTAAGATCTCATAGCTAGGTACACACCAGCGACCTTGGAATCGCAGACCATCATCAGGTCCAACGTCGAAGTCTTTGGCGCGACCTTCGCCTATAGCGACTAGAACTCCTTCTAGGAATTCATCTTCTCTTTGCTTAACTCGGATCTCATGATGAATCTCGGGTTCAGCAACCATCGCACTTAAATCTAAAGCACCAGGAAGAATCACCTCAAGGCTGATCTTCTGGAACTCTCGACTCAAGTCATCAGGTAACACCATCACCGATCTCATAGCATGACACACCTTACGACTCAAAGCATCGGCAACTACGTTTGCCTTACCCTCATGATACTGCAGCTCAACCTTATAGTCGTTAAGAAGCTCCAACCAACGTCTCTGCCTCATGTTAATATCTCTCTGAGTGAAGATATACTTCAAGCTTTTATTTATGCTTTTAATGGAATAAATTAAAGAACATCTTTGTGGGAGGACTTACAGCAGTTCTCTCAACAAGTTGTTGCTCCTTGGGTTGTCTGTGGTGATTTTAATTGTGTACTTTCCCCCTCTGAGAGACTGAGAGGTCATACCACTGAAGAGGAAATGAATGACTTTCAGGCATGTATTAACTACTGCAGCTTTATAGACTGTCCTGCTATTGGGTCCTTCTATACATGGAACAACAAGCAGGACCCCTCTACTAGAGTATATTCAAGGCTTGATAGAGTCCTTGTGAATCAAGAATGGTTGCATGCTCGAATGGATACTTGTGCACATTTTCTCAATGATGGCTTGTTTGATCACACTCCATGTATAATACAACTCAGAAATAATTCTATGGTGGGAAGGAAAAGTTTTAAATACTTTACAATGTGGAGTAGTGTTGATGATTTTATTCCTTGTATTCAACAAATTTGGGATCAACATTGGTCTGGACAAAAGATGTTCAAAGTGGTTATGAAGCTTAAAAGTTTGAAAAAGCCTCTAAAGGATCTAAATAGCAAAATGTTTGCTGATATTGAAAATAGCACTGTCCATGCTTGGAAAACTTTGGATTCTATTCAATCTCAACTGAGTCAATCTCCTACTGATGAAGGACTGATTTTACAGGAAATTGAGGCTTTAAAAATCTATAGAGACTTGCAGAAAGCTTGTGATAGTTTCTTACTGCAAAAATGAAAAGCTACTTGGGTCCATGAAGGTGATAATAATACTAAATATTTTCATAGTATCATGAAAGGGATGTATGCCAAGGGTCAAATTTGCAGGATTGAAGACACTGATGGAAATATTCATGGTAGTGGAGAACAAATTCAGAATGCTTTTTTGTCCTATTATAAACATCTACTGGGTACTCCTAAAGCTACTACAGCTGTTAATTCTACAGTTGTTCAGATGGGGAAGTTATGCATACCTGACCATTGGGATATTCTGCTTGCCCCAGTCACAAGAGCTGAAGTCAAGACTGTCATATTCTCTATTCCCAACCACAAGGCACCTGGCCCTGATGGTTTTTCCAGCTCTTTTTATAAAGATGCCTGGGCAGTTGTAGGAGAGGAAGTCACCTCTGCCATCCGTGACTTCTTTACCTCAGGAAAGTTGCTGCAGCAGGTCAACCATACTTTCATTACCTTACTTCCTAAATGTGAGATGCCTCATAATGTTACTCAATTCCGTCCAATTGCTTACTGCACTGTATTATATAAAGCTATTTCCAAAATTTTGAGCACCAGACTGGCAACTATTCTACCTGATATTATTAGTGATACACAGGATGGTTTTATTAAGGGCAGAAATATCATTGAAAATATTCTGAATTGCCAGGATATTCTGAGACTATATAACCGGAAATCTGTATCTTCTAGGTGCCTAATGAAAGTTGACCTAAAAAAGGCATATGATTCAGTTAATTGGGAATTTATTGAACAAATGTTAGCTGCATTGAATTTCCCTCCAAAGTTCATCCATCTGGTTATGGTTTGTGTAAGAACAGCATCCTATTCTTTGGTGTTACATGGCAAAAAATTTCGATACTTTAAAGGAGCTGCTTGCTTGAGGCAGAGAGACCCTATTTCCCCATTTTTGTTCACCATAACCATGGAATACCTCAGCAGAATTCTATCTTATGTCACTAGTACAATGAATTTTAAACACCATCCTCTTTATGGTCCTATGAAACTTAATCACCTCATGTTTGCTGATGATCTTCTCTTATTCTCTAAGGGTGACATCACCTCTATAATGATCCTTCTCAGAGGTTTTGCCACTTTTTCTGCAGCAACTGGTTTGCACATGAATACTCAGAAATCTAATATTTACTTTAATGGGGTGACTCAATCTGTTAGAGATGGTATCTTGCAAGTTTCTGGTTTCATTGAGGGAAGCATTCCTTTAAAATATCTTGGTGTCCCTATTTCAGCTGGAAAGGTTATTGTCAAGCATTACACTGTTTTGATAGAGAAGGTCATCAACAGAATCAGAACTTTTGGTGCTAAAAATCTTTCTTATGCAGGAAGACTAATTTTAGTGAATTCTGTGTTGACTTCCCTTTATTCCTACTGGGCAGCTATTTTCATTATCCCTAAATGTGTTCTAAGGAAAATTGATTTAATTTGTAGGAACTATTTGTGGGATGGATCATCTGAATACCTTAGAACCCCTAAAGTTAGCTGGGAGAAAGTTTGTTCTCCTAAAAGTGAAGGAGGTTTAGGAATAAGAGATAGCCTCTCCTAGAATCAAGCTGCTATTGGAAAGCTTGTTTGGTGGATTTACACCAAACCTGATAGCTTATGGGTGAAATGGGTTAACAACAAATACATAAAAGGGACTTCTTGGGATCAATACCATCTGCAAGGTGAAGGAGAAATATAGCAATGCTTATATTAATGGTCAGTGGCTTGCTCAACCCACTGGCTATACTATGTCCAGTGGTTACCATTGGATCACGAAGAAACAGCCTCAAGTCCCTTGGCATTTCTACATTTGGAATTCCTGGTGCCTTCCCAAGCATCAGTTTATCAATTGGTTTATTGTTCGTGAAGCCTTATTGTTAAAGGATAAACTCTTTTCTTTTGGCATCAGACCTGATTCCCTGTGTCAACTTTGTGGGACTGCTACTGAAACTCACCAACATATGTTCCAGCATTGTCAGTACACTCAGCTGCTACTTGCAAGACAGGAGATTAAGATGGATTTGAAACTGCCTCAGACCAATATCCTCCATTGGATCCACAGAAAACCATGGTCTAAGACTCGCAAGAAGGTTACTAATGCTCTGATTCAAGCTTTGTATTATGCTATTTGGTTACAAAGGAATAGAGTTAGGATGGAACACTCACTTGTTCGTCTTGAAATTGTGCTGAAACAAGTCCTTAGTCTTATGCGAATAAAATCTATGTACTGGATGAAAAACTGTATGTCGAGTAGAGATGAGTTTTGGATTAAGTCTATATTTAATTAGACTAATTTAAAGCCATCAAAAATTGATCGTTGTGGTAATTTGTAATAGCTTGTTTTGTGCTTAATGAGATGTTCTAACCTTTCATCAAAAAAAAAAAAATTGATATACTTCAAGCTCTTATGATCCGTATAAATGTTGTAAGAGACCCCATAAAGGTAGTCTCGCTACAGCTTATGTGCAAACACCACTGCTGCTAACTCAAGATCGTGAGTCGGATAGTTCATCTCGTGAACTTTCAACTGACGGGAAGCATAAGCCACAACCTTACCCTTCTGCATCAAGACACAACCCAAACCATACTTTGACGCATCACAAAAAACATTGAACTCAACGCCCTCTTCTGGTAGAGTCAACATATGAGCAGTAGTCAACATTTTCTTCAACACCTGAAAAGCAGCTTCACAAGCCTCAGTCCGAATGAACTTGGGGTCCTTCTTCATTAACCGACTCATCGGTCTTACGATCTTAGAGAAATCATGCACAAACCGACGATAATACCCAGCTAAACCAAGGAAACTCCAAACCTCGTTCACATTCGTTGGACTCTCCCACTCGACCATAGCTCGAATCTTCGATGGATCAACCATAACTCCATCGCCAGATATCACATGACCCAAGAAGGCAAATTTCCTTAGCCAAAACTCGCACTTCGAAAACTTAGCATACCACTTCTTCTTACACAAAGTCTCCAAGATAACACGAAGATGACTCTCGTGTTTAGCCTCATCTCTCGAGTAAATCAGTATATCGTCTATGAACACCACGACACACTTACCCAAATACTCGCTGAAAGTGCGGTTCATCTGATCCATAAAAACAGCAGGTGCATTCGTCAACCAAAACGGCATCACCACGAACTCATAGTGGCCATACCTTGAACGAAACGTAGTCTTAGGAATATCCTCATTCCTAACTGGAATCTGATGGTAACCAGACCTCAGATCGATCTTTGAGAACACACTAGCACCACAGAGCTGATCAAACAAATCCTTGATCCTCGTCAAAGGATACTTATTCTTGATAGTAACCTTGTTCAGCTTACGGTAGTAGATGCATAACCGTATACTACCATCCTTCTTCTTGACGAACAAAACAGGAGCACCCCACGGCGAAGCACTCGGTCGGATAAAACCCTTATCGATCATCTCCTCAAGTTGCTTTTTGAGTTCATGTAACTCGGTTGGTGCCATACGGTATGGAGCTTTCGAAATGGGACCAGTTCCAGGCAACAACTCAATCGAGAACTCCACATCTCGCTCAGGAGGAATACCAGGTAGATCCTCAGGAAAGACATCGGGAAACTCCTTAACCACAGAGATATCCTCTAACTTCGGCTCAGCTGAAACATCCTGAACACTGCACAGATAGATCTGATAACCCTTCTACCCAAGCTAACCATCTTCATCGCAGAAACCCACTTGACCGTAGGTGTAACCCTAACACCCTGATAAGAAACCCTTGAACATGTAGGACTCTTAAGCACGAGCTTCTAATCATGACACAAGAACCTAGCGTCATAGCGAGATAACCAGTCCATGCCCAAAATCACATCGAACTCTTGTAGTTTGAATTGGACAAGGTCCGCAGGAAGGATCGCCCCTATAATATTGACAGGTACGTCCTTGAACAGAACGGAGCAAGAACCTATCTCACCCGTAGGAAAGGATATATAGCTATGAACGGATGATGAGAAAGTGAGTCCAGCTCGGACGGAAAAGGATTTGGATACAAAAGACATCGACGCACCCGTATCGAAAAGAACAAAAGCAGATAAAGAGTGAACGAGAAAGGTACCCGTAACTACATCTGGATTAGCATCTGCTTCAGCACGACTCATAACGACCACACGACCAGTCTTCGGAGCATCAACCTCCGGCGCTTCCGTCTTTGGTTTCTGGGGACAATCGATCGACTTGTGTCCCGAAGCCTTGCAAGTATAACATGTAAGTGGAGTGCCAAATATGAAATTCGTACCCGGATGGTATGCCTTTCCACAATTGAAGCAAGTCTAGTCCTTCTTAGCTTGACCTTGATCACGCGGAGCATACGGACGAACCTCAAACTTCTGCTTCTTTTGGGGAGCACTAGGAGCGACATAAGGCCTCTTCACGAACTTACTCTTCGCAATCTTTTAAGCCTCAGTAGCAAAAACTGAATCATAGATACTAAGAGCACGATCATAAGATTGCTGGAAAGAATTCGAAGGAATACCAGACATAGCAGTCCGGACCTTGGGAGCGAGATTCTTCTCATAACGACGAGTCCTTGACACCTCGTCCATAGCCACATAAGTAACGAATCACGACAGCTTCACGAACTTGTTGGTGTACTCCTCAACGGTCATGGAACCTTGTTGTAGACGAAGGTACTCATGCTCCTTCTGCGAGCGCATCTCCTCTGGATAAAACCTCTTCTTCAGAACCTCAGAGAAAAGAGCCCAACCATATCCTGTCTGAACTTCCAGACCAGCTCTAGCAAGAGCCCACTAGTTGTCGGCCTCATCCTCAGGACAACCAGTAGCAAGGAATAACTTCTCCATCTCTCGTATCCAAGCCTCCAAAGCAGTAGGATCATTCGCACCATCATAAGTAGAAGGACGGTGACGAGCAAAGCGATCAAAAATAGTCGGTTGCGGATGGTTGTTGTTGTTTTTTTTTTTTTGGTGAAATGTGAGTATGTATTATATATATATCAAAAACCTTCCCCAATTACATCAAAAGCATATGTAACAAAGATAGACCGAAATCAAAAACATCAACAAATTCAGGTACTCTCGAAAAATTAATAGAAACCCACACAATTTCGGATTTCCAAGTCACTCATTCCAGCTCTACCCATGCATCTTCGTCTAATGTGCAGCTGAACCATCTTCTTCATCCTCTCAACAATCACTGAAGGTCTCATCACTTGAAGCTCAAGTCTCGCATGATTCCTCTGATCCCAGATTAAGTATCGGTAAGTCGTCAAAATCACAGCTAGAGCTTTCCATTTCATATTATTGCGATTTGTAGCCAGTAATTCATTAATTGTGGGCATTGATCGACCAATCCAATCCTCAACAGCTTTTTGAATCTTTCTGCTGTATTCACACTCAGTGAACAGGTGAATGCTTGTTTCAGACTGAGCCTCACACAAAATACACCTATCATCTTGACAGCACCCATACGCATAGAGTTTCGTCTTAATGTTAATACCCTCCTGCATAATGAGCCATGATATGAATGAAACCTTAGGGATGTTCCAGTTATTCCAAACAATAGCAGACCATTGTTGTTTCGTATGATTTCCCAGTAGCCATTCATATCCATTCCCAATTGTGTACCCCTTCTGGTGAGGAACCCATACATTATCTACGAAGCCATCCTTAATCCTCTCCTTTACCTTACAAATACTCTTCCAAGTCCATGTAGAATCATTAGCTGGAGTATAGTCATGCCATGAAGACCCTTTAAGGTACACCTTTGTCAATCCATTTGATCCATAACTGTCGGACTTCGTGTAAATCCAATTGACCAATTTACCTACGAAGCTATATTCCAATCTTGGCTCTCTTAATGCCTAATCCTCCTTCACTTTAGGCATAGTTACTTTATCCCAACCAACCAAAGGAACCCTATGATATTCGGTTGAAATTTGTCCCAGAGGTAATTTCTACAGATAGCCTCAACTCTTTTAATGGCAGCTTTAGGGATAACAAACATAGCAGCCCAATAGTTATATAGAGTATTCAACACAGAATTGATGAGGACAACCCTACCTGCATAGGAGAGTTTTTTTGCACCAAGACTCCTAATTCTTATCACCATTTTCTCCACAAGACTACTACAGTCCTTTTTAGAGATTTTGCCTGGCTGGATAGGGACTCCCAGGTACTTAAATGGCATAACACCCTCTTGAAACCCTGTAACTGACAATATATCTTGCTGCAATTCTTCTTTCATGCCATTAAAGAATATTTCTGACTTAGTGTTATTCATCTGCAGACCAGAGGCATTAGAGAAAGAGGTGAAGGCCTTCATAAGGAGGATGATGGAAGGAGCATCTCCTTTGCAGAACATCAACAAGTCATCCGCAAACATAAGGTGAGTGAGTTTAATAGCTTTGCACATAGGATGATAGTGAAACGGCCACCTACTAGTAGCAAAAGCAATTAGTCTAGTCAAGTAGTCCATACAGATAGTAAAGATGAGGGGAGACACTGGATCACCTTGCTCGAGACCTCTTTCACCCTTAAAGTAGCCAAAATTATTCCCATTAAGCACCAAAGTATAGGAAGTGGAAGTTATGCATGCCATAAGGAGGTTAACAAACTTACTAGGGAACTTCAAACCTATCAGAAGTTGCCTTACAAAATCCCATTCAATCGTATCATAGGCTTTTTGTAAGTCAATTTTAAACAAGCATCTAGGAGAGACATTCTTTCTAGAATCGATGAACAATATCCGACAAATCAAAACATTCTCAATGATGGACCTTCCTTTCACAAATGCCCCTTGACTTTCATGAATAATGTCAGGGAGGACCATGGCTAACCTATTGCAAAGAAGTTTAGATATAACCTTGTAGAGAATATTACAACAAGCAATAGGTCTGAATTGCTTAACTGATTTTGGCCTCTCACACTTTGGGATGAGACTGATGTTTGTAGCATTCAGTTGAGAAAGCAATCGACCGTCTGGAAAAAATCTTGCATGACCTTCACAATATCAATGCCAATCAAATCCCACGCATCCCTAAAGAACCCACTAGAGTAGCCATCAGGGCCTGGGGCTTTATCTATAGGAATGGAGAAAACAACCTGCTTGACCTCCTCATAAAGTACGGCCTGTTCGAGAATAGTAAGATGTTCCTCGGTGCAACACTTCCCAAACTCCAATACTGGTGATCCGACATTTTTCGGTGCTCTTCCTACGCCCAACAGATCAGTATAGTAGTCTAGAAAAGCATCCTGAATGCTTTGAGTTTCAGTCTGAGACTCTCCCATGCCGATCCTCAACTGTATGATGGTATTGCCCATACATCGTTTCTCGATAGCAGCATGAAAGTAAGCGTGTTAGCATCTCCCTCCTCAAGCCATTTAGATTTAGCCTTTTGGCTAAGAAAACTGTCTCTGGCCGTGGATAAATTTCTGAAACTTTCCATAGCTTCCCTTTCCTGAGTGATGAGCAAGTTATTCCTGGGATCAATAACAATTTGATTCGGATAGTCAAAACCGATTCACTTCTCTAGTTTTGATTTCTATATCGCATAGCATTCCTTGTTAAGCTCCTTAAGGACAGGTTTCAATTGTTTCAATTTCTTAACAAAACAGAACATCCTAGTGCCTTGAATGTGCTCATCCCAAACAGATTTGACCCTAGGAAGAAAATCATTGCCCCACCCCACATGTTGAAGTACTTGAAGCTTCTATTCTTTTTTGCAACCTGGTGCTTGTCAGAGATAACACAAGGGTTGTGATCAAATAACCCTTCAGGGTGAAAGTGTCCAACCATATCAGGAAATTCATTTAACCAAACATTATTAATCAAGAACCTATCTAGTCTACTATACTTTCTATGCTCAAAGATCTTGTTTATTTGTCCAGGTAAAGAAAGCACCCAGTAGCCTGGATATCAAACATCCCACATTCAGTCACACAGTCTACAAAGGACTCCATATCATCATCTTTAGTCTGCCCACCTAATCTCTCATCGGGATGCAACATCTGTATTGAAATCACCGGCTAAAGCCCAAGGAGCATTGCGGGGATCGAGCATAATTCTTGATTTCTCCACAACTCAACCCTATCCTTACCATCATTGAAAGCATAAATCAAGGTAAGAAAGAAGCTCTTCCCTGTCACTTTAATAGTAATCTTTGCATGAATAAACTGGGGATTATAAGCCAAGACTTGCACATCAAACAGTTGAGGCTTCCATAACAACCAAACCCTTCCCCCCTTATGAGTATGACTATTGGTAGTCACACACCATCCATCAAACAAGTTAAGGGACACATTAGCCACATTTCCACCACTTATTTTAGTCTCCAGTAGACCAAATAGGCCAAGCCTATGATTATTCATAAAATTTCTAACTACTTTTTGTTTATTTACACTATTCAGGCCCCTCACATTCCAAAATCCTATGTTATTCATGGGAAACAGTAGGGTTAGGAGGGTCACCAGTTTTTTGTGCACTTGCCTGTTGTCTATCAAGTTCATCCAGATCAATGATGTCCTCAGTATCACTCTCCTCCTTGTCCTCAAGTTGTGTCTGTTTAGGAACAGGAGTAGTTGGGCTAGACAAAACAGGGTATTCAGTCATTGATAAGTTTGATTTCACCTGCGGCACAGGCCTCCATTCTTTCCTGACTACTGGGAGAGCTGGTTTCTTTTGCTGAGATTTCCTACATTCATTGGTTTCATGACCCATGCCTTTACATTTCAAGCATATGCTAGGTTTCCAGTCATATTCCACCTTAACCTTCACTAAACTGGCATTCTCATCTTTAAACTGAACACAAGTAGGGAACTTGTGCCCAACATTCAGTTCAACCATCACCCTTGCATAACCCAGCCTGGTTTTGGCTTCTGTAGCTGGATCAGATCTAACATATGGTCCCAGCCTGTTGTTGTTGTTATTGTTGTTGTTGTTGTTGTTGTTGTTGTTGTTGTTGTTGTTGTTGTTGTTGTTGTTGTTGTTGTTGTTGTTGTTGTTGTTGTTGTTGTTGTTGTTGTTGTTGTTGAGGTAATTAGTGAAACCTTCAGCCATAGATGCCAAAGCGGCCTCAATTCTCCTGATGCGATCAGCATCAGTCTCAGCATTCCCGTTACGCACCATCTGCAAGAACAAAATCTCGTTATAAGTGGTATATGATACCCGTCATTGTGAGTACCAAAGATAAAATTTATAATCTCCTATTAAGACTAACCTAGGCTAGTGGTAACAGGGTCGAACCACAAGGAGGCAGTTGTAAACTTTAGTTGATTTATGTTCAGTTCGAGGTAACTATTATGGGGGTTGGTTTGAATTGGTCTATAGCTAAAAGTCAACTAAAATAATAAACTAAAATACGAATTAAACAGATAAAAGAAGGGTACTAGGATGATCGGTTCATTATAGCGTGGCGGCAAAGACAAACTAAGTCGGTCTGAATTAAACACGGGTAAGGCGGGAAATAAAGAGGTCCTCTCGGTCCACTCTTAACAATCAGCATCTCTCGATCTCGCTAAAGGTCCCTAATGTCACTAATACTAACTTTCGTCCTGAAAAGCGACTAATGGTCTAAACTATACCTATCTTTCGAACTTAGCACAGTTTAGTCGATTTAATTGACGGTCAACTAACCTTCCCTATCTTTCGATCTAATGGGTTGGTCACAAAATAGGTACTTAACTGGTCGCATGCATTCGATTGGCTAAATACAAGATTAAGAACAATTAAAACGAAGGGTAACCTTACAAGGTCGATCGATCGACCAACAATGTCGATCGATCGACCGACACGCTGGTTCGATCCGTGTTCAATCTAATGCCGCCTATGCTACAATTCCCCTACATCCTAGCACTACAGATTTAGCTACTCATGGTGAAGGTAAAAACAACAAATAAATTAACAACGACATCGTATTCATGCTTAATGTAAATAATAACAAATGAAAATATGATAATTGGCTTTGGGGCACTAACTATCAATTCTATACTAATAATGAAGCGAAGCAACAAACTAAGATTAGGGCAGAATCAATACCGAAAATTCCAGAGGAAAGATTAAGAACAAAGGCAGAAATTCCAATGCTAAAGTCGATATATCAAACCCTAATTACTCGGAAAATAAACTAAACTTAAAGCACTGTATTGTGATGTGAAACTTGATATATTATTCGATGATGAAACTAGACGCTGGTGTTACGTTATATAGCAATCAACGCAACAACTTATTTCTAAAACCTAAACTTCACGGGCTTTCTAAATCTCGTCTGGAATCGAAATCTGGTCGATCGACGGAAGGTCTTTGGTCGATCGATCGCTCCTCAAGAATAAAGTAGCTTCGGAACCGAGCCTTGGTCGATCGACTGACTAGGTTGGTCGATCGACTGGCTGAGCTGCTACTTGACTTCTTTAAACTCGTGGATTCGTCCTTTGGGCCTTGGATTGCGCACCAAGCTCGTTCCTTAAGCAGTTCATTTACGTCATTTGCAATGCAGATTACTTGGGGACGGATTAGGCTCGATTTCCGCTCAATTCTTCACATTTCTGCAATAAAGTACAAAACACGGAAGTAGAGGAAAATAGGGAAATATAGGCATATATTGCACATTTGAGCTCTGAAATGCGTGTAGAAAAGAGTGTGAAACATCGTATTTTAGACACGCATCAAATCTCCCCAAACCAAACCTTGCTTGTCCCCAAGCAAGAACTAGACTCGGTCTAATGACCTAATGGAACGAGTTCAATCTCAGAGCGAGATGCACAAGTAAAGCCTAAGCCAATTTAATGCACAACTAACAATCAATCAGTAATGTGAATCATGCAAACGAATTATAAAGTCGTTAAAATATTGCTGAACCGTTGACTATAGAGACTTCTCAAATTGGACTCTCGCGGGTCGCTCAAATCACTCAAATGAGCACAGGTGATATAAATGTAAGATAGAAAGAATTACTTTGTAAAGACTCTCACCTAACTACGACCTATGAAAACATGCCAGCAATAAAATATGAAAGTGATCTCTCTGACCGTACATACGCATTCCAACCAAACAAATGACCAATGACACATGCCGAGGTATAAATGGGATATGTGAGGTATGGGTAAGAAGAGGCAAAACATTTTATGGTAAAGTGGAGGTACAGGTGATCAAGCTAGCACCAAAATGGAACCATATAACAACATCTTCTTCTTGCTCAAAATCAAACGAAACGGTGCTATAACAAGCACAAAACTCACAATCTCCAAACTATCAAATCAATAAAGCTCCCCATAGGATATAAATGAAACATGGGAGGAAAAATCGCCAAAAGATAAGGATTAAATTATGCGAATTTGATCTCTTTTCTCGGATCTCAGTCGATCGACTAGGATTGGCAGTCGATCGACCCATTTGAACAGTATAGAACCTCTTTTTTTTTCGAATCATTTTTTCATCTTTTTCATTTTTCTTTTCTTTTTTTTTTTTCTTTCTTTCCTTCTTTTCATTCTCCCAACTTCATCTCAAAAGAGCATATGCTACCAAAAACTGAGTAACAATCCCGAAAACACAGACTACTAGCTTGACAAGGGACAGGCTATGTGTAGGATGTAGTAAATGGAACAAAAAAGGATATTTTTGGCATAGTGAAGCTTATGGGTAAAATGAGAAAAGGAAACCTCTACCACATGTGTCAACAAACCACAAACCGAATGCATACAGGTATTAAGTAGATCAAATTCATATTCATGCAAATTAACGAAACATGTCTCATAAGGAGTACTACTCACATTCCTAAATAAACTGGTCATGAATGTCACCAGTTATAGGCTCTAATTCTCAGAATATATGATGTAGCTTGCCAATCTTCTAAGTCAAGTCTCAAGTTCAGCAAGAATGTAACGAAAACTCGTAGGTATGCATTTACGATTCTACTAATAACATGTCAATCTAGCAAGGCTCAGGCAAAATAGATGCAAAATGCAAAATCATCATAGAAATACTACCGTTTCGACTCGACCTATATGCTAAAGTAAACGTGCGTTTTATGGAAATTTTTGAAATTTTTCAATTTTTTTTTGAATTTTTGATAAATGTGAAACTGAAATAAACAATGCAAACTGAAATTTAAACGTGAATGCAAACAAATGAATGAAGCGCGACGCAAAACCCTTCCCCAAACCAAATCGCACAATGTCCCCATTGTGCAAAATTATATAATGAAAGCAAAGAGAGACGGGAATTTGCGAGAAAAGGGAAATAAAAACACAATGACATAAAGTAAAGACTTGGGAACTCACAAGATTTTAAACGCAGCAAAGGAAACCTCCCCAAACCAGCGTGAGCTAGGAGGTTTCAGTAGCCAGCAGTGCTACCAACAAGAGTGCCTGAAAGACAGAAAACACCACGCATAAGACCGAAGAAAACAATTTTGAAGCGTAGAAATTGTGCACAAATGAGGCAAAAGAAGAAATAGATAATTCGACGGAAAATAAAGTGGAGTAGAAAACTCCCTTAGATCCGCATATCGACCAAACACAGCAGGGGAGAGGTCGTGAACGCATATAGCAGCAGCAGTGGTTGATCGACCTAAAGAGGCAGTCGATCGACCAGGTGGCGAGAACAGTGGCTTCTGTAAACCTGCAGTTCAGTCGATCGACCAAGTGTGCCAGTCGATCGACTGAAAACACTGCTGCAATGTCTTATTTCTTCGTAATTGCTCAATGATTTGAGCTAATAAGCTCTAAATACCTGCAAATACACAATAGTACGCGCCCAAACTTGCGCAAAACCCAGAACGAAGTCTAA
This sequence comes from Silene latifolia, assembly GCF_048544455.1. Lineage (NCBI taxonomy): Eukaryota > Viridiplantae > Streptophyta > Magnoliopsida > Caryophyllales > Caryophyllaceae > Silene > Silene latifolia. Next base: position 56,316,290 of record NC_133527.1, on the reverse strand, counting down.
AGTACTTAAAAATCCTAACAAAACAAAATAAATGCGAAGTTTTCGCGCACACAAAAGCAATAGAAAATAGTTCGAAAGCAATAAAATGAAATTTATAACGAACTTGATCAACTAATAGTTGATCAAAAAGGACCACGGTATGGCCCACTTCGTCGGCTTCTGGCTACTAGAGGTAGCCTCAATGGTGCTCATATTATCAGTTGCACCTTTCTTAGCTTCGACGGTTGGAGAACTCGATTGATCAACTTCTTCATCCCCCCAATCAAGGACTCCCTCGGGATCGTTAGACTCCAAATCAGACCATCTCACCTTGACTGGATCATTTTCCACTTCCTCATCGGTCCCATAGCTTAGGCATCCAAGACCTCCTCTTTGAATGATAGGCTTTGTCGCGGCTGGAATAACTTGCAGCTTGCTCTTCCCCAAACCAGCTCCTGCATTATTAGAAACAGACAAATCTTCCTCCAGTTTGCTCCCGATCTGGGGCGGAGGGGTTACAACAGGAATAGGCATGTCGGGAAGTACAAAGTACGATTTCCTTTCAGAAACCGTGTTACAAGTTACGGGCCACCTGGGATCCTTTTTCTTAGCCGGCTGGGCGAAGACAATAGAGTGCTTTCCCACTTTGAAGGTCAAGGTTCCTAGACCGACATCTATAACTGCACCAGCAGTGTGCAGAAATGGCCTACCCAAAATGATGGGAATATGGTCATCCTGTTCCTTAGTCGGCACGAGTCTCTCCGGATATGGGGCTGTAAGGAGTACCTTAGCCCTCTCCTCTAATTCGCGCGCGCCGGCGTCCTTGGACTTTGGCTGGAAATCCGTCACCTTTTCTTTGTTGAAGCTAGACCCCTCCTCAGAACGTCTCAAATGAGACCCATTGACCGTCATTGGATCGAACTTCGGAGCTGGGACTGACCCATCAGCACTCGGGTCTGCCCCCAAAACTTTCGGGACCGTGGTACCCCGAAACAAGTGGTCTCGTAGATTAGTTGGCATTACAGGACGAAATTCTTCAACATCAGCAGTGATATTGGTCGATCGACCACCCTCCTCGATCGATCGATCGGGTTGCCAGATTCGAAGCTCCTGGAACCCGTGTTGCAGTCGATCGACTAGGTATGTCAGTCGATCGACTGAAATTCCTGGCAGACGCTTTTTTCTTTGATTTGTTCGTTGAAGCTTTCTCTTGACTTATTTCTGGCTCATCTTTCTCGACAGCATCCTCAACCATGGCAGGACCATCAAGGGTGGACCCGCTCCTCAAGGTGATGGCATTTAGGGTCTCTTTTTGTTCGGGTTGAGTGGGTAAGTGTCCGGGAGCTCGAGTGTTACTTTTACTAGCCAGTTGAGCAATTTGGCTCTCAAGTAACTTCATCCCGGCCTCTCTTGCTTGGGACTCCTTTAGCAACAGATTCTTAAGCTCGGAGAACTCAGAATTCTGTGATTGTTGTTGTTGCGGCACATAAGGAGGCTTCTGGTATTGCCGCTGCTTTTGATGAGGCGGCACATATGGTTGTTGCTGCTGCGGGTGTTGGGTTGGGTTTTGGACATTTTGGCTTCTCCAACTCAAGTTCGGATGCGGTGGCTCGTAGTAGGTGTTTGTCTGCCTATAGTGTTGAAAGGCAGCACAAGATTCAAAGGGGCTAGGGCAATTTTTCGAGACATGGCCCTCAAATCCACATCTTTCACAGACGAAGGGACCGTCTGACACGGCATTAACTTGGTACATTCCACCCTTAGAGGCTCCTCCTAGCTCATACTTGTCAAATCTCGCGGTGAGAGCCTCAAGTGCAGCAACAGAAGAGGATTCAGCAGCTCTCCTCTGGTTTCCCCTCGAATTCCCAGACTCGGCCTTGTGGGTAGCTAGATCGTCAATGATCTTCCACCCTTTTGTTGCTCCCAAATTTTCAGCAAATCTCCCATTGGCTGCAGCATCCAAAATGGCCCTCTGATCATCGTACAACCCATTGTAGAAATGGTTGCCTAAACTCCACTTTTCGAACCCATGATGCGGTATGGTTCGCACTAACTTCTTGAATCGGACCCATGCCTCGTGGAAATTTTCATCTGGCCCTTGTTTAAAGCCCGTGATTTGGGCTCTAATAGCGATCGTCCTTGAAGCAGAGAAGTACTTCTTGTAGAACGCCAGTGCCAATGTATTCCAATCAGTGATCTCCAGACCGGTCCGGTCCAAATCTCTATACCATTCCCTTGCAGCATCACGAAGGGAGAAGATGAACATGGTCTCTTTGATTTGATCCTGGGTCACGCCAGCTGGTGGGGGAATGGAGCGAGCGAGAGTCGATAAAAGTCTCCATATGTCTTGCTGCATCTTCATTTGCAGCTCCACCAAACTGATTTCTCTCGACCATGGTAATGTAGGCAGGCTTTGGTTCGAATTTCCTGGCATCTCCTGGTAATTCGAACCCCTTATATAAGTTGTCGGCTGTCGGCTCAGAAAAACTAGCTATACTTGCTTCCTCGGCCATGACCGGAATTTAGGAGAAGTGACTGTCTCTGAAGAAGTGGATACAGTGTGAAGATCTGTGGGTCTTCTTGAACAGATCGTTCTCGTGATAGCTTGACAGAGTACTCAGCTCTTCCTCTGTCGGTAATACTCTTTGTGTTCGCCTCAACTCGCGCAGGGATCTCTCAAGCTCAGGGTTCAACGGTACTAATTCTCCACCCTGTGACCTGCGCATAAGATGAAACTACAACAAGAATATAAGAAAAGTTTAAGGAACAAAAGTCCCTTAAACTGAGAAAGACTGAAAATAAAACAACTAAAATTAGGACTATTGCCTCCCCGGCAACGGCGCCAAAATTTGATACCCGTCGTTGTGAGTACCAAAGATAAAATTTATAATCTTCTATTAAGACTAACCTAGGCTAGTGGTAACAGGGTCGAACCACAAGGAGGCAGTTGTAAACTTTAGTTGATTTATGTTCAGTCCGAGGTAACTATTATGGGGGTTGGTTTGAATTGGTCTATAGCTAAAAGTCAACTAAAATAATAAACTAAAATACGAATTAAACAGATAAAAGAAGGGTACTAGGATGATCGGTTCATTATAGCTGTGGCGGCAGCAAACTAAGTCGGTCTGAATTAAACACAGGTAAGGCGGGAAATAAAGAGGTCCTCTCGGTCCACTCTTAACAATCAGCATCTCTCGATCTCGCTAAAGGTCCCTAATGTCACTAATACTAACTTTCGTCCTGAAAAGCGACTAATGGTCTAAACTATACCTATCTTTCGAACTTAGCACAGTTTAGTCGATTTAATTGACGGTCAACTAACCTTCCCTATCTTTCGATCTAATGGGTTGGTCACAAAATAGGTACTTAACTGGTCGCATGCATTCGATTGGCTAAATACAAGATTAAGAACAATTAAAACGAAGGGTAACCTTACAAGGTCAGTCGATCGACCAACAATGTCGATCGATCGATCGACACGCGGGTTCAGTCCGTGTTCAATCTAATGCCGCCTATGCTACAATTCCCCTACATCCTAGCACTACAGATTTAGCTACTCATGGTGAAGGTAAAAACAACAAATAAATTAACAATGATTACTGTATTCATGCTTAATGTAAATAATAACAGCGAAAATATGATAATTGGCTTTGGGGCACTAACTATCAATTCTATACTAATAATGAAGCGAAGCAACAAACTAAGATTAGGGCAGAATCAATACCGAAAATTCTAGAGGAAAGATTAAGAACAAAGGCAGAAATTCCAATGCTAAAGTCGATATATCAAACCCTAATTACTCGGAAAATAAACTAAACTTAAAGCACTGTATTGTGATGTGAAACTTGATATATTATTCGATGATGAAACTAGACGCTGGTGTTACGTTATATAGCAATCAACGCAACAACTTATTTCTAAAACCTAAACTTCACGGGCTTTTTAAATCTCGTCTGGAATCGAAATCTGGTCGATCGACGGAAGGTGCTGGTCGATCGACTGCTCCTCAGCAACAGTAGCTTCTGGAACCCGAGCCTTGGTCGATCGACTGACTAGGTTGGTCGATCGACTGGCTGAGCTGCTACTTGACTTCTTTAAACTCGTGGATTCGTCCTTTGGGCCTTGGATTGCGCACCAAGCTCGTTCCTTAAGCAGTTCCTTTACGTCATTTGCAATGCAGATTACTCGGGGACGGATTAGGCTCGATTTCCGCTCAATTCTTCACATTTCTGCAATAAAGTACAAAAACACGGAAGTAGAGGAAAATAGGGAAATATAGGCATATATTGCACATTTGAGCTCTGAAATGCGTGTAGAAAAGAGTGTGAAACATCGTATTTTAGACACGCATCAGTATACCTAAGTACCACTCCAAACAACTACTCATACACCCGACAACATAAGAAAACTAACAAATCCTATTGGTTTCTACCCCATTTACTCTCACTCATGAACTAGGTCATTTATTGTAGTCATCAACTAAGCGAGAATTGGGAGTGTGTTCGAACTGATACCAACTGTAACAACCCGGATTATAAAACAAAGGAAAAACTTATATAATGTAAATATCAGAGTATAATACTGATAAAAGGGTCAAGGTGGCAGAAACACCTGATCAATCCGGTTCGCTACTAAAACAAAAACAAGCTAATACATTATTCAAAGGTTCTTAAAACATAAAGCAAACTCCTATTTTATTATTCATCTCGCCACACAGTAGTTTCCCAGTAAGATATCATCCAAAACAGCAATCATCTGAACAACCTGAGAATAGGGGGTCGACAATCAGTCGGGAGTAACTAGATGCTCTCCCAGTCAGTTTAAAATAATTGAATATAACTAACAATTAATAACAATTGAAATGCAAAACCAGTAAACATGTGAGACCATCTATACTCATGAAACCCAACACAAACTTACCATAACTTCATCAACCTCAGACGAATGCAATCATGCAAATCTAGACCAAATGCAACCACTAGACCATGAACACTTACAAGACTAGTAGCGACAATTGACCCACATCCACGAAAGGCACAAAGCTAGCAATAAAGCATAGAAAACATGGTGACACACGATCCACAGCAACAGAAGGCACAAAGCTATCATCAAAGCATAGCGAATAGAGCGAACGCCGTTAGAGCGTATAATGCAGTGCCTCTAACTGCTAGAGCGTATAACGCACTGCCTCTACCTGATGGAGCATATAACGCACTGCCTCCATCGGTGTGGAGCGTATAACGCACTGCCTCCAAGGTAGTATGTATATCGTATAACCACTGCCTATATGTCTAAGACCTGGCCAGACCTCTCGATGCATTAACTGTACATCGAACGACACTTGGGACCCAGAACGTTTAACTGACGAATCTGGCCACCCCCGAACATACACCAATAAACCTCCAAAGAGCAGCTTTTGATTCATTCCGATAGTACTTAACTGATATTTGACATTCATCAAGTGACTGGATTTGTTGAGGAAAGTATGCCTTTTAGATATCTTGGTGTGCCTATACAGGCTGGAAACCTCACCAAGAAAGAGTGCAACATTCTGACTGAAAAGATGGTTAATAGGATTCGAAGTTTGGGAGCTAAAAAGCTATCATATGCTGGGAGAATTGTTCTTATAAACTCAGTACTGAACACCCTGTATTCTTATTGGGCTGGTATCTTTCTCATTCCTAAAGCTGTGATCAAAAGAATTGAAGCCATATGTAGAAATTTCCTTTGGGATGGGAGCTCTGACTACCACAGGGTACCTCTGGTTGCTTGGGACACAGTCACTCTACCAAAAAAGGAAGGAGGTGTAGGGATCAAGAAAGGTGAAACTTGGAATGTTGTCATTGTGGCTAAATTAGTGGAGTGGATATATGGTAAGGCTGACAGGCTTTGGATCAGATGGATCAATCAAATTTTTCTGAAGAATGGGGACTGACATACTTATAAACCACCTGCTGATGCTGCTTGGGCATGGAAACAAATCTATGAGGTTAAATAAATGGTGAAGCAGGCTGATGTGGATAATCAATGGACACCTGATGCAACAGGATATTCTATTAGGCATGGGTACGAATGGCTAAGACACAGACAGCCTAAGACGGACTGGTATAGTGTTGTTTGGAACAAGTGGAACATAACAAAGCATGCTATTATTACATGGCTCCTCCTGAATAAAAGGCTTAATGTCAGGGATAAGCTCTTTAGAATTGGCTACTGCCAGGAGAGGACTTGCTGCATATGTGAGGGTGCAGATGAAACATTGGAGCATCTCTTCTTTAACTGTGATTACAGTAGACTGTTGCTTAAATGTCTATGAAACTGGTGTGGGTTCAGAATAGATGAAAATATTACTGTGGCAGGAAGAATGGGACTGAAATCCCATGTTCATGCTATGGTTTTGTCAGCTTGTTGTTACTATATATGGCATCAAAGGAATAATGCACAGCTGAATAGTATTCTGATGAGACCAGCAAGGGTGGCTGGGTGTATGATGAAGGAAGTTAAGCGCAGGATTACATTCATGGTTGGCATGACCCTGAATAAAGGAGAAAAGGACTGGTTCAGGAAATGGGGATGCACGGCCTCTACTGATGACCAATATATTAGCTAGCTTCGTTTTTGTTTGTTCTTGCTTATGTTATGGGTTGTATGAGTATTAGCATTTCTTGTTAGTACTCGATATATCTGTGTTGGGTTGTAAATTTGGACGGTGTTTCTATTTTTTTATATATATACTATCTCACATTTCACCAAAAAAAATAAAAAAAAATAGTTGACTGCACACGACATACATGGACCACATCACGACTCAATCAGAAGAACAGTTTAACTGACTGTCCAACTTATGCAAATGCACAGTTTAACTGACTGTAGAACTCATGCGTGAATAACATCACGACTTAACATGGTAGAACAGTTTAACTGGCTGCCCTACCAACATATAAACAAGAGTAACCAATGACACATGCACACATTGTCATATAATAACTGAACAAAACCCAACATGTGAAGCAAGCATAAATAACCAATGTTATAGTAACCTTAACCATAACAAGAACTCTGGATGTGAGGTTATACTAACCTTGACTATAACTTCAATATATATAAATTTAAGTTATACTCACTTCAACCATAACCTTGACACGAAACTCAAAGTTATACTAGTTCCAACCATAACCTTGAGCCATAAATCTCAGGGTACGTTAGTTCCAGCTATAACCTTAACTCGCACTTCAATGTTATAGTAGATTCAGGTATAACCTTGAATTCATATTTCTAAGGTTATAAGTCGAACAGCCATAACTAGAGCAACAACCCAAAGTTGTACTAACTTCAGCTATAACACTTGAATCATCATCAAGGTTATACTAGCTTTAGCTATAACTTTGGAGAGCACTCTTGGCCGCCTATCATGCCGCCATTAGGGTTTCATTTGTAAACCCTAATTATGCTCATGACACCCATAATAAACATACAAACATCCTACAATATATAATTAAGACATTAAAACATATACAAATATGCGAAAACATAATTATTACGATAATAAACAATCAAACGTGTACCAATCATACATATCAATCATGAAATTATATTAATTACATCAATTGATATAAACACAATTAAAAGAGAAACATCTAGTTACCTTTTAAGCAAATAATCCTAGAGATCGTCTTCAACGATATAAACGTCTTCTCCAGGTGCGGTCTCCACGCCTTTATTGAATCATCCACGTGCCAAAGATAACGAGTCTAATAAATATACTAATATATATATATATATATATATATATATATATATATATATATATATATATATATATATATATATATATATATATATATATATATTGTTAGGCCCAATTTAACACGGGGTCGACTCTAACTTGGCCTCGACCTTACTAGGCCTGATTGAGGCAAACAGAGACCGGACAAATCTAACTACTATTTGGCAGATGAAGAGTACCACAAGATAAGCAAGCTACTAAATCCTAGAAGAAAAGCCTGATGATAAGCGCAAAATAGCCTGGCGGGACACTCGGGTAGGCCGGATTAAATTGATAAACAAGAAATACGATTATATGAACAAATAACCACGTCCTACTCTCATGGAAGACCAAGTCCAACTACAAGGAGCACATAATCTTAGTATATCTGAACGTGCAAGAGGAAAGGAAGGACGGTTTGTTAAAGAAGAATGAGTCAACCGTGTTAATAGGGAATGTGCCCTATTTTCCAGCTAACAACTCCAACAATCAAGGGGAACGTTGAGGTTGAATGTAACGTTAGCATATGTAGAACTATAAATTGCATAATCTAACAATTGTAAAGATATTCATTATTCATCAATAATTTACGATTTATCTCTCACTCTTTCCTGAATATTCAGTTACACACAAGTTTGTACCCAGTTTATCAAAGTAATTCAAACAATATTCTTTATACTTAATTCTTCCTTGTTATTTACTCATATTATTGTTCTAAACTTATTGAACTAGATACCCTAATTACTCAATAATCAGGCCGGATCCTTCCAGGGAAAATCCTGCTAAAACAATTGGCGCCCACCGTGGGGCATCTAGTTCGTTAATAAAAAAAAATTCCTTTTGCCATTCTTCATTTAATATTCACATACAAAAATGGTAGAACTCACCCCAGAACAACAATTGGCGGCTGCCTTGGCTAAGATCAAAGAATTGGAGACAATTCAAGAAAAGGCAGCCCAAGCAGAAGCTGAAATCAGTAGACTGAAGGAATCTGAGTCTAACCTGAGGAAAAAATTGGAAAATCAGGCTTCAGGCTCCAAGACCAAATTCGAACCAGGAACCCCATTCTCATCCATTATCAAAAATATTGAATTTTCAAATTTTGAAACTCCGGAGAAGGATACCTCATCCGGCACCCAAATCATTCCCAATGATGAAACAAACAAAACAGAAGCAGCAATAATGATGGCCATGCTTCAGAAAATTCAAAAACTCCACAACAAAATAGAGAATATACCTGGAGTGCCAGAGCCTGTGACTGAAGTAGAAGTTGACAGCTTTGCTGATTCACCCTTTGTAGATGAAATTGCAAAGATTGATCTCCCCAAGAAGTTTACCGTCCCATCCATGAGAACTTATGATACCTCTGATTCACAAAATCACGTTGCCATATTCAAACAGAAGATGTTAGCCGCCTCAATACCCAGTGAACTCAGGCAGGTCTGCATGTGTAAAGGCTTTGGTACAACCCTGACTGGAGCAGCATTACAATGGTTCATCAATCTCCCAAATGGAAGTATCAAGAATTTTGCAAAACTGGTCAATGCCTTCAATCAACAATTCGCAAGCAGCAGAGACATGGCCAAGAGACCCAGTAACCTGTTCAGGGTAAAACAACTTCCTGAAGAATATCTCAAAGAATTCCTGGCAAGATTTGTCAAAGAGAAGGTAGCCATTCCTAGGTGTGACGAAGAGACAGCGGTAGAAGCCTTCAGGCAAGGAGTCCTGCGTGACAGTGACATCTACGCAGACTTAACCAAAAAAGCCTGCCCAACCTTTGCCACTGTTCAATCCATCGCCTTAAAACATGTCAGATTGGAAGATGATCTCAACATCAGAACAAACTCGTCCGGAGGAAAGCAAGGCTATGGACACACTAACAGGAAAAGCTCCTTCCAGAAGGGAGGCAATCCCAGATCAGCACCCTATTCCAGACCTGAACGATCTGAAGTCAACATGGCACAAGAACACAAAGGTAACCTCTCTAACCTACCAACTATTCCTGAATATAACTTCTCTATAAATACTGCAGGGTTAATCAAACGCCTGGAAAGCTTGGGAGACACGGTCAGATGGCCCAAAAAATCAGACAACCCCAGGAAAGATCCAACGAGATGGTGTGACTTCCACCAGGACATCGGGCACACCACAGAAGAATGCATCCAACTCAGGAAACAAGTGGCATACCTCCTAAAGAAAGGCTATCTGAAAGACTTAATCCAGCAGCCAAAGAACAAAGATGAAGGACAAAACAAGAGAGATCCTCCTCCTCCTCCCCCCATCTATGAAGTCAAGTTCATAAATGGAGGATCAAAAATTTGTGGCTTAACCAGCTCGGCTGCCAAAAGAATATCCAGGGAGTCTAAACTTCAACCCCCTCTTAGATCTAAATTATTACCTGCCATTACTTTTGATAACTCAGACTTGCAGAGAATATCAGATCTATATCATGACAGCTTGGTAATTACCATGCAAATTGGCACAGCTAAGGTATCAAGAATCCTGATAGACGGGGGCAGTTCAATCAACTTGGTGATGCTTGACGTCCTCAAAGCCATGAGGATAGATGAAGAGAAAATCATCAAAAAATCCAGTGTCCTGGTTGGATTCAGCGGAGAAACAAAGAACACCCTGGGAGAAATTAGCCCTGCCAACCTATGTGGAAGGTGTGGCTTCCTATGAAAGATTCGGGGTAATGGATTGCCTATCCTCGTATAACATAATCCTGGGCAGACCATGGATCCCCAACGTCAAAGCAATCCCTTTAACATACCATCAATGTGTGAAAATACCAACCGAATGGGGGATAACCACCATCAGGGGAGAACAAAGGACGGCTCAGGAATGCTACACCCAGGCTTTGAAACCCTCAAAGTCAGGTAAGTCCCTCGCATAGCAATTAAAGTCACCTGTCAGGAAAGAATATATTGCACAGTCACAGATGGAAATAGGAGAGGTCATTCTGGACCCTGAATTCCTTGACAGGAAGGTACTGGTAGGGTCAGATGCACCCGACTCGGTCAGACCCAATCTGGTCAGCTTTCTCAAAACTAAAATGTCTTGTTTTTCTTGGTCACATTTTGATATGACTGGTATAGATGCTGATATTATAACCCATAAGTTAAATATTGACAAATCCTTTAAGCCTGTACAACAGAAAAGGAGAAAATTTGCTGCAGAGAGGCATGAAATCATCAACCAAGAAGTTGACAAGCTATTGGACATGGGAATGATCAGGGAAGTAATGTACCCCGACTGGCTTGCAAATGTAGTAGTCGTCCAAAAGACAAAGGCAAATGGAGAGTCTGTGTAGACTACACCGACCTAAACAAGGCCTTCCCCAAAGATCCATTTCCCCTGCCACATATCGATGCAATGGTGGATGCCACTGCAGGCCACGAGATGCTAACATTCATGGATGCCTCCAGTGGATTCAACCAAATAAAGATACACCCTGCAGATCAGGAAAGTACAGCCTTCATCACTGAAAGAGGAATATACTGTTATACTGCTATGCCCTTTGGATTAAAAAATTTAGGTGCAACCTATCAAAGGTTAGTCAACATGATGTTCAAAGATCAAATAGGAGATACCATGGAAGTCTACATAGACGATATGGTAGTCAACTCAAAAAAGGCAGAAGACCACGTCAAAGACCTGGAAGTAGCCTTCCAAATACTGGAGAAATTCAATATGAAGCTCAATCCACATAAATGCCATTTTGGAGTCTAAGCAGGCAAATTCTTGGGCTATATGGTGACAAAAAGAGGAATAGAAGCCAGCCCTGAACAGATCAAAGCCATCCTGGAGCTAGAACCACCAAAGACAGTCAAAGACATACAAAAGCTGACAGGAAGAATAGCAGCCCTGCACAGGTTCATTTCAAGATCGTCAGAGAGGTGCAAATCATTCTATAATCTGCTAAGGAAAAACAAAGACTTTCAATGGACCCCTGATCATCAGGCTGCCTTTGAAGATCTTAAAACATATCTATCCTCTCCTCCCTTGTTGGCAAAAACAATCAAAGATGAACCCTTGACAGTATACCTGTCAGTCACGGAAACTGTTGTCAGTGCAGTCCTGGTCAAAGAAGCGGACGGACAACAACACCCTGTCTATTACGTAAGTAAAAGTCTACTGGATGCCGAGATCAGGTATGGCCTACTTGAAAAGTACGTTTTAGCTTTAATTATGAGCTGCACAAAATTAAGACCATACTTTGAAAGCCACCCTATAATAGTCAGAACCAATCTCCCTATCAAGTCTGTACTTAGAAAACCAGAATTGTCCGGACGAATGTGCAAATGGTCAGCCCAGCTAAGCACATACAACATAACATTTGAACCAAGGACAACAATTAAGTCACAAGCACTAGCAGACTTTGTGGCTGATTTTAGTCCAGCCCTATAACCCGACCTAATAAAAGAAGTAAATAGACTGACCAATGACCAAACAGACCTAGAATGGACTCTATTTGTCGATGGTGCAGCCAGCATGCGGGGCACAGGCCTAGGGGTAGTACTAAAATCGCCACAGGGGGATAAGATAGTACAAGCTACAAGCCGTGCATTCGAAGCTACCAACAATGAGATAGAATATGAAGCCCTGATAGCTGGATTAAAGGTATGTATTGACCTTGGTGTACAAAACCTAAAGGTACGTACTGATTCCCTTCTTATTTCAAACCAAGTAAATGGAATATATACTGCAAAAGACTCAAAAATGATGCTTTATTTGGAAGTTGTCCAGAATTTAAAATCAAAATTCCTCAATTTTAATATTGATCAAATTCCTAGGGACTTGAATACCCAGGCCGATGCCCTAGCCGGCCTAGGATCCAACTTCAGTCCCCCTGATTTTGATAAAATACCCATCGTACATTTATTAGAACCTGCAATAAACAAACAAGATGAAAGTTTCCCAATATATATTGCCAATTCATGGATGAAACCTTACTATGATTGGCTACAACAAGGAATCCTCCCCCTGAATAAGCAAGATGCTAGAGCACTCAAAATCAAAGCTGCTTCATATACTATTATTAACAACGTGCTTTTTAAGAAATCGCAGGCAGGACCATACCTCAGGTGCCTGGAACCACAAGAAGCGGAACAGATACTATCAGAAATCCATGGAGGATACTGTGGAAATCATAAAGGCGGAAGGAGCCTGGCAAGCAAGATACTCAGAACAGGTTATTATTGGCCCACTTTGAGGGCCGATTGCCTGGAATTCAGCTCTAAATGCGAAGCTTGCCAGATTCACGAACCATATATCCACCAGCCATCTGAGGAACTACATTCCATATCCGGACCCTGGCCATTTATGAAGTGGGGCATGGATATAGTAGGGAAACTACCTCAAGCACCCGGGCAAAAAGTTTTTATGCTAGCAATGACTGACTACTTCTCCAAGTGGATAGAAGCTGATTCATACAGGCAAGTCAAAGAAAAGGATGTCATAGCATTCATCAAACACAACATCATATGTAGATATGGCATCCCCTCTGAAATAGTATGCGACAATGGCACGCAATTCGTGGGAAAGAAAAACAGTGACCTTCGTGCTCAATGGAACATCAACCTGGTAACCTCCACACCAGGATATCCAAAAGCTAACGGTCAGGCAGAATCTAGTAACAAAGTAATAATCAGTTGCATAAAGAAGAAGCTAGAAAGAAGGAAAGGTAGATGGGCTGAAGAGCTCCCCTTGGTCCTCTAGGCTGACAGAACCACGCCTAAAACATCCACAGGCCAAACCCCCTACTCCTTGGTCTATGGATGTGAGGCAGTAATCCCAGCTGAGGTCGACATTCTATCAACCAGATGCAGCCTGAATACAATAACGAGCAATATACCTCTAATGGAGGACAACCTGGACTTGACGGAAGAGCTAAGAGATGCAGCCAGCAATAGAATGGCAGCATATCAGCAAAGAGTTGCAAAAAGCTATAACAAGACTGTCAAAGCTAGAGTATTCAGGGTAGGAGACCTTGTTCTCAGAAAAGTTTTCCAAAACACAAAAGAAAAGAATGCTGGCAAATTGGCCCCAACCTGGGAAGGTCCCTACCTGATTGACTCAATAGTCGGCCAGGGAGCCTATAGACTACAAACCCTGGACGGCGAAATGATCCCAAGAGCTTGGAATATTGCACACTTAAAACTATTTCACATATAAAATATATCTCCCAGTCCAGGTATAACCTTTATCTTACCATTTCCTGCCTTATCTGATATGAAACTAAATGTATGATATTTGCCATTATATGAATAAATGCCTTATATAATTTCTTCCATTATGTGCCCAAGTACTTGTCAATATTCTCGTATTTCCCTTTACCGAGTTGAATCTTCAATATTTGTTTTACATACTGTACTTTACTTAAAACAAATTTTAAAGATTTGGGGCCACCCCACTAATATCCAACTGATATCCAACTTTCAGTTGCAAAAACGGGCCTTAAAATATTCAACTCAATTTAATATACAAACCTGGAAAACCTTTCTTGTCTTGTATAAACATAGATGGGTCATAAGCCCTCCAGACAGGCAGGGGACATAAGCCCTCCAGACAGGCATTAACCCCACACATGACACAAAGAACTGGCCAGATCATGCGCAAAAAACTGGCCCGATCCAGTCGAATAACTGGCCAGATCCAGTACACATCCAACACTACAAATGTACCTTATCAAAACACAAAAAGAAACCAACAAAGACCAGATATTTATTCAAAACCGAAACAAAATATTCATCCAAAAAAGCCAGCCTTATCACATACCTAATAATTATTCATTCCAGAAACATCCCCCCTGGATGGGCCAAAACGAAAAGGAAAAATATAAATCTAAACAGGCTTCAAACCAGTAATCGACACACAACCATCCACCATTTCCTGATCACAAGATTTCTCCTTGGAAGGAGGAGAATCCACTTCTTCTTCTTGACCCATATTGGCAAATCAGGATACTGGGTGTCCAAAGTTGTTTCATCCCGATCCGGATCCCAATTAGCCCGGTCAGATTCCGGATCCCTTATAGCATCAACCCGGCCTTTCCCAAAGAAGTACTGAGTAGCATCAGCATGCTGCGCCTCCACTAGCTCCTTTTCAGCACCAAGCTCCTCATTTTTTCTCAGCTGATCCTGCATTGCCTGCTTCTTGGCAGCCAACTCTCCCTTGACAGTCTTCAGCTCTTCCCTTGCAGCCTCCAACTCTTGCCTGACAACTTTCTCAGCGTTTTTTGCAGCCACCTGACAAACCAAAGTAGCCCTGGATGCCTCTCTAGCTGACCCCAGCTGAGATTGAAGTACTACCTCATTACCCCTGGATGTGTGCAGCTCACGGTTAACTTTATCTAATTTCTGCTCCAAGCCAGAAATCCTAGCCTGGGCATCCCTGAGCTGACAAGCAGTAACCAACCCAGCGTCCAATCCCTACAGAAAAACAAAAGAGAGTCAATCAGCCAAACATAAAGCAACATAAAGAACACATAATAATTGAAAAGTCCCTTTGCAACTAACCTCCTTAGCTTGAGAAGCGAGGGCAGCAGCCCTTGTCACAAGAGAAGACAAGATAGAAACCACTTTAGTAGAAGACTCAAAGTTATTGTCAGATAAAAGTTGGCTGCTCATACTAGCATAGAAATCATCTATCTGCGCCCGGGTAGCATCCATATCGTCCATCCGAGCAGACACACTTCTGATTGGCTGAGCCTGAATAGGCTCTTTCACTCTCCCTTCTTCTTCAGGAATTACAGCTTCCCTCCTCCTTTTGGAAGCCTGAACAACCTCTGGTGATACTAGCCTGGGCGGTTCCTGGGGAGGCTGGACATCAGAAACCATAATGTCAAGCGTCTTGTCGCTCCCACTAGCCTCCTGGCTCTTGGACTGTTCAGCAATCCTAGCAACCCCAGCTTTTAAGTCTTTTGCAGTAAAGCTGGCCAACCTAGCAGAAGATCTCGTATCTTGAATATATAAAAAATACACATAAAAATCAGAAGGGAAGCGACAAGAAGACAACAATCAACACAAAGACATATAGAAGACGTACAGGAAAGAGCAGTGGAGCTAGGCTTGCCTTTGGGTACTTTAACCACACTCAGCTTAGTCTTCATATACCGGGGCAATAAATCCCTGCCCAGACTATAACAGGCCAAGCCCTCTCTTCCTCAGGAATAGAAAGAAAAGCCTTTATCCTTGAAGTAGCCTCCTCGTCAAGAGGGTCGAAGTTCCAATCAGGAGCTACAAACAACACCAAAAATACACAGGTAAAACTTAAATATCCTAATTTCGTATAATATAAATTGCAAATTAAGAGTACAGGAAACCTACCACTCTCCAAAGGAGGATATCTCAGATAATCAAAGCCTGACCCCAGACTTTCAATCCGGATAAACAGGAAAGTCTTTGCCCAGCTTTTATCATCTCCAGAGTCCAGGTTAGTAATTAATGGAGACATTTTCGACTTAATTCTCAAATTGAAACGACCGGTAGAAGGATTTTTTAGATGATATACTGCCTTGATATCATTAATAGTAATTACAAGTTTATGTTTAGCACATAAATTATCAATGGAGTGGACAAGTTTCCAAACCATTGGCATGATTTGGAAAGGTGATACTTCCATGACACGAATAGTATCAATCATTAAAGGAGTAAAAGGTAATTTACAACCTGCTTTGAACGCCCATTCATAAATACAGAACCAACCAGGTGACACCCAATTAGCTCTGACTGGACAAAACTCAGGAATCCAAACCTCAGCCGAATCAGGAATTAATTTTTTCTCCCTTAAAACCCTATCATAGTTCGTTTTCAATAGGGTTTCTTCAGGGAAATAAGGATCCAGAGATTGAAGAGCAGAAAAAAATAGAATCTTGATATTTAAAAACTATAGCACGAGCAAGAGGATCAATTTCAAGCACCTCCTCCTCATGGACGTCTGTGGGTTCAGGCTCAGCAGCAGCTTTATGGGAAGCAGGACGCTTTTTGGCTCCCATATCCTTTGTTGTTTTATTTATCGTGATAAATTAATGAGAAATTATACTTAGCAAACAGGAATTCCTGGGAAATAGGGAAGAATTTTAGAGAAGATTTAAGCAAGAAAAGTGGAAGAATTTTTGTGAAAAATAAACTCATCACAATTACCGTATTTACAGAAGAAGAGTAACGGTGCAAAAACCTTAGAAAACACAAAACTGTCAGCATGACATCATGCAGTTAGCCGTTGCAGTGATTAGCGGTCACTAAGAGTCTAAGAGTCATTGAGTAATTATAATTCCTTTTATTGTTTAACCCGGTAAAATTGACATCTCACCCCTGGCCTGATCCAGTACGGGTAAAATGTCAAGGGGCAATTGTTAGGCCCAATTTAGCCTGGTCTGACTCTAACTTGGCCTGACCTTACTAGGCTGATTGAGGCAACCAGAGACCGGACAAATCTAACTACTATTTGGCAGATGAAGAGTACCAAAAGATAAGCAAGCTACTAAATCCTAGAAGAAAAGCCTGATGATAAGCGCGAATAGCCTGGCATGACACTCGGGTAAATTTGGATTAAATTGATAAACAAGAAATACAGTTATATGAACAAATAACCACGTCCTACTCTCATGGAAGACCAAGTCCAACTACAAGGAGCACATAATCTTAGTATATCTGAACGTGCAAGAGGAAAGGAAGGACGGTTTGTTAAAGAAGAATGAATCAGCCGTGTTAATAGGGAATGTGCCCTATTTTCCAGCTAACAACTCCAACAATCAAGGGGAACGTTGAGGTTGAATGTAACGTTAGCATCTGTAGAACTATAAATAGCATAATCTAACAATTGTAAAGACATTCATTATTCATCAATAATTTACGATTTATCTCTCACTCTTTACTGAATATTCAGCTACACACAAGTTTGTACCCAGTTTATCAAAGTAATTCAAACAATATTCTTTATACTTAATTCTTCCTTGTTATTTACTCATATTCTTGTTCTAAACTTATTGAACTAGATACCCTAATTACTCAATAATCAGGCCGGATCCTTCGAGGGAAAATCCTGCTAAAACATATATATATATATATATATATATATATATATATATATATATATATATATATATATATATATATAAACTATAAAACTATAAAAACTACGCGAAACATAAAAACTTACGAAGAAGATAGATAGATCCAAGGAGTAGGCACGAAACCCTAGAGAGGGTAGAGGCACACGGCAAAAGAGGAGAGAAGAGAGGAGAGAAACTAGGTTTAGCGTTTTGTGAGAAATAAGAGAAAAGAATTGCAAGGGTTTGGTTTCCCTTCTTATTTATAGAAGAACTCATGGATTTATTTCAAACTTAGGCCCAAAACTCACCCATTTACACCAAAATCACGTGAAACCCAAGAAAGGAATGGGTCTTCATCCGTTTCGAGCCCAACGAGCTAAAAAGACAAGTGTTTTGTGTGGATTTTGCACAAGGCGAAATCAGGTCAAGGTAGAGTTGTGTAAGGTTAACTAGCTCTAGATGGTCTATTGGTCAGGTCATCAGGGTCAAATATAAAGCTGTAAATAACAATAACAACAATGAAACAAAGAATTTTGTACGTGGAAAACCCTTGAATGGGAAAAAACCACGGGCACCAAGCCAGGAGAGGATTTCACTATGTAATTTGGGAGAATTATTGTATGATAATGACAATGTTCATCTTTCTCTAGATATTGCGTATCTAAATGTATGCTTCTTCTTGTGCAAGAACGATATGAGTCCAATGTCTTCAAAGTGTTCCTTATATAAGCTCTTATCTTGAACGGCTGCCTGATATGG